>NC_080571.1:183694112-184049945 GCF_030247185.1 Malaya genurostris
TTCTCGAACGACTCACCAACGCAAGCTGAGATAGGCAGAGCAGTCCATGATGTACCTGCTAATGTCATCGACATGGACGTGTTTGCAGTGGATGTCCAAATGGTTATCACGGCTATAAGCAAAATCAAGTCGTCATATTCACCCGGCCCGAGTATAATTCCCTCAGCTGTTCTGAAAAAATGCTCCGACATTTTAGCTGCTCCGCTTTCTGCATTATTCAACTTGTCGCTTCGTCTGCACAAATTTCCATCGGAATGGAAACGCTCTACGATGTTCCCCGTGTTTAAGAAAGGGGATAAATGCAATATAGTGAACTACAGTGGCATTACCTCGCTAGGAGTGGAATCCGAGGTGTTTGAGACGCTGATTTACGAAAAACTCTTTGCATCTTGCAAGCAATACATTAGTCCCTACCAGCATGGATTCTTTCCGGGTCGCTCTGTTGAGACTAATCTCATTAGTTTTACATCGTTCTGCATGGATCAAATATGCAAAAAACTGCAAGTGGATGTGATCTACACGGATCTAAAAGCTGCATTCGACAAAGTCAACCATGACATTCTGCTAGCTAAACTTGAAAAAATGGGATGCTCGTCTGGATTCTGCGATTGGCTAAGATCATACCTGGTGCAACGAGAATTATCTGTCTGCATTGGAAATAGTTCTTCTGACTGCTTTTCCAACTGTTCAGGAGTTCCGCAGAGCAGCACACTGGGTCCATTACTCTTCTCACTATTCGATGATGCAGCTTTTGTCGTACAGCGTGGAGGAAAATTGTTTTTCGCTGATGATGTCAAAATTTATCACGTCGTTCGTAACCAAGCTGATTGCCGAGAACTGCAGAACCTCCTGTGCATCTTCAACGACTGGTGCGAACGTAATATGATGGTCTTGTGTGTCGCCAAATGTTCTGTAATTAGCTTTCGAAGGACCAGGACTGCAGTTCCGTTTGATTATAACATCGCTGGGACCCCTCTTCAACGTGTCGACCACGTCAAGGACCTTGGTGTCGTCTTGGATGAAAGGCTTACATACGTTCGGCACTTCTCAACTACGATTGACAAAGCGAATCGTTAACTTGGATTCATGTTCAAGATATCGAGTGAGTTCCGTGATCCGCTATGTTTCAAGGCCTTGTATTGTTCCTTGGTTCGCTCGCTGCTTGAATTTGCTTCTGTTGTCTGGAGTCCCTAGCAGGAAGTGTGGAGTGCACGTTTCAAGGCTGTGCAGCGCAGATTCGTCAGGTATGCACTGCGATACCTGCCATGGAGTGACCCACGTAACCTGCCACCGTACGCCGACCGCTGTCGTTTGCTGGGTCGCGACACCCTAACTGATAGAAGGAATGCATCAAATGCTACCTTTGTTGCCAAAACCTTGCTTGCTGAGTACGATGTACCAGACTTGCTGGCTCGAATCAACCTATATGCTCCTGCCCGCTCACTTCGACCGAGAACTCTACTGTTTGAGACTCCATATATATATACATATATATATATATATATATATATATATATATATATATATATATATATATATATATATATATATATATATATATATATATATATATATATATATATATATATATATATATATATATATATATATATATATATATATATGTATATATATATGTATATATATATATATATATATATATATATATATATATATATATATATATATATATATATATATATATATATATATATATATATATATATATATATATCTATATATATCTATATACATACATATATATATATATATATATATATATATATATATATATATATATATATATATATATATATATATATATATATATATATATATATATATATATATATATATATATATATATATATATATATATATATATATATATATATATATATATATATATATATATATACATATATATAGCAGCGTAGGATGGAAAATATTCACGTAACTAGCCACGAAATGGTTCAGGGACCAAGATTCGAATCATTTGATACAGTTATCAGAATTCTTCAACATCAAGCAAACTGTGAATTTCACGAGAATTTCCAGACATAATAGAACTTTAATAGATCCCGTGTATTCAAATTTTGACGGTATTCGTTCATTAGTGGCGGACGGTTGTAAGATTTCAGATCATGAAACAATCTCAGTTTACTTGACGAGAGGTTTCATACAAAAAGAAACGAAAATCAAAATAAAATGCTGGAAAAAATACTCCAGAAAAAATACAGAAGCCTGGATTTTACGCAGTCAGCTGAAAACTTAGATAGCAGAGCGACTGTTCTGACTGACGTGTTGAAAAGGTGTACTAGTAGTTTGGTATCTGCGAAATTCGTGAGTGTGAGTGACGATCATGATAACTTGTGCATCTATTGTGTCGAATCATGTGAAATATATTATTTTTCATGAAGAATTTAGTGCAACATTATTTGCTAGATTGTATTGTATTCAGATAAGTAGAGTGCATTTTCTGTGTATGCCCATAGTTGGTGCTATTTCGATTAAGGCCATCGTCCAAGTACCATGCGCGCGGGTGGTTTTAGGAAATTTTCGATGGAAATTTCGAAAAATTTGCCAAAACCAAAAACATACAGACCTTTGAAATACATTTATCTATCTACAGGGTGAAAATGGCTGGAAAATTCGGAGGATTTTCCGAGTCTTATCAAAAATAGCTCTGAAAAATGAGTGTTTTTGTGATCTTTCACAATTATCTGGAAAAATAAAGCGATGACATAAACTTTTTTTTTCAAATAAACTTTATTATGGATACACAGATTACATTCGGACACATTTTTGGAAAACCTTTTCACGCTTTTCATAGAAAATCCACGAATTTCAAAAATTTCCACGAAATCGGTTATATGAAATTCGTTGATTTCCCATGAAAAGCGTGAAAAGGTTTTCCAAAAATGTGTCCAAATGTGATCCTTGTTGCCAGCATGAGGTTTTTTTTGAAAAAAAAATTTCATTCCATCGAATTATTTTTTCAAATAATTGTGAAAAATTACAAAAAAAGCTCATTTTTTCATCGCTATTTTTGATAAGACTCGTAAAATCCTCCGAATTTTCCAGTCATTTTCACCCTGTAGATAGATAAAAGTATTTCAAAGGTCTGTATGTTTTTGGTTTTGTCAAATTTTTCGAAATTTCCATCGAAAATTTCCTAAAACCACCCGCGCGCATGGTACTTGGACGATGGCCTTAAATTATTCCCGTTCAGCGTTCGCCGGAATCAGATGAACATCGCATTGGAGAACGAAATTGAGAGACTGATCAAATCCTACACTGAGCTAAATTTTCTTTTTGACATTATATGATATTCTAATGATTTTGCACTATTAGCATTTCCAATCATAGTTACAAGATGTGTTCAACATCATGTCAAATATATGAGATAATCTTATGAAACATAAAACTCATCTTAACGTTATTTTTACAGGATTTCCATATAACGAATGAAATTTCCGTTCTGAGTCAAACTGATTGGCGCGTCTTATAACCATTACTATATATCCGCACAACATACATTGGAACAATTTATGAAGCGCATATTATATTCACTTCGATTTTATTTAGATAGGTTCATATATACCATATGACTAGTTTTCTAAAATTTATATATATATATATATATATATATATATATATATATATATATATATATATATATATATATATATATATATATATAAACATATATATATATATATATATATATATATATATATATATATATATATATATATATATATATATATATATATATATATATATATATATATATATATATAAACATATATATATATATATATATATATATATATATATATATATATATATATATATATATATATATATATATATATATATATATATATATATATATATATATATATATATATATATATATATATATATATAACTTTCAATGGAGCTCACACGAATAGCAGATAATCGCCAACTACTACTTTTCTTTGAGAATTCAAGCTTTACTAGTATTCCGTTCGGTAAGGGAGCACCTCATGATATTTGCGAAAGAAAAGTGAGATCCCGAGACTGAAAATAAAAATGAATCTTACTAGACAGATAGAGTAATGAAATGTACCGGATATATATTTCATGGTCCGTTAACGCATATCCTTGAACGAAGTTGGATGAGCTGTCTTGTCAGCGATTTTAAATTACATTGAGATGCGGAACTTCCTGAATAAAAATGGTCTGGGGCAGTTGATGAATATCGGAGACACAACTATTTCTTCAGCTTCAAGCAGTACGATTCACGACTTCCATCGGATTTCCATATAAATTATATTGGATATTTTTATAACTTTCATTATGATAACGTTCATTTAGATTTGACGTACACATTAAATAAAGATTATAAGTTTCCATATAATTTCTATGAATTATATTCTGCATATGATTCATATGACAAATCTAATGAATATAAATAAGATTTTCATTTCAGTGTACAATGATACTCTTGAGCAGAGATGCCAGATATAAATTCGTAGAAAATCTGCATTACCCAAAATGAAAAATCTGTAGTTATCTGTATCCACTATAGAATCGAAACATTTGTTGAGGTAATGTTATTCCAAAAATTTATGGTTTTATAATAAGAAATTGAATGGGTGCTCAATATTCATATCATTCTACAACGACGACATTAAATGCTTTCAAATTTTCATCACCAATCGGAATCAACAAAACATAATTTCAATTTCATATACTTTCAAAATGTTGGTTTGGTGAGTTGATGTAGGATCTCAGCGCTCAACTTAAACTATCAACACCAATTAAAGAATTTTAGATCAATTTGTGATTCGTCGATTGATTACAAAACTCTCATTTCGTCTCTACTACCAAAGAGAGCTCAGACGAACAAAATTATTATATTCTTTCCTTTTTTTGAAAACTCATTATGAATCTGTATTGAGTTTAAAACACCTGTACAAAATCTGTATGAAATCTGTATGTACATGTAAAAATGTGTATAATACAGATAAATAAGTTTGTTGTGTTTTTAAAAGTCCGTTATTTTTTAAATTTTAACTCACATGGCATGCTCGGGAGTCTCACGTGCTCTATTGGGGTATTTTACATCGCATCAAAAAAATCTTTTCTGGATGTGTGATGCTTGCGCTAGTTTGTTCGAGAACTCGCATCTCCGCTCTATCACGAAAGCTGCAGACGAGAAGTCGCCATTGGTATCAATCACGGAGGCAATAAATGGCTTACAGAGTGAGATAAAAGCGTTATCTAAATCGACTCCACGGACACCCAATCCATTCAATCGGCCCTGGCCATCCTTGGACAATCGTCGTCCGGCTAAAAGACCTCGTGGGCTTGATATCGAACAAAAAGCTTCCGAGTGCCAATCGGGATCTAAACTTATAGGCGAAAACGTCGTTCATGTTCCAGTGTGCGAACAATCGACTGATAAGTTTTGGCTTTATTTGTCCCGTATTCGACCTGATGCCACGAATAATGAGATTTCTGCCATGGTACGAGCCAATAGCGGACTAGCACAGGACCCGGTTGTTGTTAAATTGGTTGTCAAAGGTGCTGACGTTAGCACCATGACTTTTGTCTCGTTCAAAGACGGTCTTGATCGAGGTTTGGAGTCCGTCGCTTTAAATCCCGCAACGTGGCCACAAGGAATTTACTTTCGCGAGTTTGAGGACAAATCTACTCAAAAATATCGAATTCCTCCTGTAGTGGACCCGTCTCCAACGCCTGCATCGCCGCAAGTGGATGCTGCTCGACAATTACTGGATGCAACACACTGGGACGCATCGTTGTTCGATTAATGGAAGCCTCCGACACCCCCGCCCCAGTCGTGCCGTCGCCGCCAGCGTTCATCAGCCGTCCCGGTCCTGTGAGCGGATGCGGTGAAGGGGGTTTCCAAACTTTTTACCATGGCATGTATTCATCATTTCCCAGTTATGTATGCGCTGATTCGTTCTCCGGTTCCAGTTTGATGACTTCTACTCCCCGGACACTGGGATGCAATGCAGTTGGTATTATGGAAGCCTCTGATCCCCTCGCCACAGTCGTGCCATCGCAGCCAGCGCTCGTCAGCCGTCCCGGTCCAGTGTGCGAGAGCGGTGAAGAGGTCTTCCAACCCGTCGCCGTCGGTAAGTATACTAGCAACTTGCACAATTCACCACTTGACTGCCTCCCTGCTTCCAGCTCAAACTTACATAGACTACCTGCTCTTCGGAACGTTTTACAAATTCAAGTTTATTATCAGAACGCTGGCGGTATGAATTCATGATTGGAGAACTACCGACTAGCCTGTTCGGACGAGTGTTTTGATATCATCGCATTAACAGAAACTTGGCTGACCGAAAATACGCTGTCCATACAAGCATTCGATAGCAACTACGAAGTATTTCGAACCGATTGCAGCTCCAGCAATAGTAACAAAGTCATCGGTGGTGGAGTTCTTGTTGCTATTCGTCGTCGTTTGAAAGCACAACTTTGGCTTTGGCACTTTGGCTTTGGCTTCTGAAAACAACGTTGAGTAGGTATGTGTGAAGATCAGTTTGAGTATTATTTCTCTGTGTGGTTTATCTTCCACTGGACCGGATACGTGACCTGGCACTGATCGATTCGCATATACAATCGATAGACGAAATTACTTCCGTTCATATGCGACCTGCTGATGAGATCTTTATTATCGGTGATTTCAATTTTCCCGGCTGAAATGGCTCCCCGCTTCCGACGGTTCCTGTATGTAGATGCGTTGCATTCTTCCTTCATACACGAACTTGCTTGACCGATACAGTCTCAACCTGTTACGTCAAGTGAATCACGTTCAAAATGAGAATGGGAGAACACTCGACCTCTGCTTCTCGAGCCAATCCGATTGTGCACCCAGAATCATCGCAGCACCCTTTCCTCTGGTGAAATCCGTTAGACACCACCCTCCGCTCCACATTGTACTCGAATCAGACGGATCGTCGCACGACCGATATAATTCTCGCATCGTCAGCTACAATTTCAAAGAAGCCGACTACAATAGTATCATTGTTTTTCTTTCTAACTTGACCTGGAGTGAAATTCTTGACAACCACGATGTTAATCTTGCGACTCAAACCTTTTCTAACGTTATGACGTATGCATTCGATCAATACGATCCTAAACGAATTATCCAGCCCTCCAAACAGGCTCCGTGGCAAACCGCAGAGCTACTGCGTTTGAAAAGTTCAAAAAGGACCGCATTGAAGAAACACTCGAAGAATGGCGGCTTAGTGTTTCAACAAAATTACATGCAAATAAACAAAGTATATAAAAAGACAGCCAAGCGTTGCTACTCGAACTATTTGCGCAATGTGCAGAGGAGGCTAAAGTCCGATCCTGAATCATTTTGGAAACATGTTAACGAGCTAAGAAAGGAATCGGACCTGTCCTCGACCATGTTTTACGAACAACAAACTGGTTCCTGCACGCAAGAGATAAGCGATATGTTTAGGAAAAAATTTTCCAGCATTTTTTCTAGAGAGACCTTAAGTCCGTAAAAAATCTCTCAGGCGGCTCTTAATGTTCCCATATCGAGCCAGTCTTGAATTTAATCAATATCGACATCGACCATCTCGGTCCACTGATTTTCCTCCTTAATTTAAACGAAGTAAATTACTCACTGGAAGGCCCATGACTATCTTTTGCTGATAACTTAAAGTTATACCAAATAATCAAGAGTGCAGAGGATGCTTCATACCTTCAGCGTCAACTGACCATTTTTTCAAGGTGGTGCGAGATCAACCGAATGACTTTAAACATTAGCAAATGCTCTATTATCACATACACTAGTAAGAAAGACCCTTTGCGGTTTGATTATTGCCTCCATGATGCAGCGATTGAAAGAGTCACTTGTGTCAAGGATCTTGGAGTTTATCTAGACGAACAAATGAATTACAAGCAGCATACTGGTTACATAGTTACGAAGGCTTCTCGTTGTTGGGGATTTGTTATGAGAATTGCTAAGCGCTTCACAGATATATACTGTTTGAAGTCGCTCTACTGCTCACTTGCTCAACACTCGAATACTGCTTGGTGATATGGAACCCTCACTATGTTAACGGTGTTCTCAGAATTGAGTCAATCCAACGACGTTTCGTTCGTTTCGCTCTTCGCAAATTGCCCTGGACCAACCCTCATCAGGTGCCGAGCTACGAAAGCCGTGGGATGCTTATAGGGCTCGATACTTTGCAAGTGCATCGTGACCTGTTCCGTGCAATGCTGATTGCCGATGTCTTGACGAACAATATCGATTGCTCAGCACTTCTTAGTCAAATCAACATCAATGTTCGTTCCAGAGCTCTCCGCAACAACAACCTCCTCAGATTGCCTCTACGTCGTACTAAATACGGAATCAACGGTGCCGTCATTGGATTGCAACGAACCTTCAACGGTGTTTGTACGGGATTCGATTTTCATTTTTCCTGCAGCCGAATAAGAGAAATTTTTTTAAATATTCTTAGAAACAATCATTAGGACCTAAATTTGTCTGATGATTAAATAAATAAATAAATAAAAATAAATCTGTAAAAATGGCATCTCTGCTCTTGACAGTAAAATGGCATGCACTGAAATGAAAATCTTATTTATATTCATTAGATTTGTCATATGAATCATATGCAGAATATAATTCATAGAAATTATATGGAAACTTATAATCTTTATTTAATGTGTACGTCAAATCTAAATGGACGTTATCATAATGAAAGTTATAAAAATATCCCATATAATTTATATGGAAATCCGATGGAAGTCGTGAATCGTACTGCTTGAAGCTGAAGAAATAGTTGTGTCTCCGATATTCATCAACTGCTCCAGACCATTTTTTTTTCAGGAAGTTCCGCATCTCAATGTAATTTTAAATCGCTGACAAGACAGCTCAACCAACTTCGTTCAAGGATATGCGTTAACGGACCATGAAATATATCCGGTACATTTCATTACTCTATCTGTCTAGTAAGATTCATTTTTATTTTCAGTCTCGGGATCTCACTTCTTTTTCGCAAATATCATGAGGTGCTCCCTTACCGAACGGAATACTAGTAAAGCTTGAATCCTCAAAGAAAAGTAGTAGTTGGCGATTATCTGCTATTCGTATGAGCTCTATTGAAAGTTATATATATATATATATATATATATATATATATATATATATATATATATATATATATATATATATATATATATATATATATATATATATATATATATATATATATATGTATATATATATATATATATATATATATATATATATATATATATATATATATATATATATATATATATATATATATAAATTTTTTCAAAACTAGTCATATGGTATATATGAACCTATCTAAATAAAATCGAAGTGAATATTATATGCGCTTCATAAATTGTTCCAATGTATGTTATGCGGATATCTAGTAATGGTTATAAGACGCGCCAATCAGACTGGAAATTTCATTCGTTATATGGAAATCCTGTAAAAATAACGTTAAGAAGAGTTTTATGTTTCATAAGATTATCTCATATATTTGACATGATGTTGAACACATCTTGTAACTATTATTGGAAATGCTAATAGTGCAAAATCATTAGAATATCATATAATGTGAAAAAGAAAATTTAGCTCAGTGTGCTTGGAAAACAGTGTGGCCAGAAAGTTGGATGATTTGAAAGGTTTCTTGATTTCGAGTATTAAGCGAAACGATAATGAATTGGTTGTAATGAACAGAAAAAAGTTGTTGTAGGAAGAAAGACTTATTCTGAGTCTGATGGTAATCCTAGACGAAAAAGAAAGTTAATGACTGATAATGAAGATGAATCGACAGGTATTAACATTAACGATTTTTAATATAATGACAAGATTTTTAATAAAAATAATGAAATGACATATGCGAATGTTCTGTCTGGAAAATTTACAAATAAGAACAAAGGTAATAAAAATAGTAAGACTCGTTCGGTCATTATGATAAAACCAGTCGAGTCAACACAAACGATACAAGGAAATTTTGAAAAGATAAGCTAGATCCAAGAGCACATAAGATTAGTAACATAAAACGGCAAAGATGGCTCGATTATTGTTGAGTGTTCAGCCGGGTAAGATATTAAATTAGTGAAAGAGAACATTGAAAGCAATTTGGGTACCAACTACAGTGCTGTTATACCTACACCCGGGAAACCAAAAATGTCTGATGTCTCCGTCCATCTTTTGAGAAGTTATAACGAGGGCGTTGGGATCGAAGATGTGAAAGTTGTTGCTAATTTTGAAAATCCACGCTTCAGATATAACAAATATAATGTAATAATAGAGGTTGATAAAAACACTTATAGCAATCTAGTGGCAGCCCAAACTGTTAGTTTTGGATGGGATAAGTGTTCTATTTACGAGGCTTTTAATGTACTGAGAGGTTTCAAATGTGGAGAGTTTGGTCACAAGAGTACAAATTGTACGAATAAAAAGACTTGTTCTATATGTAATGCAGCACATAGAACTTCTGAGTGCTCTTCAACTGATTTCAAATACGTAAATTGTTTATCAGTTGAAAGAGGCATGCAGCAGGGAAATTATAGAGTTGTATATCATTCTTCTAGTTCAAGTGACCGTCGTTTTCTGAAATTTTAGAAAACTGGTGGGAAAGATTCTTAGATTTCAGTAAATTGAACATAATTGCAGGAGATTTCAATATTGACTGGCTCAGGGACAAAGATTCGAATCATTTGAAACAGAACTCTTCAACCTCAAGCAAACAGTGAATGAATTCACGAGAATTTCCAGACATAGTAGAACTTTAATAGATCACGTGTATTCAAATTTTGACGGTATTCGTTCATTAGTGGCGGACGGTTGTAAGATTTCAGATCATGAAACAATCTCAGTTTACTTGACGAGAGGTTCCATACAAAAAGAAAAGAAAATCAAAATAAAATGCTGGAAAAAATACTCCAGTCAAGCTATAATTCAACTGGTATCAAGAAGCCTGGATTTTACGCAGTCAGCTGAAAACTTAGATAGCAGAGCGACTGTACTGACTGACGTGTTGAAAAAAAGTACGGGTGTGTAATGTCAGAGACATAGCTGGATGTCGTGAATACGAATAAAACTGAAACGATTTCTTTACACTTTCGAATTCGAATTGATAGTTGATCGATTGTGTGAATTGCGAAACTCTCCCCCTTTTCACTACTAAACTTTTCAACGAGTTTTGACCTCGATTATCTCATTTCGGATTTGTATATTTCATTGAAAGAAACTATCAAGATGCTGTACAGGATTCATTTCTGCCTTTTAGAAGGAAATTGTGGAATTCTCTACGATATTTAGCACAGTTCGGAACATTTTTCTCGAACGATTTTCGCACAGCGAAAAGTGCACGAAGCAAATCAAATTATTTTGGATTTTCCCTAAACTAATGATTTCTATCTTCGATTTGCAAAGAAGTAATCTTAATAGTTCTTTAGATAACATTTAGAGCCATTAGATCTGCTGATTTTATATAATGTTGTTCACTTTTCGTTTCTTATTTTCTTTCTCTCCAATGCAAAGCACCAGCAGCTGATGCAATAGTTCTTGCTTGAATTGAAACTAGCTTTGCGTACAAACCGCAACACATCCGCTCGCAGTGCCAAATGATGCGAAACTGGTTTAATGCGTCTTCTCGCCTTGACGACCGGAAGGCACTCTCCGATGCCGCTGTTTGAATGCGTCTTCTCGCCCCGACGTCTGCTTTCATCCAACGCACAAGAAGAAATGATTGATTTTCGACCACGGTTTCCCTTTTATAACGTTCAGTTGAAGATATGAGCCAGACTACCTCAAAATCGTCGTCCTTGCGCGAAAAACCCAAGCACAAGTAAAGAGTTTTCCGCGTTGTTTTAAAAATTTCAGAAAACTTAATTTTTGAGTTGTTTGTGGTTATCTCACTCTGTTCAAAATATTATCCTAAATTCTTGATCATATTTTTTATGAAATAGTGAAAGAATTATGTTGCTGCAATTAATACAAGTCGAGATATTCACGATTAAGTTCTGCCCATTCTTCCATATGGCTAATATTGAAAAGGCGCCCCATAGTAAAGTAAGTCGTATTCACGACAAAATTTACTAGTTGCTTGGTATCTGAGAAATATGTTAGCTTGACTAGCTCGAGCCGGTGGTACTCTTTAGACCTTTTACGGTTGAAGCGAGAGAGGGATAAACAGTATAAAACATTTTGCAGAACTAACAACGAAATTCACTGGCGTGAATACACGAATGCTCGGAATATATACTCACGAGCCTTGAAAAAGACTAGATATGAGTATTTTCAGAGGAAGATCAATCAGCATCAACGAAATAGCAAGGAGTTGTGGAAATGGCTTAAACAAATGATTAAGCCAACACATAGTTCTTCGAAAAGCATGAGTTTTAATGGGATAGAAGAACGCTGTTGAACAGTTATTTCATAAACAGTGTTCAACTGATCAATCAGAGTATTGATCAGGTCAGTGAACCTAGTGAAATAACACAGTCGATAAACAACAATTGCAGATTTGAAGGGTTTCACCCAATCACCTTTGGACAGTTGAGAGATATTTGTTTTAATTTGGAAAGATGTCAACGCAAAGGTGATACAAGATTGCTTTCATGTTATTGGACACGACCTTCTAAACTTGATAAATGAATCGATACAAACTGGGCACGTACCGAAAGTTTGGAAGGAATCATTAGTGGTTCATATTCCCAAAGTTGCTGGAACGGATAAACGGATAAAGCCGAAGAGTACCGTTCCATCAACATGTTGCACACGCTGGAGAAAATATTGGAGCATGTAGTTAAGGGCCAGTTGATGAACTATTTGAATATATATATGTATATATATATATATATAAATATATATATATATATATATATATATATATATATATATATATATATATATATATATATATATATATATATATATATATATATATATATATATATATATATATATATATATATATATATATATATATATATACATATATATATATATATATATATATATATATATATATATATATATATATATATATATATATATATATATATATATATATATATATATATATATATATATATATATATATATATATATATTGTTGTGCGGTTTCGACGTCATATTCATAGATCCACACCTCATCACCAGTTATGATGCATTCGATGAATGTGGGGTCACTATCTGAGTTGGAAATCATTTATTTGGCCACATCAACACGACGCTGTATTTTAATGAAATTCAGCTTTTTTGGCACCAGCCGAGAAGCGACGCGTTTTAAACCCAAAACATCAGTTAAAATGTGTTCGGTTGGTCCATAATAAATGCCCAACAACACAGCAATCTGTCTAATCGGTACAGAACGATTTTGCAACACGATTTGCTTCGCCGATTCAATAAAAAAAAAAAGGGATGTTGTTGGGCGGCCAGGAAAAAAAAAAAGGGATGTTGTTGGGCAAATCTGGATCTCATCATGATTTTGGGCACACTGTTCAGTTAAGTTTGTTGTGTTTTTCTACATACCGTATTTTTGCCGTTTCAAACCGTTTCCGCGTTAGTTAATCACTAAAGTTTTTATCAGTGAATGACTGTATGCTGCCTGGATCGAAGTGAGGTGTTATTCTAAACCGCCAAGTGCTAGTCAAGTCGTAATTCACGTTCATCTGTGTCGTGCCTGTGACTATTCTTCTTGCTGCCGTCGTTGTAGTTTGACAATAAACAATCGACGAACCGCTTGCCTGCTGTGATTTACCATCTGCATAGTTAAAGGCGTATTCCTGCACTTAGAATGAGTTCGGAGAAAAATTGTGCAAAGTGCAGTCTGATTATTGCAGGCATCAATTCCGTTGTATGCAAAGGCTACTGTGGACGCATGTTTCATATAGCATGCTCTGGAGTTTCCCGCGCTCTATTGGGCTATTTCTCATCTCATCGTAAAAATTTATTTTGGATGTGTGATGATTGCGCCAATTTGTTCGAAAATTCGCATCTCCGCTCCATTACGAAATTGGCAGACGAAAATTCACCTTTGGTGTCATTGACGGAAGCAATTAATGGTTTACAAAACGAAATCAAAACATTGTCGAAACCTGCTCCTCTGACTGCCACACCGCTCAATAAGCGCTGGCCATTCATCGAGGGTCGCCGTCCACCCAAAAGACCTCGTGGGCCTGACTTGGAACAAAAAGCTTCCGAATGCAAATCTGGATCGAAGCAAATCGGAAAAAAACGTTGTTTATGTTCCAGTTTGTGAACAGCAACCCGACAAATTTTGGCTATATTTGTCTCGTATACGTCCAGACGTCACCAATGATGAGATTGCTGCTATGGTGCGAGCCAATCTTGAAATGAATGAGGATCCAGTAGTTGTTAAACTGGTCGCCAAAGGTACCGATGTTAACAACATGACTTTTGTATCATTCAAAGTTGGCCTCGATCCTGCATTACAAGCTATCGCACTGGAATCATCAACTTGGCCCCAAGGAATCTATTTTCGTCAATTCGAGGAGAAATCATCCGAGAAATTTTGGAAACCAGCTGCTGTGGATCCATCTCCAACGCCTGATTCAACGCAAGTAGGAATAGTTCAGGAGTGATGCAATGCAGTATACTGGGACGCACCGTAGTTGATATTGTGGAAGCCCCTGACCCCCCTTCCCCAGTCGTGCCACCGCTGCCAGCGCTCATCAGCCGTCCTGGTCCTGCGGGTAGGTGTGGTGAAGGGGTCTTCCAAACTACTCATCTTGGCAAGTATTCGTTAGCTTCCAGATTATCAAGCGCTGATTTGTTTTATCCCGTGTCGCAGAACGACGAACAAGATGACGTTGGTATCTGGGTGTACTACCAGAATGTTCGGGGATTGAGGACAAAAATCGACGAGATCTTTTTAACGATGAGTGACTGCAACTTTGATGTCATCTTTTTGACCGAGACCGGACTGGATAGCCGAATAAACTCTCAGCAGTTGTTTGGAAATTCCTTTAATGTTTTTCGCTGTGACCGCAGCTCAGCTAATAGTGACAAAGCATCATTTGGTGGAGTTTTGATTGCCATTTCACGCAAACACGTCAGCTCTATCATTGAAACGGTGAATGGTCAGTGTCTTGAACAAGTGTGCGCAAGTGCTACAGTGAGGGGTAGAAAGTTACTGCTATGCGGTGTGTACATTCCCCCTGATAAAAGCCAAAACGTTGATGTGATCGATGCGCACCTGATGGGATTCCACCCATATTTATGAAAAAATTAGCATTAGATCTTGCGACCCCTTTGTGCTGGCTTTTTAATAATTCGCTTCAGACTGGGGTTTTTCCAGATACGTGGAAAAACTCTTTCCTTATAACAATTTTCAAAAATGGGAAAAAAGCAGACATATGCAACTATCGCGGGATTGCTATTCTTTCTTGCATTCCGAAGCTCTTTGAAGCGATCGTTAATGACAAACTGTTTAGTCAAATAAAAAATAGAATTACTCACATGCAACATGGATTTTTCAAAGGACGTTCCACTACTACTAATTTGCTTGAATTCGTCCACTATACCCTGACCACTATGGACAAAGGAAATTACATTGAAGCTCTTTATACAGATTTCAGCAAAGCATTCGATCGTGTTGACATACCCATGCTTATGTTCAAATTACAGAAATTGGGAATCTTACCAGGTCTTCTTAAATGGTTGGAATCTTATCTAACAAATCGTCAACAAATTGTAAAATTTAGGGGAAAAAGTCGAGCCCCATTCACGTCAGTTCCGGGGTCCCCCAGGGATCTCATTTAGGTCCTTTTTTATTTATCTTGTTTATTAACGACATTTCCTTTTTTTTTTTAAAATAAAAATTCTAATATACGCAGACGATATAAAACTATTTTTAGAAATAGAGACAAGTGAGGATGCCAAGGTTTATCAAGAAGAAATTCTTTCTTTTTATACATGGTGTAACAAAAGTCTTCTTAAACTAAATGTGAAAAAATGCAGTAGAATAACATTCAGTAAAAACGAAATACACCTGACTTGATACTTACTCTTGGAAGTCAAACAGTTCAAAAATGCGAAAGAATTAGGGACTTAGGAATAATACTAGATTCTAAAATGACTTTTGTTGACCATTATAATACAATCATAAACAGAGCCAATAACATGCTAGGATTCATAAAACGATTTTGTTACTGTTTTCACGATCCGTATACAATTAAAACATTATACATTGCCTATGTTCGGTCAGTACTAGAATACTGTAGCTTAGTTTGGTCACCTTACTTAATCACTTGGGAAGATCGAATTGAATCAGTTCAAAAACAATTTTTGTTATTTGCACTTCGTAAATTAGGTTGGATAAGACTTCCTCTTCCGTCCTATAAAGCCCGCTGTATGCTGATCAGTATTCAAACATTAAAAGAACGCAGAGAATTTTCAATGGTCTCATTTGTAAATGACATTGTCTCGAATCGCGTAGATTCCAGTCAACTCCTGGCCGAACTAAATTTTTACATACCATCTCGGCCTTTAAGAAATCGAAATATTTTTATTACAAACCACCAGCGAACAAACTATGCAAAAAATGGGCCAATAAATCAATTGATGGCTGTATACAACAAGCATTCAGAAGCAGTCGATTTCACTATGTCAAAAAACAAACTAAAGCAATATTTCAGTTCTATTCGGTAAGCCAATTATAATTATTTAACTCATAATAAATTATACATTATTTAGTGATCTATTTAGAATAGTTTACTAATTTAAGACGATTATTGTAATTATCCTTATGGTCTACTTTTGATTGACGACAAAAGTATAAATTGTGTGGAATCAACGGCATGAAGAAACACAACCCGCTTGTTCTTTGTTGCCATCTGCTGCTGGTGCAGCGCTGATCGATGGTATGGATTTTTTAAATCTACATCAAGCAAACCAGTGCAGAAATCATCTTGGGCGATTGCTCGATTTGGTCTTTTGTTCTTCGGAGCATCAATTAATAGTTGATTGTAGTGTCACTCCACTGCTACCTGTCGACCCGCATCATCCGCCTTTAGTTATCTCGTTGGCTGCTGACTGCGAAAACAATTCCCGCAACATGGACTCTACGAATGAATCAAGGCCACTAAATTATAGAAAAATTGGTTTTGGTGCTTTACTTGAATTCTTGCAAAACGTTAACTGGAGTGTTTTGCAAGATATCGACAACGCAAATGAAATGGCTTTTTCTGTAACAAAATAACTCAGTGGCTAAGTTCAAATTTGCCTTTTGTAAAACGGCCAATAAGTCCTCCTTGGAGCACAGCTTTGCTTCGTAAATTGAAACGAATTCGAAATGCTTGGCAGCGCAAACATCGTCGCTGGAAGAGCGCTGAAATAAAACGAATGTTCAAAAGTTCCAGTGAAAACTATCGCAAATTAAACGCGGGGTTGTACAAATCCTACGTTATGCGGGTTCAAACTGATCTTCGTCGGAATCCCAAACATTTCTGGACTTTTGTAAACTCGAAACGTAAATGCTCATCAATTCCTTCAAAAGTTTGTCTCGATGGTGTTGAATCCAGGTCATCCTTGGAGTCATGTGATCTGTTTGCAAAGTTCTTTGCTTCGGTGTTTGCAGAAAAAACAGCCTCCGGTATCGATGCGGAGACCGCCGCGGTGGATGTTCCTGAGAATTTAGTGCACATTGACACATTTTTGGTTACTCCCGATATGATTGTTGCCGCAGCGAAGAAGTTGAAACGATCGTTCTCGGCCGGACCAGATGGCATACCCAAATACAAATTATAATACGGAGTACTCCGACAAATTTTCAAGGACACATTTTGCATCGTGCGGTACACTGTCATGATACACTGTCAGAGTGACGGTGTACCTTATTGAATTTTATATAAAACTGGCAACTCTGATGACTGGAAAATGATTCACCATAGTGACTGTTTATTATGCTCATAAACAAAGATGTTTAATTTTTCGAGATCGTGGAAAATCCGAAAGAATTTGAATGTAATTGAAGCTGCTTTTTGTGATTACCATTGTTTGACTAAGAACCGATATGACTATCGACATCTGGAAGCACCCGGATTCAGTTTTGAAAACTGTCGCAGGTTAGTGTCGTCAGAGGAAACGCAAGACTTGAATTTCTAACCTTGATGTTTTATAGAAATGCTCAACAATGCACCAACGATTTGTTCCGCCGAAAGCTATTAAAACTCGTGCTACTGAGAGACCAATCGTGGAGGATAAAAACTGCGAAAATATTCACTACTTGACTAAAAACATGAACTACTGTGGTGCCGGAACAGCTGCTGACACGGAAATAACCACTCATATGATATCGTCAAATTTAGAATTACACCGGTTAAATACTGGATGAACAGTCCCGATAGTTATTGCTAATACGATGTTGAAACAGTTTTTGTTTCGCTATCAAGGTCATATTAGCGCTGCTTTGGTTTTAGGGGGTGTATATCATACGGGATCGTATATTTATTGTATTTATCCTCACGGATCGACAGATAAGCTGCCTTATGCTACAATGAGATCGGGCAGATTTGCAGCTATGTCCGTGTTCGAGTCTCGCTGGAAACCAGATATGGATGAAGAGGAGAGCAAAAAGTTGGTTCGTGAGGCAATTACTGCCGGAGTTTTCAACGATTTAGGATCCGGTTCTAACATTGATCTATGTGTGATTCGAAAGAATGATGCACAATATTTGAGGACGTTCGAGGAAGCTACTAAAAAAGGTAGCCGTTCCCTCGCATATGACTACAACAACGGCAGTTCAACAGAGCAAGTGTTTCAACATTGATATTACCGAGGAATGCGAGCGCACTCTGATCTCTGATTCAATCGTTTATTATTTAACATATTAAAACGTCAATAAATACACAATTCCAGATATGCTACAACAACTTGTTGGATATTTGTCGATCACTTGTGGTCCAGAAGAATATCACACTGGCGTCAGTTATGAATATGGTTCTTCCATAAAAAAAAACAATATGAAACTTGGTAATGGAATAAATAAAATACCTCAAATCATCGAAGTTTTCGTTTTGAAATATAAGTCATTTCATTCATAAATGTTTGATAGCGACGCATTGTTTTCATGATAATTACTAGCATGCTTCGATGTCGTAGTGTTGCCAGAGATTTTCTTTTTCAACTTTTCTAAGCTGTCATGACGAAAAAGTAAAACATGCTAGGCTAAATTGATCATTCTGTGAACCAAACATTAGCGCTCCGAATGTATGGGACTTAGGGGTATTATTATTTGTATTTGGCATACCTGCAGCGGTGTACAGTCATTGCGCATCTACTTTAGCTGATCCTTTGTGCACTATATTTAACAAATCATTTGAGCAAGGTATTTTTCCGATGACTTGGAAGCAGTCTTTCATGTTTCCTGTATACAAGAGCGGTGATCGTACAAATGTTAGAAATTATCGAGGCATAACCAATTTATCAGCTGCATCTAAACTGTTCGAAATAATTGTGAGCACTGAGGTACTTTTTCGTACTAAAAATTACATCTCTATTGATCAGCATGGATTTATGCCTGGTCGTTCAGTCAGCACGAATCTCTTAGATTTCACTTCCAGTTGTTTTTCGAGTTTGGAGAATAAAGTACAAATTGATGCAGTATACACTGATCTGAAAGCAGCTTTCGACCGAATTGACCACCGAATACTCTTGTGCAAGATGTTGCGGCTGGGCGCCACACAAAAGTTTACTGACTGGCTACGCTCTTACTTATGTAGTATAGTCCTGCGAATTAAGCTCGGCTCTTGTGTATCATCTTCGTTCTCAAATTTATCAGGAGTTCCTCAAGGTAGCAATATGGGACCACTTTTGTTTTTGCTGTTCTTCAACGATGCTGTTTCGGAGTGGGCTGCAGATTAGTATATGCCGATGATTTGAAATTATATCTTGAAGTTCGCTCTATTGACGACTGCATCCGGCTTCAAAAACTTCTAGATACATTTGTCGCCTGGTGTCGTAGAAACTGGTTGATTGTCAGCATTTCAAAATGCCAGGTCATAACGTTTCACCGAATACTGAACCCAATTCGATTCGACTATGCAATTGATGGACAAACGCTTCAGAGAATTGACCATGTTAATGACCTTGGTGTTTTATTAGATGCCAAACTTACCTTCAATCTGCATCGTTCATCTATAATATCAAAAGCGACACGGCAACTAGGTTTTATTGCAAAGATCGGCCGGGACTTCAAAGATCCGTATTGTTTGAAGGCGTTATATTGCTCTTTGGTTCGTCCAATACTGGAAAATGCTAGCGTAATTTGGAGTCCTTATCAACTTACATGGAACTTACGGATTGAGCGCGTTCAGAAACGATTTGTTCGTCTTGCTCTAAGAAACCTTCCCTGGCAGAATCCGCTTGCTCTTCCACCATACCACGATCGCTGTCGACTGATCGGACTCGACTCATTGGAACGACGCAGGAAAATTCAGCAAACTACTTTCGTGGCAAAACTGATCAACGGGGATATCGACTCACCGAAGATTTTGTCCCAACTGTGAACCATCACACAAATTCGTGCAGAAAGTACAGCGATCTACAATTTTATGACTTGACTAAACATATTCATTAAGACCATTTTATTGTCAGATGAATAAATTTAATAATAAATAAATAAATGATCCAAGCTTGTACGACCACCTTTGAAGCGTTTATACCACTCGTATGCCTGTGTTTTTCCTAGACACGATTCACCAAAGGCCTTTTCTAACATTTTCAACGTTTCGGAACACTTAAATCCATTTGCAACACAAAATTTGATGCACGCACGTTGTTCTAAATTTTCATCCATTATAAAAATCGCCGCACGAAAATTTTCAACTTCTTTGTATAGACGCCAAACAAAAACTAATCGTACGATATGCGCAAAATTTGACAGAATGTGTATAAAAGTGTTGCCAGGAATTTTAAAATGAAAGTTCCGGTTCTTTTTAGATCATAAGGAGTTTTAAAAACCTGTTTTAATCCACCTAGAGGTGTAATGATGCCTTTCTCATGTATAATATTGTGGTATTCTATTCAAAAAAATTTTCTTCGATTTTTGAAAGAAACCAAGAGATTGTTTGTGCATCAACTAGTATAACATACAGAATAAAACAGTGCTTTGATTGCGTAGCTTATCCTTAAGAAAACGAAGATAGTTGATTATATTGTGTAGGTGTATCAGCCGCATGCTGTGGTTTGTATGTTGTATGTCCTGGTTTTTGGATATGTGTGTGTGTGTGTATTTTTAGTCCCTTTTTTATTTATCGCTTCCGTCAGAGGTATCCTCTGTTGTCGTAATAATGTGCTGTGCTTATTTTCAAGATTTATTATTGTATCCAAGTATTGTTACTCTGTTACTATCATTCTAACCGGTTTTGTATTCAATTTTTTAATTTTATTAATTCATTTTTTCATTCATTCATTCATTTATTCATTCATTAATTCATTCATTAATTCATTCATTTATGCATTCATTTATTCATTCATTTATTCATTCACTTGTTCATTTATGAAATAAATTTCGTTTTACATTACTTTAATCATTCATTTACTTATTCATTAATTTATTTATTAATTCTTTCATTTAACTTATTCATCAAATATAAAAAGAGGAGGAGGTTTTTGTGCCCTTTGAGTAAGTACTGGTTCAACGGTCAGCTCAAGGGGGATTTTTCCTGCTCCAATAGACGGATACATAAATATTATTTTGAGAACAGTTTATTTTTTAACATATTAAGTGCCCCTTAACAGGAATCTTACATTCCACTGGGAGCTCTTGCTTAGTACAAATAGTTAGCCTTCTTCGTTTTATAATAACCTCAGCTTGATAAAATCGCGTTTTTTTTTGTTAGTAGAATTTTTTTTCCCAAGCTGAGGACTGTATGTGTCCGCAACCAGAGGGCTCCTAATGTGAAGCTTTTTGGTGCGGGGGAGTGTGGAGGGCATTAAAAAAAATGTGGGTTCACTATTATATGCACTTCCGGCACAGGAACCCCAGAACCGGTATAATCAAAGTCGGTTCGTACGGCCGCCAACTAACATGACATACAAACTCTACTAGAACGCACTCTAAATTACGATTTAAATGTTTCTTGCATCCGAAAATATGCAGTAATTTTTGTCGTGAATACGACTTACTTTACTATGAGGCACCTTTTCAAAATTTACCCAGTACAGGAACGGGCAGAACTTTATCGCGAATATCTTTTGATGTACTTAGCCCAATAACATAATTTTTCCTACAAGTTATCGGAAATGTGATCAGGAATATGTGATTATATTTTTAACAGTGTGAGATAACCTTAAAAATTGAAAAACAACGTTAACTAAAACTTTTGGAAATAATGAGGAAAATTCAACACGCTTGCTTGCCTTTTTCGCACCCAGACGACGGTTTTGAGGTAGTCAAGTACATATCAGTTCCGATTATCTACTGAACGAGTATGAAAAGTAAACTTTGATTGAAAATCGTTCATTTCTTCTAGTGCTTCAGTAAAACCATCAGTGTAGTGCAAATCTGGGATAATTTGATTAGCTATGTGAAATTTTTGCACTGCAAAATTAGCCACAGTGTTTAATATCGTTTTTATCAAAACAGTGTCAATATCTTAGAGAATTACATAATTTGGTCCTTCTGAATGCCTGAAATTAATCCGGAATTGCCCTTTGATAGTATCTTTCACTGTAATATTCAAATCCAAAATTATATAATTGACATAAAAATTCTGTAACTTATATTCGGAAGCATAAATAAATTGTCAATTTTATTCGCATTCACGACATCCAGTTATGTCTCTGACATTACACACCCGTACTTTTTTTTATAGGACCATAAAACCTTCAATTGACCCTAAGATTGGGAATAACGGTTTAGAGTCCAGTTTATAACATTTTTTACGGTTTTTGTTCCACCGGTTTAAGTGACGGTGTACAATATTGAACACACTCTACCCTATAACTCCGGAACCGGAAGTCGGATTCGTATGAAATTCAAGAATTCTATATGGGACCGGAAGACCTTTCATTTGAATCTAAGTTTGTGGAAATCGGTCAAACCATCGCTGAGAAAAGTAAGTGAGATCCATTTTGGTATATATGACAACTATTTCTGGTACTTCCGGAACCGGATACCGGAAACCAGGATAGCCGGAATCGGTTTGTTTAGTTGCCTACTTATAATGACTATCGATTTGTGTTGTTTTGAGACCAGTTTAGGAAATTTTTTACGTTTTTTGTTTCGCCGGTTTAAGGCGCGGTGTACAATATTGAAAACACTTTACCCTACAACTCCGGAACCGGAAGCCGGATCCGGATGAAGTTCAGGAATGTCGTATGGGACCGGAAGACCTTTCATTTGAATCTAAGTTTGTCAAAATCGATTCAGCCATCTTCGAGAAAACCTAGTGAGATTATTTGACACATACACACACAGAAATTGCTCAGCTCGAAGAACTGAGTCGAATGGTATATGACACTTTGCCCTCCGGGCCAATTTTCACTAGTCGATTTTTCAAGTGATTGCATAACCTTTCTATATGAGAAAGGCAAAACGCACATTTCATGTCTTGGACGAATTTTTGTATCTTCAATAGATTTTGCAGTATAGGGAAATAATAAAATACGTGTCGAATAATTTCAAATTCTTTACCGAAAAAAATAGTTAGATGAAAAAAAAAATTTCGGTGGCTGATTTTGCGTGGAATGCCCCATATATTATATTATATGTCTTTCTATACAAAATGTATGGGGTCGAGCCAGATACCATTAGTCAGACCGTGGGTAATGTTTCAAACCAGCCGTTTTTCGTCCTTTTCGCGGACACTGTCTATATTGCAAATTGCATAGATCGATAGCCAATAAATTTTTTAGAAGCTACCTGAAACCTCAAGTCGATAGATAAATTATAAATATGCAAAATTGATGGTAAAAACCTATTTTAATCCACCTAGTGGTGTAATGATGCCTTTCTCATATTACTCATTACATCATAAATATAACCGTGAAATTCGCAAAAACAACTGTTTATTGAATAGAAATAAGAAAATTTGTTCGGACCTAATCTCACAAACTCTACAAATCCTGTTTACCCTGTAGCTCCGGAACCGAAAGTAGTATCCACAACAAATTAAGGAATTCCGTATGAAACTGCAAGATTTTTCTTTAGAACCTATAGGTTTGTAAAAATCGATTTGGCCATCTCCAAGAAAAAATCCTTTTTGCAGCTTTTGATCACTATTTCCAATTCTTCCGAAACCGGATTCAGATAAACGGAATAGCAGAAGTTGGTTCGTTTGCTACCAACAAATATGACTTACAAATTGGAACTGTTTTGAACGTAGTTAAACCTATACTTACTATCTCACTCTCTATTTCGATTAAACCAATAAAACGAAATCTAACAAACGAAACGAACCTGCGTTTCTGTTACTTCTGCAAATGTAAGTCAAGCTTAACAGCATAAAACATGTAATAGGATTAATATTATAATTATTATTATTATAATTATTATTATTATTATTATTATTTTTATTATTATTATTATTATTATTATTATTATTATTATTGACATCACTACACAACGTGCACAAAATTAGAAACTTGTGTGATACGGGCTACCGTATTTTTGACCTACAAAAAAAACCGTCAACTGCTTACAGCGCCACATGCGGCAAGTATTGAAACTAAAGTAGGAATTGCCCTACCAGACGTTTAGTAGATAGATAACGTCTGGTAGGGGAATTCACATTGCATATTAGAGTGTGAATTCGCCTACCGTATTTGATCTACCAGACGTTAACTTTTAACTTGTGCAGCAGGTTCATATACTTAACTTAATATGTTCGAGCGTTTCATGAATCTCTGCCTGCATTAAACGGCATACAAATAACCAGGGATTCTAGAATGGAGGCAAGCTAAAAAGTATAGGTTTGGTCATTCCGTCAACCGTATTTGGTAGTACTGACGCACAGTAGGCGAATGATGGTAATTTCATCGTTTTGTCTATACACAAGTATTCTAGATTTTGCGAATCTCTGCCAACAGTAATCGAAATACCAATAATTAGGGATTGTAGAATGGACAATAGACAAGCTAGAAAATATGAGTTTGTTCGGTCCGTCGGCCATATTTGATAGTACTGACGCACAGTAGGTGAATGATAGTATCTTCACTGTTTTGTCCATACACAAGCATTCTGGATTTTGCGAATCTCTGCCAACAGTAATCGAAATACCAATAATTAGGGATTGTGGAATGGACAATAGACAAGCTAGAAAATATGAGTTTGTTCGGTCCGTCGGCCATATTTGATATTACTGACGCACAGTAGGTGACTGATGGTAATTTCACTGTTTTTTCCATACACAAGTATTCTGGATTTTGCGAATCTCTGTCAACAGTAATCGAAATACCAACAATTAGGGATTGTAGAATGGACAATAGACAAGCTAGAAAATATGAGTTTGTTCGGTCCGTCGGCCATATTTGAAAGTGCTGACGCACAGTAGGTGAATGATGGTAATTTCACTGTTTTGTCCATAGACAAGTATTCTGGATTTAGTGAATCTCTGCCAACAGTAATCGAAATACCAATAATTATGAATTGTAGAATGGACAATAGACAAGCTAGAAAATATGAGTTTGTTCGGTCCGTCGGCCATATTTGATAGTACTGACGCACAGTAGGTGAATGATGGTAATTTCACTGTTTTGTCCATACACAAGTATTCTGGATTTTGCGAATCTTTGCCAACAGTAATCGAAATACCAATAATTAGGGATTGTAGAATGGACAATAGACAAGCTAGAAAATATGAGTTTGTTCGGTCCGTCGGCCATATTTGATAGTGCTGACGCACAGTAGGTGAATGATGGTAATTTCACTGTTTTTTCCATACACAAGTATTCTGGATTTTGCGAATCTTTGCCAACAGTAATCGAAATAGCAATAATTAGGGATTGTAGAATGGACAATAGACAAGCTAGAAAATATGAGTTTGTTCGGTCCGTCGGCCATATTTGAAAGTGCTGACGCACAGTAGGTGAATGATGGTAATTTCACTGTTTTGTCCAAAGACAAGTATTCTGGATTTAGTGAATCTCTGCCAACAGTAATCGAAATACCAATAATTATGAATTGTAGAATGGACAATAGACAAGCTAGAAAATATGAGTTTGTTCGGTCCGTCGGCCATATTTGATAGTACTAACGCACAGTAGGTGAATGATGGTAATTTCACTGTTTTGTCCATGCACAAGTATTCTGGATTTTGCGAATCTTTGCCAACAGTAATTGAAATACCAATAATTAGGGATTGTAGAATGGACAATAGACAAGCTAGAAAATATGAGTTTGTTCGGTCCATCGGCCATATTTGATAGTACTGACGCACAGTAGGTGAATGATGGTAATTTCACTGTTTTTTCCATACACAAGTATTCTGGATTTTGCGAATCTCTGCCAACAGTAATCGAAATACCAATAATTAGGGATTGTAGAATGGACAATAGACAAGCTAGAAAATATGAGTTTGTTCGGTCCGTCGGCCATATTTGAAAGTGCTGACGCACAGTAGGTGAATGATGGTAATTTCACTGTTTTGTCCATAGACAAGTATTCTGGATTTAGTGAATCTCTGCCAACAGTAATCGAAATACCAATAATTATGAATTGTAGAATGGACAATAGACAAGCTAGAAAATATGAGTTTGTTCGGTCCGTCGGCCATATTTGATAGTACTGACGCACAGTAGGTGAATGATGGTAATTTCACTGTTTTGTCCATACACAAGTATTCTGGATTTTGCGAATCTTTGCCAACAGTAATTGAAATACCAATAATTAGGGATTGTAGAATGGACAATAGACAAGCTAGAAAATATGAGTTTGTTCGGTCCGTTGGCCATATTTGATAGTGCTGACGCACAGTAGGTGAATGATGGTAATTTCACTGTTTTGTCCATACACAAGAATTCTGGATTTTGAGAATCGCTGCCAACAGTAATCGAAATACCAATAACTTTGAATTGTAGAATGGACAATAGACAAGCTATAAAATATGAGTTTGTTCGGTCCGTCGACCATATTTGATAGTACTGACGCACAGTAGGTGAATGATGGTAATTTCACAGTTTTGTCCCAACACAAGTATTCTGTATTTTTCGAATCTCTGCCAACAGTAATCGAAATACCAATAATTATGAATTGTAGAATGGACAATATACAAGCTAGAAAATATGAGTTTGTTCGGTCCGTCGGCCATATTTGATAGTGCTGACGCACAGTAGGTGAATGATGGTAATTTCACTGTTTTGTCCATAGACAAGTATTCTGGATTTTGCGAATCTCTGCCAACAGTAATCGAAATACCAATAATTAGGGGTTGTAGAATGGACAATAGACAAGCTAAAAAATATGAGTTTGTTCGGTCTTTCGGCCATATGTGATAGTACTGACGCACAGTAGGTGAATGATGGTAATTTCACTGTTTTGTCCATAGACAAGTATTCTGGATTTTGCGAATCTCTGCCAACAGTAATCGAAATACCAATAATTAGGGATTGTAGAATGGACAATAGACAAGCTAGAAAATATGAGTTTGTTCGGTCCGTCGGCCATATTTGATAGTGCTGACGCACAGTAGGTGAATGATGGTAAGTTCACTGTTTGGTCCCAACACAAGTATTCTGGATTTTGCGAATCTCTGCCAACAGTAATCGAAATACCAATAATTAGGGATTGTAGAATGGACAATAGACAAGCTAGAAAATATGAGTTTGTTCGGTCCGTCGGCCATATTTGATAGTACTGACGTACAGTAGGTGAATGATGGTAATTTCACTGTTTTGTCCACACACAAGTATTCTGGATTTTGCGAATCTCTGCCAACAATAATCGAAATACCAATAATTCGGGATTGTAGAACGGACAATAGACAAGCTAGAAAATATGAGTTTGTTCGGTCCGTCGGCCATATTTGATAGTACTGACGCACAGTAGGATAGTGATGGTAATTTCACTGTTTTGTCCATACACAAGTATTCTGGATTTTGCGAATCTCTGCCAACAGTAATCGAAATACCAATAATTAGGGATTGTAGAATGGACAATAGACAAGCTAGAAAATATGAGTTTGTTCGGTCCGTCGGCCATATTTGATAGTACTGACGCACAGTAGGTGAATGATGGTTATTTCACTGTTTTGTCAACACACAAGTATTCTGGATTTTGCGAATCTCTGCCAACAATAATCGAAATACCAATAATTAGGGATTGTAGAATGGACAATAGACAAGCTAGAAAATATGAGTTTGTTCGGTCCGTCGGCCATATTTGATAGTACTGACGCACAGTAGGATAGTGATGGTAATTTCACTGTTTTGTCCATACACAAGTATTCTGGATTTTGCGAATCTCTGCCAACAGTAATCGAAATACCAATAAGTAGGGATTGTAGAATGGACAATAGACAAGCTAGAAAATATGAGTTTGTTCGGTCCGTCGGCCATATTTGATAGTACTGACGCACAGTAGGTGAATGATGGTAATTTAACTGTTTTGTCCAAACACAAGTATTCTGGATTTTGCGAAACTCTGCCAACAGTAATCGAAATACCAATAATTAGGGATTGTAGAATGGACAATAGACAAGCTAGAAAATATGAGTTTGTTCGGTCCGTCGGCCATATTTGATAGTACTGACGCACAGTAGGTGAATGATGGTAATTTCACTGTTTTATCCATACACAAGTATTTTGGATTTTGCGAATCTCTGCCAACAGTAATCGAAATACCAATAATTAGGGATTGTAAAATGGACAATAGACAAGCTAGAAAATATGAGTTTGTTCGGTCCGTCGGCCATATTTGATAGTACTGACGCACAGTAGGATAATGATGGTAATTTCACTGTTTTGTCCATACACAAGTATTCTGGATTTTGCGAATCTATGCCAACAGTAATCGAAATACCAATAATTAGGAATTGCAGAATGGACCATAGACAAGCTAGAAAATATGAGTTTGTTCGGTTCGTCTGCCATATTTGATAGTACTTTGTACTTTGTGTTTGTAGATCTGCGCAAGATAAATTAACCTTGGAGCTGGTAGAACGAAAGCAGTTAATCATTATGTTTCACTCTGAGATAAACCATAAACCTTTTAACTTGTTCGTACGAATCGTTTAATATTAAAAAATAAATAACAATATTCTGAAAATTAGTATCCGGAGTCGAGAACCAGAACAGCCGGAATGTGTTTATTTAGCTGTTTACTGACAATGACAACCGATACAAGCCTAACCAAAAGCTATTTGCTTTGAAGAACCAAGAAATGACTCGTTATCGTTAGTGGTTCGTCGGTTACGTCAGTTATGCTATTATATCTCTGGAACCAGAAATCACAGCCGTTTGGTCATTGAACTTGATTCACAATTCAATAGTAGCTCAAGTTCATTTTAGCCTAAAATAGCATAACTTTCGTAAACCAATTCGTAAACAAAAAAATTTTACATCTTCTTATCTTATATTTATTACACTTTGGCTGGATTCCTTCAATGTGATCCTTAAAAGTTTTTTGTCATACGTTAAACCTAAGTATTTTGCTTGATCAGACCATGTCAATTCCAAGCCATTCAATTTAATCATGTGATTATTGTTTGGTTTAAGAAAAGGCTCTTGGCTTATAAGAAAAGATAATTAATTGCGTTTTTTCCTGCATTTGGTTTATTTTCCATTTTGATAGATAATCACTGAAAATATTTAAGCTTCTTTATAGGCGACTGCATATCACTCTTAGATTTCTACCTGTGGCTAACAAACTTGTGTCGTCACAGAATAGCGATTTCTGACAACTAACGAGTAGGTTTGGAAGTTCAGAAGTGAAAATATTAAGATTGGAGCTACGCTCAAACTCTGCGAAACACCTGCTCGTACGGGTAGCAATTCAGATTTACAATTCTGATAGCTAACCTGAATAGTACGATCAGTTAAATAATTTTGATCAAATAAATAGGAAACTGGAAATCAGACATTTTTGCTATTAAACCTTTGTGCCAAACACTGTCGAATGCTTTTTCTATGTCTAGAAGAGCAACTCCAGTGGATAACTCAGAAGATTTATTTGCTTTTTGTCGTGAATACGACTTACTGTACTATGGGGTGCCTTTTCAAAATTTACCCTCTGAGAAAGTGATAAGTTTTTGATCGTGAAAATCTCTTGTTGTGTCTAACGAATCAACATAATTTTTGCTACATGCCATCGGCAATATGATCACAATTTTATGATAAAATTTTCCGTTGTATGACATAATCTCAAATAGTTCAAAATTAAACTTTTCTGAAATGTTTGGTATAAACGAGTATCAAAGAGGATAATTCATAAGGCGCGTTTGCCTTTCTCGTATTTCGAAAGCTCATAGCTCAGTGATCTGTGGAAGGATTTATATAATCTAACTACCAATAGAATCGAAATTTTTCAACCTAAACGTGTATAGCAAAAGCATTGAAGTATTTCAATAGTACACTATTGAAAAACCTATCTCATTTGACCCATGTCAACACCAGCCAATCAGAACGCGTTCTGAGGAAGAGAACAAAATATCTGCTGCTGTACAACAAATCGTTCGAGAAAAACGTTCCGAAAAGTGGTGAAAATCGTAGTGAGTTCCTCAATTTGGTCCTTCTGAATGCTAGAAACGAATCCCTACAGCATATTGATAGTTTCTTCCAATAAATTATGCAAATCCGAAATGAAATAATCGACATTAAAATCTTGTATGCGGCTATTTTTATAGCCGTTAGGACCGCCCATTAGTGAAAAAGCAACAAACGAAATCACGTAAAAGAAAGCTCCTAACAAAAGTTGAACCATTCGTCATCTAACACTCGATGTGGATAGACGAATAACCTACTACGACTAATTTCGATTTTGTTTTATTTTTTATTCGCAGTTGTCTACCTACCCAAGCTATGGGTAAAAACCGCCATAGATCCGAGAAGGATCCAAAGGATGCTAAGCGTCTGAAGCCAAGTGATGTACAGGTAAACGACCGTTTGCTGAGTAAAAACCAATATGCTGATCTGCCAGTTGATGTCGAAGAGGAACTGCCGAAGAAGGAAAAAATGCCGCCTTTCTACCTGAAGGGCTTCCCACCAACTCTACGCTCGGATTTCAACACACTGATCAGCAAAGGACTACAGGCAACAATCCGTTTATGTACTGAAGGCTACAAAATAACTGTTCCGGCTTTGAACCACTACAAAGGAGTGGAATGTTATCTGAAGCAGACAAAAGCGGAATACTTCACACACGATATTGCCGCCAACAAACCTATGAAGGTTGTACTTCGAGGACTACCCGACATGATGGAAGCCGAACTAAAGCAGGCACTGTCGGAGGCTGGACTAAAGCCTTTGATGGTGTTCAAAATGAAGCGACATAATACGGACAAAAAGTTTAGAGATCAACTGTACCTGATTCATCTGGAGAAGGGCTCCATCACCATAAGTCAACTGAAAACGATTAAATCGTTATTTCCCATAATCATCGAATGGCAAAAGTATAAACCGGTACATCGGGATGTCACACAGTGCACGAACTGTTTGAACTACGGCCATGGAGCGAGGAATTGCCACATGAAAAGTCGGTGCGGGAAATGTGCCGAACCACACAATACCAACGAATGCCTACTAGATGACATCGCTGTAAAATGTGTGAACTGTGATGGCGACCATCCATCTACTAGCAAATCGTGTCCAAAACGTGCTGAGTTCACAAAAATTCGACAACAGGCATCCCGTAAACAATCAACGCGCAAGAATGTTCCACAGAAGGATGGAATTAATTTCCCACGGCTCCCACCGAAGAGGGATATGCCGAATTTGCCGCCACTTCCTCGCAGCAATCCAAAGACTTCAGCCGCTGGATCTCAAAAAGAATCTTCCTCAAGAATCCCTCCTGGATGGGACAATAATCAACCACAAGCAAAGGATGACTCTGGTGATTTATTCTCTGCTGAACAACTGATCGTCATTTTTGAAACAATGACAACAAAACTACGAAACTGCAGAACGCGGTTAGATCAAATCAACGCCTTAGGCAAATTCATTATCGAATATGCAATAAAATGAGTTGGTTATAGTAAATTGGAATGCTTGCTCACTCAGGAGCAAAACTGCTGAATTGTCCGACTTTCTTCAAGAGAAGAATGCCGATATTGCTATTTTAACTGAAACTCATCTTAAACCTGAAATTTCTATTTTTATTTCAAATTACAGGATTCACAGGCTCGACAGGACAACTACCAGAGGAGGGGGAGTTGCCATTGCCGTTAAACGATCCATTCAGCACAGGCTTCTGTCAGCCTTTAAATTGCAACTCATAGAAGCCATCGGAATTGAGATTACAACGACGATGGGACCCATCATCATCATTGCAGCGTACTGCCCCAATCAAACCAATCTTCGAGATGGTACGTGTGCATCATTGAAGCGAGATCTGGCTATGCTCACTCGACGACAGAACAAATTCATCATTGCTGGGGACCTGAACGCACGGCATGAGCTATGGGGAAACAAAAGACAGAATCAAAACGGATTCGTACTTTCCGAAGATTACGGAGCTGGACAATACAACATCTTCGCTCCGGATCAACCAACGCGACTTTCCAGATCGGGAGTTCATTCCATTTTGGATATATTCATCAGCAACATCGCCATAGACAGCTCTCCGGTTGTCTTCAACGAGCTCTCTTCTGATCACTTTCCAGTAATATTGACGTTGGGATCTTCACCAGAAACAGTGCCTATTCAACCTCGGAGGAACTATTATCGCACCGATTGGGTCCAATTTCAACAAATCGTCGACCAACTTATTAATATCGATCTGCCACTTGATTCCCCGATGGAAATCGATGCAGCCCTATCTTCCTTCCAGCATTCAATCACAGTCGCTCGTGATAGGACGGTTCCAGTACAACATATGCCGAGTTCCTCTCTTCAAATCGACAGTGTCACCAAGAAACTCATCCGACTTCGGAATATCTACCGGAGGCAGTATCAACGAACTGGCATCCTAGATAGGAAGACTACTTATAACAACTTAACTATGATAATCCAGGAACGGATATCTGAGCTTCGCAACAGGAACTTCCAGCAAAAGCTTCGAGAAATTCTCCCACATTCAAAGCCCTTCTGGTCCTTAACGAAGGTGCTTAAGAAAAAACCGAAGCCTATTCCTCCTCTGATGTCACCCCAGGACGCAGCTGAAGGAATACCTTTAATCACACCAGTAGAGAAGGCAAATGCGCTAGGCCAGCAGTTTGTGTGTTCTCACAATTTAGGACTCAACATTGTTAGTCCACATGAAAGAGCCGTTGCTGATAGCGTAGCTGAGGTTGACCAATCAGACAGCTTGATTCCTGAGGAAAGTAGAGTCAATGCGAATGAGCTGATGGCTTTTGTGAAAAAATCCAAAAATATGAAGGCCCCCGGTTTCGACAACACATTCAACATTGAGCTGAAACATTTGAGTATTCGCTCATTTGTCTTTTTAGCTAAAATTTTTAACAGGTGCTGGGAGCTTGGTTACTTCCCTTCAATGTGGAAGTTAGCTAAAGTTATCCCAGTTTTGAAACCGGGGAAAGATCCTTCCTTTTCCAAGAGCTATCGGCCCATCAGCTTACTCTCTGCCCTATCCAGGCTGTTTGAAAAGTCAATACAAAGGCGAATTCTTGCTTTCGCAGATGAACAGGATATATTTCTGGAAGAACAATTTGGGTTCCGGAAAGCAAGATCCACCATCCACCAACTCACAAGGGTTAACAACGTCATCCAGCAAAACAAATCAGTGTCCAAAACGACTGCCATGGCAATATTGGATATTGAAAAGGCATTCGATAATGTGTGGCACGATGGACTGGTATTTAAACTGCATCGGTATAATTTTCCCATGTATCTTATTAAAATTATCAAAAATTATCTTGCAGATAGAGCATTCCAGGTTTCTCTGAATAATGCACTTTCAGAAAGATTTACTATTCCTGCTGGTGTACCCCAGGGAAGTATCCTAGGTCCCATTCTATACAACATTTTCACATCAGACATCCCACCTCTTCCAGGTGGTGGTGTTCTGTCACAATTCGCTGATGATACTGCCATTCTTTACAAAGGTCGTGTCATTAATGCTCTGAAGAATAAACTACAGACAGGTCTGGACGCTTTAACGGAATATTTTACAAGCTGGAAAATTGTGATCAATGCAGCAAAAACTCAGGTCATCTTGTTTCCACATTCAAGATCTCCAAAACTTGTTCCATCAGACGAATGCAGAATACGATTCGGTGATGAGGTCATTCAATGGTCCGATGAAGTTATCTATCTAGGACTCACCTTTGACAGACATCTGATATTCAGGTCACATGTTGACAAAATCGTTCAAAAATGCAGCATACTCATTAGGTCTCTGTATCCGCTGATTTGTAGAACATCTAAACTGTGCCTGAAGAATCAGATGGCTGTCTATAAACAAATCATCTACCCCGCAATTGAATACGCAGTCCCTGTTTGGCGGGGCTGTGCACGAACACACAAACTTAGGCTCCAGCGCATTCAAAGTAAGATCTTAAAGATGATTCTAAATCTACCCCCTTGGACAAGGACTAGTGAAGTACATGAGATGGCCTCCCTGGATATACTAGAACAAAAATTCGAACAATACTGCACGAAATTTGAAGAGAGGTGCTCAATCTCTGAAATACAAATAATAAAAATTTGTACGTATTAGGTTAGGGATAGTTATAAGTAGGTAGATATTTTATTAATAATTAAAATAAATATTATGATTAAACATTAGTATGTAAAACAAGAGTAACTAAAACACCTAATATTAATAACGAATCGTATGAACAACAAAGATGAAAGGCCAAAGGGTCAAAACACTTGTACTGTAAAATGTTGATGTAATACACAAAAATAAGATTAATAAACAGATATTTATGCAAAAAAAAAAAAAATTATGCAAAGTTGAATCAGTTTGGATTCTGTCGCCAATGCGAGCAGATGTATTTTGTGCCGTTTGCAGAGCTAGTTTCGCTTCCGACAAGAGCGATTACGTCACAGCTGCCAGTCATTTGCATGGATTAAAACCCTTCTTAATCCACCTAGTGGTGTGATAATGCCTTTCTCTTCTTTCATAACAGTCTCATGAAAATATGTTTCATACTTTTATTAAATAAATTTGGATACTAATTTTGACACCAATTGATTCAGATTGATTCGAGTAGTTCACAAAAGCATGCCTCAGTGTTTATGTCACACAGTCAGCATCATTTTTCCAAACTAGTGCTTGACATTTGCGTTGCCCATTTGTATGAGAACAGTGATGCTAATCTAAAACCCTTCTTAATCCACCTAGTGGTGTGATAATGCCTTTCTCTTCTTTCATAACAGTCTCATGAAAATATGTTTCATACTTTTATTAAATAATTTTGGATACTAATTTTGACACCAATTGATTCAGATTGATTCGAGTAGTTCACAAAAGCATGCTTCAGTGTTTATGTCACACAGTCAGCATCATTTTTCCAAACCAGTGCTTGACATTTGCGTTGCCTATTTGTAATCAGTTATGCTAATCTAAAAAAAGCCTTCTTAGGCTGTGAACCATTTCGCGGTTAATTTTAACTTTTGGTTAAAATCTGACACTCGAGTGGTTAATTTGATGTTGTCAAAAATAACCCTGCTCGAGAGCATGGTTATTTTTGACAGATCGATAGTTATTTTCCAACACTGAAAAAAATCTCGCAATGAAAATTCTAATACTAATTCTTTAGTTGAAATTATTTCCAGTGGAAAATAAACCCAAATAACTTTCCGTCCGTCAAATTTTGAAATGAGCCACAGTTTTAGTCAAATTTAACTACTCGACACCAAATAACCACTCAAGTGTCAGATTTTAACCAAAAGTTCAAATTAACCGTGAAATGGTTCACAGCCTTAGTCCACTTAGGGGAATTTTCATATATCTTGAAAAATCACCATATGGGGGAGTACATGAAATTTTCGAAATCGAAAAAAAATTTTTGATGCCAAAAGGCTTAGAATTGCATGAAACGTCGAGATTTAGTGTCATCTCGAAAAAAAATTTTTGTCGTGAATACGACTTACTTTACTATGGGGTGCCTTTTCAAAATTAGCCATTTGGAAGAATGGGCAGAACTTAATCGTGAATATCTCGACTTGTATTAAAGGCAGCAACATAATTCTTTCACCATTTCATCAAAAATATGATCAGGAATTTAGGATAATATTTTGAACAGTGTGAGATAACCACAAACAACTCAAATATTAAGTTTTCTCAAATTCTGGAAACAACGCGGAAAACTCTTTACTTTTGCTTGGCTTTTTCGCGCAAGGACGACGATTTTGAGGTAGTCAGGCACATCTCTTCAACTGACTGCGTATTAAAGGAGAACTGTGGTCGAAATTTGATCATTTCTTCTTGTGCGTTGGATGCAAGCAGACGTCGCGGGACCAGCAGCTTCGGAGAGTGCACCTTCTGCGTGGTGCCAAACCTCAAACGCTCAGGTCGTGCTCTCATTTGGACTTCAGTCGTCAGGTGGAGCAGTCGTCAATGAAAGCAGAACTTCTGTTCTTGGTTCTAAATTTAGTTCTTGAACTCAGGTCCAGTTCCTTACTCTAGAATTCTATTCGGTTCTTTTTAGAACCATAATAATACTCTCAAAGAATTATGCGAAATTTTGCTTTACTGTACTCTATACGGCCCATTTTTATTATAAAGAATTATCTAGTTATTTCATTATATTTAATTGCGTTTCAGAATGATCAATGTAACTAATCTGAAAATTAGTCTAGGCGCATCGTTTGAAATTCTAGTAGTGAAAAAGGGGAAAGTTGCACACAATCGATCAACTACCAATTCGAATTCGGAAGTATAAAGAAAGTGTATCAGTTTTATTCGTATTCACGACATAGAGTAATGTTTCTGATATTACACACCCGAACTTTTTTGAAAAAGTCGACTTTTTGGGACTTAGAAAAAATATGAAAGTCCCAGAAAGTTGATTTTTTGCAAAAAAATTTATTTTGAGATGACACTAAATTTCGATGTTTCATGCAGTTTTAAGAGTTTCGGCATCAAAAAAAAGAGCACTAGAACTTAACGAAAGTAGAGGTGATCCTAAAATTTGGCCCACATATATATATATATATATATATATATATATATATATATATATATATATATATATATATATATATATATATATATATATATATATATATATATATATATATATATATATATATATATATATATATATATATATATATATATATATATATATATAAATATATATATATATATATATATATATATATCTATATATATATATATATATATATATATATATATATATATATATATATATATATATATATATATATATATATATATATATATATATATATATATATATATATATATATATATATATATATATATAACAGCGGTAAAAAACAATGTGTTTTGGCGGTTACGTCACTTATACCATCATATATCTGGAACCAAAAGTCACAACCATTTGATCTTCGAACTTGATTAATGGCCCGACAGTAGCTTTCAAACGAGCCCAAGTTTGTTAAAATCGGTTCAGTTATCTCTGAGAAAATTGAGCGCGTTCAAATACAACGCTTTTTGTTGGTTACGTCACTTATACAATCATATCTGCGGAACCAAAAGTCACAGCCATTTGATCTTCGAACTTGATCAATGGCCCGACAGTCGCTTTCAAACGAGCCCAAGTTTGTTAAAATCGGTTCAGCCATCTCTGAGAAAATTGAGCGCGTTCAAATTCAACGCTTTTTGTCGGTTACGTCACTTATACAATCATATCTCCGAAACCAAAAGTCACAGCCATTTGATCTTCGAACTTGATCAATGGCCCGACAGTAGCTTTCAAACGAGCCCAAGTTTGTTAAAATCGGTTCAGCCATCTCTGAGAAAATTGAGCGCGTTCAAATATCTTCTAAAAGTGCACACACACACATACACACACACACATACACACAGACATTTTCCGATCTCGTCGAATGGTATATAACACTATGGGTCTCCGAGGCTCCGTTCGAAAGTCGGTTTTTCCAGCAATTCTAATACCTTTCTATAGAGAAAGGCAAAAAGCCTTCTTAGTCCACTTAGTGGAATTTTCATATATCTCGAAAAATCACCATAGGGGGGAGTACATGAAATTTTCGAAATCGAAAAAAAAATTTTGATGCCAAAAGGCTTAGAATTGCATGAAACGTCGAGATTTAGTGTCATCTCGAAAAAAATTTTTTTGAAAAAGTCGACTTTTTGGGACTTAGAAAAAATATGAAAATTTTTCTACGTCCCAGAAAGTTGATTTTTTCAAAAATTTTATTTGAGATGACACCAAATTTCGATGTTTCATGCAGTTTTAAGAGTTTCGGCATCAAAAAAAATTCGATTTTGGAAATTTCATGTACTCCCCCCTATGGTGCTTTTTCAAGATCGAAAATTGTCAAACCTTTACCACCGAGCAGCACCCCTTAAGCATGACCGATTTAGGTCAAATTTTGCATGAAGGCTATTTTCGAGGTGCTTAAACTCTTGAGCACTAGAACTTAACGAAAATAGAGGTGATCCCAAAATTTTGGCACCCTTATATATATATATATATATATATATATATATATATATATATATATATATATATATATATATATATATATATATATATATATATATATATATATATATATATATATATATATATATATATATATATATATATATATAAGAGCGGTAAAAATCAATGTATTTTGTCGGTTACGTCACTTATACCATCATATATCTGGAATCAAAAGTCACAACCATTTGATTTTCGAACTTGATCAATGGCCCGAGAGTAGCTATCAAACGAGCCCAAGTTTGTTAAAATCGGTTCAGCCATCTCTGAGAAAATTGAGCGCGCTCAAATACAACGCTTTTTGTCGGTTACGTCACTTATACAATCGTATCTCCGGAACCAAAAGTCACAGCCATTTGATCTTCGAACTTGATCAATGGCCCGACAGTGGCTTTCAAACGAGCTCAAGTTTGTTAAAATCGGCTCAGCCATCTCTGAGAAAATTGAGCGCGTTCAAATATCTTCGAAAAGTGCACACACATACACATACACACACATACATACACACACACTCACACATACATACTCCGATCTCGTCGAACTGAGTCGAATGGTATATAACACTATAGGTCTCCGAGGCTCCGTTCGAAAGTCGGTTTTTTTCCAGCAATTCTAATACCTTTCTATAGAGAAAAGCAAAAAGCAACGGTGGAGAGCATTACAAAAAATCAGCCGTTCTAATGGCTCTAAAAGTTTTCTGAAGAACTATTAGGATTTGTTGTTCGCAAATCGAAAGGAAATATCCTCAGTTTAGTGCAAATCTAGAACAGCTTGGTTAGATTTGTGCACTTTTCGCTGTGTGAAATTCACAGTAATCGAGATCAAGTGAAGCCTTCTTTGTTTTTGCGAAAAATGTGGAAAAGGGGAATGCTTGCATAATTCATACAATTGATCAACTAATTGATATTCGGAAATGTTAAGGAACATGTCAGTTGTTTTCGTATTCACGACATCCAGTTATGTCTCTGATATTTCCCACCCGCCTTTTTTAGCGTTAAGTTTCTCTACCATTCTGTGATTTCGGTTGAAGCGATAAATTATTTCTCATTATCAATCGAGTTCATCTAATATAAATTAGAAATTAATCTTAAGCACTCAAAATTTATCCAGGGGTAGTTGTCAATTTCTCATGGGGAAACGACTTAACATGGAATTCCGAGCTTGCATGACACAAGATCAGAGCATACCAATTAAGGGCTGAGGCCAGTGTGTTTTAGGACGTTTGAAAGGTCTATTTTCACGCTTCAAATCTGATTTTCTCAAAAAACGGTGGAGAATACCAAAAAACCCAACCGACAATCTCTCAGAAAATTAGTTTAGATTATTCTGTGAAAATTTCAGAATGATTGTTTGACTTTAGCGGTCGAGAAAGTCTTTTTTCTGAAGGAAGAATTGCATAGCTGAAAACGGCAACTTTCAACTTGTTCATATAATATTCCGCCTTCAAAAGCATGGATCAAAAATCTATCCTGATAATGTCTAGGTAATTTAGTTTGGATGCGATTAGTGCATAAAAACATATATTTTGTCACGATAAAAATTAAGTGAATGTTATTTTTGTAATGGTAAGTCCATTTCTGTGGCGGCACCATTTTTTTCTGCTCTTGTATCCTGGTAACGTAACGAAACATGAGAGAGAAATAAAATTGGTTCAGCAAGGCTGCCAAACAAGTGGTAGCTTCATTGGATTTTATGTGATGTAGTCAAACTTCTAATCGAAAATATCAAAACTTTCTTGGCCACCCGGCCACATCGAGAGTCATTTTACACATTTACAAGAGAGCATGGAGAGAAATGTAATACGCACAGCGAGCTACACGGGTTTACGCTAACAACTGGCCTCAGCCCTTGAAGCTCCAAATCGTTTTATGGCACGTTTTTGTCTTGCTGTCTAGCAACAACCTATCTCTAGCATGCTACGAGTAGGACTGAAACGTTAGCTTTAATTTCGCTTCTATTTATAGATTCGCGTGCTTCCAACAGCTTCGCTTTTGCATCGATTGACCAATCAGAGCGATGCTCTCTCTTTGATGCATCGCTTACTCCTTCAAAACCGTCGTCTATGGCAGGGAAATCCGGTATGCCAAAGATTTTTAGCAGCCAAATAGGACACTGCCCGCAACTAATCAAAATTTCAATCATATATAATTGAAAATACGTGGCTTGATACATTCACACCGAAACGTAGAAATATTGAAATGATGAAATAAAGGACAAAAATAATGCTCGTGTAATGATGTATTTCAAATTTGATAAGCGGCCCTTACACGAGCATTTTTTTGTCGTTTTTAATGATGACTAAGTAATGATGTATTTCTAATTTGATAGAAATCTCGTCATTGCTACACCATTACACGTTCATTAAAATGATATTATTTTTGTCGTGAATACGACTTACTTTACTATGGGGTGCCTTTTCAAAATTTACCCTCTAAGAGAGTGATAAGTTTTTGATCGTGAATATCTATTGTTGTATCTAATGAATCAACATAATTCTTGCGACATGCCATGGGAAATATGATCACAATTTTATGATAAAATTTTCAGTTTTGTGACATAGTCTCAAATAATTCAAAATTAAACTTTTCTGAAATGTTTGGTATAAACGAGTATCAAAGAGGATAATTCATAAGGCGCGTTTGCCTTTCTCGTATTTTTAAAGCTCATAGCTCAGTGATCTGTGAAAGGATTTATATAATCTAACTACCAATAGAATCGAAATTTTTCAATTTAAACGTGTATAGCAAAAGCAGTGAATTATTTCAATAGTACACTATTGAAAAACCTGTCTAATTTGCTCCATGTCAACACCAGCCAATCAGAACGCGTTCTAAGGAAGAGAACAAAATATCTGCTGCTGTACAACAAATCGTCCGGGAAAAATGTTCCGAAAAGTGGTGAATATCACAGTGAGTTCCTCAATTTGGTCCTTGTGAATGCTAGAAACGAATCCCTACAGCATATTGATAGTTTCTTCCAATAAATTATACTAATCCGAAATGAAATAATCGACAATCAAATTCTGTATGCTGTTAGGACCGCCCATTAGTGAAAAAGCTACAAACGAAATCACATAAAAGGAAATCTCTTAACAAAAATTCAATCAGTTTGGATTCAATCTCCACTGCGAGCAGATGTGTTTTGTGTCGTCTGCACGCTTTCGACTAGAGCGATTACGTCACAGCTGCCAGTCATTAGCATTGGGAAAAAAACAACGGTGGAGAGCATTGCACAATATCAGCCGTTCTAATGGCTCTAAAAATTTTCTAAAGAACTATTAGGATTTGTTGTTCGCAAATCGTAGGGAAATATCCTCGGTTTACTGCAAATCAAGAATAGTTTGCTTAGATTTGTGCACTTTTCGCTGTGTGAAATTCACAGTAATCGAGATCAAGTGAAGCCTTTTTTTGCAAAAAATGTTCTAGAGTTTAATGTCGTAGAGAATTACGCAATTTAACTCTTCTGAATGCTGGAAACGAATCCCTACAGCATATTGATAGTTTCTTTCAATAAATTATGCAAATCCGAAATGAAATAATCGACAATAAAATTCTGTATGCGGCTATTTTTATAGCCGTTAGGACCGCCCATTAGTGAAAAAGCTACACACGAAATCACATAAAAGGAAATCTCTTAACAAAAATTCAATCAGTTTGGATTCTATCGTCGTCTTTTTGTCGTCTGCACAGCTAGTTTCGCTTTCGACAAGAGCGATTACGTCACAGCTGCCAGCCATTAGCATTGGGTAAAAAACAACGGTGGAGAGCATTGCACAAGATCAGCCGTTCTAATGACTCTAAAAGTTTTCTAAAGAACTATTAGGATTTGTTGTTTGCAAATCGTAGGGAAATATCCTCAGTTTACTGCAAATCAAGAATAGTTTGCTTAGATTTGTGCACTTTTCGCTGTGTGAAATTCACAGTAATCGAGATAAAGTGAAGCTTTCTTTGTTTTTGCGAAAAATGTGAAAAAGGGTAATGCGTGCATAATTCATACAATTGATATTCGGAAGTGTTAAGGAACATGTCAGTTGTTTTCGTATTCACGACATCCAGTTATGTCTCTGACATTACCCACCCGTCTTTTTAGTAATGACATTTTCAATGACTCGTGTAAGGGCCGCTAATAATTAAAAAGTAATGATACTCCAAATTTGTATGCAGAACCACTACTGAACCGCCACTAATGAACCGTCACGGAACTGAAATGTGTGAATAGTCCTGCATGTATGCGCATGCGGATTCGCCTCAGGGCGCCATGCTCGCAAAAACATGTTGCCAATGATTTGTTCGTGAAATGTGAGAGCTGGATATCTTGTTAATAAAATGTTTTGGTTAAAGAGAACCCGTGTTGAATAAAATATAGCAAAAATTTGTATTACATTGAGGAATTGAAGAATTGTACTACATTGAGGAATTGAAGAAACTCTCTGCAGTTACTATCGCGAGTTAACGATCATGCTCACTGGAGTTCCAATTTAGTGCAAAAATGTCTACCAATCTTACATAAACGGATAAAAAGGAGACACTTCCACGTAAAGGAAATGTTACAGCAAGAAAATAACTTTATAAAATGCTTTGAATGCGACACACAGTAGATGCAGTTGACAATTATGTTGTTTTTCATTGAGAACACACGTGGAGTGTTTTGCTCGATTCGTGCAATTTTCGTGCAGACGAGCAATCAAAACCCGTGCACTGTGTTTCATTGATTTGCACCGTACGAAAAAAATGCACTTTCGGGGCAATTCTCAGGTAACTATTTTGCACCTGTTTTCTTTATCGAGCAGCAAGCGTGCAAACCAAACTTTCTAAAAATGTTTCATTGATCGGCTGTCAGGGCAAAACATTGGCACCGAGCGAGTGGAATCAATCAAAAACGACATTATCAACGAATAAGAAATTGAAAACCATTGTCGCTCATTTGCTTCTAGAACCTGCAACTACCATAAATGGATAAATAACTATTCATCTCAAAAATACTTACATTCAATATATCGTTCGACAAATTACTGCACATTTCAACCGATGACATACAATTACATCAATTGATGGAATTTATATTATGCTCAGCTCTCAGATATAACAAAACTATAGAAATGCTATATGATCACTGCAAAAACCGACTTTTAAACCGTGGCCCAGAGAGCAGAATGTCGAATACCATTCGGTTCAGCTCGACAAACTGAGCAAATGTATGTGTGACAAATATTGTCACTCACTTTTCTCGGAGATGGCTGAATAGATGTTCACAAACTAAAATTCAATTGAAAGGTCTAATTTAGGAGTGAGACAGTAAAAAAGGAATATGAGGCTACTGGATTAAATCCTTTCATTGAGAATGCGTGACATTTTTTTAATTTGCTTTGCACAACGATAGAATCATAAGGGTACTGCTTAAAACTTTACGAAAATCAGTATTTTTCACGAGCATATATGTTGTATAAACTGAGATATGGTCGTAGAGATATTTATATGCGTTAAAGGGTATTGAATATCTAACAAAAACGTTCTACAGTCCAATTGATTGTATGTTTCGGCATAACTGACAACTTAGCAATCACCAAACTTTATTTAGGTACTTTATGCATTTCAGAGGTTGTTATGAGGGTGTTTTGAAGGTTCAAGAGATGCTCAGTTTTGCTAGATAGTATTGAAATTATGAAACTAAATTTAACGCAATTGTGTAATTGAGAGTGATAAAAAATTCAAATGAAACGAACTTTTTTGTCTGAAAATTTGAAGATATAAGAGAATATTTATATGAGCATGAGTGAAAGTAAGCTTCAGCATAACTAAAGTTTTACTGAAAAGGGAAGTTTGATGTTAACGATGACGGTTCGATGAAAACGATATGTTTTATTAAGTATAGACATTACTTATATCAGATGGGATTAGATGTGTATTTAAAAAGTGTGGTGAGCTCAAATTGATCGGTTGCGTCGTGCAAACTTTCTAGTGTGTATAGAATGTTATTAACGCATTTTGTAAGCTGATTAAGCCAAATTAGTCCCTTTTAGCTCTTCATTAGATGGGTTTGCACATGTTTTCAGAATGGCAAACCATTAGTTTTCCACGATTGCAGAAAACAATTTGACTCAAGACCGATTTTTAAATATGGCAGAGGGGGAAGCACTCAAATTTTATTCTGCTCTTGCATTTTGGACTTATACCTGAATTTCAAACCTGAATTCTGCGCATGGATTCTGTAAATGGATTTTTGAATCTGAATATTGGATCTGGATTCTTGAACTGAACTCCGGACCTGGATTCTACAGCTGAACTCTGAAATTATACCTTGATTATGAATCTTGTACCTGGATTCTGCAACTGAATTTTAACCCTAACACTGCACCGCCCAGCGAGGATACCGGAACTGAATAATCATGAACCTATGTATTATATTTACGTTTCGTCTTTGACTCATCAGTGCAGAGCAGTTCAAATTGAACTGCTTAGTGAAAAACTCGGCAGTTCAATTTGAACCGCTAAACAGACGTAAAGTTTCTGCTATTTACAGAACACTTTTTGTTTTGTAACGAAGTTGGCACAGATTCGATAAAACCAGAATACTTGTGTATGGACAAAACAGTGAAATTACCATCATTCACCTACTGTGCGTCAGTACTATCAAATATGACCGACGGACCGAACAAACTCATATTTTTTGGCTTGTCCATTCTACAATCCCTAATTATTGGTATTTCGATTACTGTTGGCAGAGATTCGCAAAATCCAGAATACTTGTCTATGGACAAAACAGTGAAATTACCATCATTCACCTACTGTGCGTCAGTACTGTCAAATATGGCCGACGGACCGAACAAACTCATATTTTCTAGCTTGTCTATTGTCCATTCTACAATCCCTAATTATTGGTATTTCGATTACTGTTGGCAGAGATTCGCAAAATCCAAAATACTTGTCTATGGACAAAACAGTGAACTTACCATCATTCACCTACTGTGCGTCAGTACTACCAAATATGGCCGACGGACCGAACAAACTAAAATTTTTTAGCTTGTCTATTGTCCATTCTACAATCCCTAATTATTAATATTTCGATTACTGTTGGCAGAGATTCGCAAAATCGAGAATACTTGTGTATGGACAAAACAGTGAACTTACCATCATTCACCTACTGTGCGTCAGTACTATCAAATATGGCCGACGGACCGAACAAACTCATATTTTCTAGTTTGTCTATTGTCCATTCTACAATCCCTAATTATTGGTATTTCGATTACTGTTGGCAGAGATTCGCAAAATCCAAAATACTTGTCTATGGACAAAACAGTGAAATTACCATCATTCACCTACTGTGCGTCAGTACTACCAAATATGGCCGACGGACCGAACAAACTCAAATTTTTTAGCTTGTCTTTTGTCCATTCTACAATCCCTAATTAATAATATTTCGATTACTGTTGGCAGAGATTCGCAAAATCGAGAATACTTGTGTATGAACAAAACGATGAAATTACCATCATTCACCTACTGTGCGTCAGCACTATCAAATATGGCCGACGGACCGAACAAACTCATATTTTCTAGCTTGTCTATTGTCCATTCTACAATTCATAATTATTGGTCGATTACTGTTGGCAGATATTCACAAAATCCAGAACACTTGTCTATGGACAAAACAGTGAAATTACCAAACTCATATTTTCTAGCTTGTCTATTGTCCATTCTACAATTCCTAATTATTGGTATTTCGATTATTGTTGGCAGAGATTCGAAAAATCCAGAATACTTGTGTTGGGACAAAACTGTGAAATTACCATCATTCACCTACTGTGCGTCAGTACTATCAAATATGGCCGACGGACCGAACAAACTCCTATTTTCTAGCTTGTCTATTGTCCATTCTACAATTCATAATTATTGGTATTTCGATTACTGTTGGCAGAGATTCACAAAATCCAGAATACTTGTCTATGGACAAAACAGTGAAATTACCATCATTCACCTACTGTGCGTCAGCACTATCAAATATGGCCGACGGACCGAACAAACTCATATTTTCTAGCTTGTCTATTGTCCATTCTACAATCCCTAATTATTGGTATTTCGATTACTGTTGGCAGAGATTCGCAAAATCCAGAATACTTGTGTATGGACAAAACAGTGAAATTACCATCAGTCGTCACCTACTGTGCGTCAGTACTATCAAATATGGCCGACGGACCGAACAAACTCATATTTTCTAGCTTGTCTATTGTCCATTCTACAATCCCTAATTATTGGTATTTCGATTACTGTTGGCAGAGATTCGCAAAATCCAGAATACTTGTGTATGGACAAAACAGTGAAATTACCATCATTCACCTACTGTGCGTCAGTACTATCAAATATGGCCGACGGACCGAACAAACTCAAATTTTCTAGCTTGTCTATTGTCCATTCTACAATCCCTAATGATTGGTATTTCGATTACTGTTGGCAGAGATTCGCAAAATCCAGAATACTTGTGTATGGACAAAACAGTGAAATTACCATCAGTCACCTACTGTGCTTCAGTACTATCAAATATGGCCGACGGACCGAACAAACTCATATTTTCTAGCTTGTCTATTGTCCATTCTACAATCCCTAATTATTGGTATTTCGATTACTGTTGGCAGAGATTCGCAAAATCTAGAATACTTGTGTATAGACAAAACGATGAAATTACCATCATTCACCTACTGTGCGTCAGTACTAGCAAACACGGTTGACGGAATGACCTAGCCTATACTTTTTAGCTTGCCTCCATTCTAGAATCCCTGGTTATTTGTATGCCGTTTAATGCAGGCAAAGATTCATGAAACGCTCGAACATATTAAGTTAAGTATATGAACCTGCTGCACAAGTTAAAAGTTAACGTCTGGTAGATCAAATACGGTAGGCGAATTCACACTCTAATATGGAATGTGAATTCCCCTACCAGACGTTATCTATCTACTAAACGTCTGGTAGGGCAATTCCTACTTTAGTTTCAATGCTTGCCACATGTGGCGCTGTAAGCAGTTAACGGTTTTTTTTGGTAGGTCAAAAATACGGTAGCCCGTTTCACACAAGTGAAATAGAACAAAGCACGCCTTGTTCGTTTTGTATTTTCTTCTTCTTTGGGTGTATACATATTGTCACGCTATATGGCCCTGCAACTGCGGAACCGGAAGTCGGATCCGGATTAAATTTCACAGTAGGTTTAAAGACAGTATGAACTTTAATTCAAATCAAGATTTGTGAAAATCGGTTCAAGCATCGCAGAGAAATCGAAGTGATTTTAGTTGTAGGTATTTTTCTTCTCCACTTTCGGTGCTGTCGGAGGAAAAGAGGGGACCAGTAGTGCCGAATCAAGTGTTTATGCCCACAAACTAACAAGATCTGCAAACTAGAAGAATTTATCAGACAGTTTTATGGGATTTGTACCTGTTTTTAACCATCGTTCGTGGAAAAATACTTATAAAATTGGTAATTTTCCACTTATCTCGCTTTAGTTCCGAAACCGGAAGTTGGATCCTGATAGAATGTTCCACAACCTTTTAGGATATTATAAGACCTTTCATTCGAATCGTAGTTTGCAAAAATCGGTTGAGTTGTTCCAGAGATAATTGAGTGTAAACTTTTTCTCAAATTTTCACATATTACCATATAACTCCGGAACCGGAAGTCACATTCAAATGAAATTCAATAGCAAGCTATGAGACCATCATACCTTTTATTTTAATCTTAGTTTGTGAAAATCGGTTCAGCCATCTCTGAAAAAAGTGAGTGCATATTTTTTTCACTTTTTTGGTACATATCATCCTATATCTCCGGAACCGGAGTTGCAGTTTTACAAAGCTACGTTTTGAACCTAATTAATTTGCAATTTTCAAACGACAAAATATTTTCAATTTGTTACTTAGTGTTTTGGTTTAGAGCTAGTTGTAGGATTGTGAATTGGTGCCTGATAATCGGTGTGCTGGCCGAATTTAATTCTCTGGATTTTGTCCTCGGGATTACTTTCGATAGACCATTTTGTGATCGAGAGTGTGGTAGTGCCCCTATCGGGTTATTCTAATCAGCCGTTGTGCTTGTTTCCCTCCTGTCCGGTAGCGCCGTGTTTTTTTCTCTCGTGTACCGCTCAACATACACTGCGTGCTTGGGTCTCGCTTCGCTAACGCTGTCTACCAACAGTAATAGTGAAAGCTTGAGATCTACTGAGTGACAGTGGTTGGGTTTCGGTGACGACACCCGTGGCATTTGTGTGCAGAAGATTCTCGCTGGGCGCGTGCTGTTAACAGTCAGTAAGCGTGTTAGTGCGTCTTCTTTTACGGAAGCACTGGTGGAAGCGGATTTAGTGGGCTGATATTCTAGTTGCTATCTTGACGGTTCACGTTTTTTTATCGATAGGATCCGCGCGGTTCTTTTGCGATGTTGCGGGAGGTTGGGCGCACCTCTGGTTGTGCGATTGATCAAGGTAGGTGTTGTGCTCCATTACTCTTGTGGACATTTTGGGCTGTGCTGGTCACCGTGCTTTGGCCATTTGTTTGCAGTTCGACGATTTTCTCGAAATATAAATATTAGTTTGACTGGTTTTTCCCCTCCTGGTTTTTTTTGACCATATTGATGTGAATTTCTTCCAGTAATTCTTCTTTGTTGTAAACAAATATATCGTCATCTATGTTTATTGTGTGCTTGCGTCTAGATAACTAATTTTGATGGCTCATGGAGATATGGCTGATGAAATGTCCTGTGGCATTTGTCATCAGCCAGAGGCCGACAGAATGATCTTCTGACTTGATTGTACTGCTTCATGTCTGCTCATCCGAAATGTCGAGGAATAACGGGTGTAGCGACTCGGCGGGCGAAGCAAAATCCTTATTTTTGTTCTGTAAAGTATTCCGATGTTTACAAACGCATTACTGAGATGCACAAAAGTGAAAAAAACGCATTACTGAGATGCACATTTATTTCCTCGATGCTACTGTTTCAAGCGCAGTGGCTGATCAAATGCAGCAGATAAGAGAGGAAGTTGATATTAGTACTAGTGCTGTAGAGTTCTCTCAGAACTTTTTATCTGAGAAGTTCGATATGATAGTGTCGGACTTCAAGGAATTGAAGTCTGAGAATGAACGTCTGCAATTAGAAATTAATACATTAAAACACTCTCTTAGTTTGCTAACAGCCACTGTCAGTAAAATAGAAACAAATCACGACAAGGAAAACAAAAAGACTGGCGCAAATAATGCGATGATCTTTGGTTTACCCTCATGTCCTAATGAAAATGTGGGTGAACTAGTGCTAAAAACTTTTAAATGTCTTGGTGTTAATTTGTCTCGTGATACACTTGTTTCTTCATCCCGTTTGTATCCTGGTAATAAAAATTCTGACGCACTCATTCCGATAAGAGTGGCCTTCACTAACGAAACCACTAGAGGAATAGTTCTTGATAAAAAACAGGAGCATTGATTGCTACTGCTATTGACAAATCTTTTAAGGAAACGAAAGTCGCAATTCGAGAAGAGCTCTCGACCTCTTCTCTGGAATTGTTAAAAGAAATGCGGAACTTGTTAAAAGAAACTCCTCAACAAAAAGTATGTGTGGCCGGGCCGAGGAGGAGTAATATTAATGAAAAAAGAAGACCATTCAAAAACGGAAAAAATCGCAATAAAATTGACCTAGATCGTATTAAAAACTTTTATAAATCCGCTGAATCAGTGTCTTCCTCCCCAGAATTAGTTGCTCCTAAACGATTTTTATGTTTCTATGTTTTTTTGTTTTTATTTTTAAATTTCATTTTCACATTTTTGAAATTTTTTCCTCATATCGTAATTTTTGTTGTTTTGTCTTCTTTTTTATAAATGGATAACACGACGCCAAATTACTTTCACGATAGTATTTATAGGTTCAATGATAACTACAGCAGTAATGACAAACACACACTTAAGATTTTGCAGTGGAATGTGAGGGGTATTAACAATCTTTCTAAATTTGACGAAATCATAATGGACCTTGAAAATTTTAAAACATCTATAGATATCATAGTAATCGGAGAAACCTGACTGAAGAATGATAATTGTTCCCTCTACGAAATACCGCATTATAAATCATTCTTTTCTTGTAGAGATAATTCCAGTGGAGGCTTAGCAATAACAGATCGGCTGAAAAGTTCGTATCGTTTCTATGAGAGGGCGCCACTAGAATTAAATCCATACCATTTTCAGTTAGTACCAACCTTCAAAAGATACGTGTATAAATTTGACAGCTGTCTGATTATTAGTTTGTGAGATATTGCATTTTGAGTGAAGCTACTTTTGTTATTGTGGAAAAAAATGGAAAAAAAGGAATTTCGTGTGTTGATGAAACACCACGTTTTGATGAAAAAAAGTGCCGCCGATACCAAAAAATGGCTTGATGAGTGTTATCCAGACTCTGCACCGGGCGAAGCAACAATTCGTAAGTGGTTTGCAAAATTTCGTACTGGTCATATAAGCACCGAAGACGATGAACGCAGTAGACGTCCAAAAGAGGCTGTTACCGATGAAAACGTGAAGAAAATCCACAAAATGATTTTCAATGATCGTAAAGTGAAGTTGATCGAAATAGCTGACACCCTAAAGATATCAAAGGAACGTGTTGGACATATTATTCACGAATATTTGGATATGAGAAAGCTTTGTGCAAAATGGGTGCCGCGTGAGCTCACAATCAATCAAAAACAACAACGAAAAACCATGCTGAAATTGAACGAATTGGGCTTCGAATTGCTCCCTCATCCACCGTATTCTCCAGATTTGGCCCCCAGTGACTTTTTCCTGTTCTCAGACCTCAAGAGAATGCTCTCTGGTAAAAAATTTAGAAGCAATGAAGAGGTAATCGCTGAAACTGAGGCCTATTTTGAGGCGAAGGACAAATCGTACTACAAAAATGGTATCGAAAAGTTGGAAGATCGCTATAATCGCTGTATCGCCTCTGATGCAATTATGTTGAATAATAAAAACGAATTTTGGCAAAAAAATGTGTGTTTCTAATAAACGATACGAACTTTTCAGCCGAACTTTTATATGTCAAACAAAATATCAAGCATAGGCTAAGAAAAAATTATACATTCGATGGATTTCATCATCTAAATATCGAATTATATTTTAACGGACATTATTATGACATTCATGGTGTGTATCGTCCCCCTAGTTTTGACTTCAATAAATTTTCCGTCTACTTAGAAAGCTTGATGTGTTCTGTCCAACCGAAGCATACGTGTTTTATTGTAGGTGATATAAATGTTCCAAGAAATCTCATCAATAACAACATTGTGACGAGATATATGGCTTTGCTAGAATCCTATGACTTTTCGTGTACAAATTGTTCTACAACCAAACAAATTAGCGACAACATACTTGATCATATTCTATGCAAACTTGATGACACTAACCTGATTCGTAACGACACAATATATAATGAGTTAAGTGACCACTCTCTAATCTTAACACCCTTCAAATTATTTGTTTAGAGGGGACCAATGACCTCAACGAAAAAAATTGTTAACAATCGTCAATTGAATCAAGAGTTCTTCAATTTCGTTAATAGTATTGTTGTCAGAGACGACGTTGAAACTGTTCTACAAAATATAGTGCATGTGTATAACTCACTACTTGAAAAACATACCAGAATAATTTCAAAACCCTTCTTAATCCACCTAGTGGTGTGATAATGCCTTTCTCTTCTTTCATAACAGTCTCATGAAAATGTATTTCATAATTTTATTAAATAACTTCGGATACTAATTTCGAAACTAATTGATTCAGATTGATTCGAGTAGTTCACAAAAGCATGCTTCAGTGTTTATGTCACACAGTCAGCATCATTTTTCCAAATTAGTGCTTGACATTTGCGTTGCCTATTTGTAATCAGTGATGCTAATCTAAAAAAAGCCTTCTTAGTCCACTTAGTGGAATTTTCATATATCTTGAAAAATCACCATAGGGGGGAGTACATGAAATTTTCGAAATCGAAAAAAAATTTTTGATGCCAAAAGGCTTAGAATTGCATGAAACGTCGAGATTAAGTGTCATCTCGGAAAAAATTTTTTTTGAAAAAGTCGACTTTTTGGGATTTTTCTAAGTCCCAGAAAGTTGATTATTTAAAAAAAAAATTTTTTGAGATGACACTAAATTTCGATGTTTCATGCAGTTTTAAGAGTTTCGGCATCAAAAAAAATTTTCGATTTTGGAAATTTCATGTACTCCCCCCTATGGTGCTTTTTCAAGATCGAAAATTGTCAAACCTTTACCACCGGGCAGCACCCCTTACGCATGTCCGATTTAGGTCAAATTTTGCATGAAGGCTTTTTTCGAGGTGCTTAAACTTTTGAGCACAAGAACTTAACGAAAATAGAGGTGATCCCAAAATTTTGGCACCCTTATATATATATATATATATATATATATATATATATATATATATATATATATATATATATATATATATATATATATATATATATATATATATATAAGAGCGGCAAAAATCATCGTGTTTTGTCGGTTACGTCACTTATGCCATCATATATCTGGAACCAAAAGTCACAACCATTTGATCTTCGAACTTGATCAATGGCCCGATAGTAGCTTTCAAACGAGCCCAAGTTTGTTAAAATCGGATCAACCATCTCTGAGAAAATTGAGCGCGTTCAAAGACAACGCTTTTTGTCGGTTACGTCTGCATAGCTTCCGGCCGAGCGGTGGCGGAAGAGGAATAACGAAGAGGATGTTTCTTTTCCACAGTTAGAAAAATAATAAATTTGTTTCTTATTTAAACCTTTATTTGTTTTGTAATTCGCAATAACGTCTTGTAGCAAATTCTTCGCAAAACTGTTACCACTTGTTATCTTTTCTCGATGACACTATATGTTTTGTTCACGCAATCTATCTTATTCCTTAGAGAAGGTTTCTTCTCTCACTTGTTACCATCAGACTATGTGCTTACAACTTCGATATTTTAATTCTATTTATCACTATTCAGAAACTGTTAACATGATTTCTGTCACTCATATTCTGCGAATTCTCTTCTTTGTAATGACTTTATACCCGAATTGATATCACTAAAGAAAACGTTTATTAACACGAGAACTCGGACGAGACGGCCTAACTTATCTGCGGGTCGAATCCCGCGACTAACGCCTAGCTACCGCACTCTGTGAAACTGAACTGCTACTAATTTGTCTACGGGCCGACGCCCGAGACCAACGGCTATCTACCGCGCACTCGTTAAAATTGAACTGCTCCCTAACTCTTCCCAACTATGGGTTTTTAAGCTCCTAGCGTTTTCTTTCGGGTGAAGCCCGAAGATTTTAGTACAAGCCGAGCTTGTGATTTCAAGTAGAAAGTTCATCCGACTTTCTCCCGAAGTTCTACCGACAGCCGAAACCACTGTCGCTAGGCCAGAGGCAGTGTCCGTAAAAAGATATAACTTTGTTTTTGCAACATTGCTGCGCTGACTAACACTCGGAACTGTCTATGGTTTTATAACAATAGCTTTTGTTTTACAACATTGCTGCGCTGACTAATGCCCGGAACTGTCTATGGTTTTATGACAAAATTTCTTAAACATCGTGGCGATGACTAATGCTCAAAAATGTGCACGCTTCAATAACAAATTTTATACCTGAAGGTTGCAGCTACGCTGATATGAGAGTTTCCTTCACAATTTCCTACTTTTTCTACAATATTAGCAAATTCGAAGGAAAATTTGCTAAGGGCGCTGCATGCCCCCTTACTTACTGAGCTTGATGTTACCTGAAGGGTAGACATCAAGTCGAATGCGTTGGTCTTTAACATTAAGGTTTGTAGCTGGATCACAAATTTCCGTAATTATAATTGCTATTGCCGGACTTCTTTACATATGGTTTTTATCCATTTTGGCTATACGCAAATTAAATTTCCTAACCTTACGATGGTCCGCGTGTGTGTGTGTTCTCCTCTGACGCCATCCTGTTCCATGGTATGCTTCTACTGTTGCTTTATCTGTGGGAGTGATCGAACGGTTGCTAGTCTCGGACTCTGGGTTCCGTGTCGTTCTCGTTCCTAATAGCTCGTTCTTCTGTGTTGGTGATACGTAGTAGGGCTTCTCATTGCTTATGTACTCGCTTCATTGGGCATAGTTGAAAATTGTCCGTTGACTCCTTAGCATTTTGGACATCATTGGGATTACTGTCAGTAGTAATATTGGTATTCTGTATTGTTGCTTCTCATCCTGGCTTCTCGTTTGGTACAATGTGTTGAGGCTCCTAGCAACTTTTATGCATTGCATTTGATTTCGTGGTTATCTTCTTCGTAGTGTATTTTTAAACAACCAACTGTTTAATTTTTTTACACGTATTAATAAGCTTTGAATTTCCAATAATTGTTTATGGTATTCAGCTGAGCTTTGACGATGCTCACTGAATAAATTATAGGGTAGCAGTTTGTAACGTTGTTGCATACCCGCGCAAGTCATCTTTAACTGTGTTGACTGCATTTACTTCCTTCTTGTTTTGTTATCATTTGTACTTGTTGATGTAGCAATTTGTAGCGTTGCCATTATTTTGATTTGTAATTACGTCTTCCATGTTAAATTTTTTCGCAATTTCGGCCTCGATTTTTCAGCTCTGCTGTTCTTCCTTCTGACTTCTTGGTGATTCCCCGGTTCCCTTTGTCTTCAACTTGCCACCGCATCCGATCACACCCTCTCGTTCTCTTAGGTAGCTTGGCTAAGCTAGTGACATCCTTCCTTCTGCGACGACTATTTACGGGCACACACACAGTTCGGGACTCCAAAAAAAAACTTTTATTCGTTTTGTATAATTTGGTGCTTTTAGTGTAAACATTTTTTCTATTTTATGATTGTTATTATTTTTATAAACGTCTTACGTGATCTATTGTCTATTCGGTGATGGTTATTATTTGTATATACGTATATTTTTTTTCTCTTAATAATCGCATTGTGCATCATATTCTCTTATATTTTTTTCGTTATCATACCTTTGTGCATCGTAATTTTTTTTTTCCATTATTAAGCATATTATTAAGTGTTTCTGCGATATATTTATTTGTCTATATGTTGTCTCGTGTACTTTTCCATTAATCGAGAGGTTTTTATGTTTACTTATATATATATATTTTTTTTTGTTGAGGTACCTTTAACCCGTAGATACAGGTCGACAACCCGTCTGTCGACAAAACGTCTGTCTGTGGAAATAAAATTGTTATTAAAGTTGCGGCATGCGAATGCTTGTTGCAGGTTATAATGAATCTTTTCTAAACCTTTTTTTTCTAAACTTTTCCCGCAACTAGCTTCTATGCCGTGTTCATTTTAATGGTGTCTTACCATCCTTGCCTCCATAGCTTCAGAAGTCGTCCTTCCGTTCTATTGTGTCATTGTGTATGCTAGTCACATACTTATTCATAAATGTCATTCCCAAAATGCCCCCTGGAGTCAAATTCTCCACTACGTCGAACTTCGTTTGGAAAATTCTTCCTGCGATGATGAAGTTTAGTTCTACGGTACCTAATGTTTTCATAACAGTACCTGTTATCCCGGAATATTCTATGATTTCCTTAGCATTAATTGTATATGCTCCCATGTACTCTGCATTTCGTCTACTTATCAAGTTGCCGGATGCTCCAGTGTCTACCAGCAACCCCATCTCGTTACTTGGTTCGTTTGCCGATCTCAACAGCATCATAAATTCGTTGTCTTTCGTTTTATGTAATTTGACCCATATCCCTTCTTTACGTTTTTTGTACACATCACTCTTCATTGGTTTACGGTTATCGTCATTTTCATTCTCCCCGTATCGATCCCAATTTTGTATTTTACATGTTTGCTTGGCTAAATTTGCATTCGGAGTTCTTGATGCTCCATATCTCATTTGATCAGGCATATTTCTGGACCTGATATTATGATCATATCTTCGAAATATTTTTCTATTATCGTAAGTCATGCAATTTACCCATAACTGTACTTCATTATTTTCGTAGTGTTTTTTATCAAACCCATTATTTTCCTCCCGAATATTACCATTGTATCTATTAGGTGGTTTTCTATTATCATGTCGATTTGTTAAATCGTATTTTTGCTGATACTCATTATTTTCATATTGGTACCCTTCGTGAGTTCTAAACTTTTAATTCCTCATAAGAACTCTATAGCCCAGCTCTGTTGCTTGAAGTCTGTGTTCAAGTACTTCGATATGTTTTCGTTCTATATCAATTTCTTCTAAATACTCCAGTAACTCATACAATGTCTTTTTTTTGTGGCCTTGTGCCATTCGTTTTAATTCGTCGTTGTATAAGCCTGCTAAGCAATGTAGTCTTAGACTGACTTCCATTGGCGATTCCCGAGCAAAGCACCCTTCATTGTAATTGTCCAACTGCTCTTTAATTTTCATTATGCGCTTTTTGTAATTTTTGAATGGTTCATTGGGTTCTTGCCGCAAAGTTTCTATTTTTAAAACAACGTCTTCGATTCTTTCGATTTCCCCAAATTCACGTATAAGATTTTCTTTGATTTTAGGCCAATTTTCGGCTTTTATGTGCAGTAATCTAGCTGCTCCTCCTTTTTCAGCTTCAATAATATTACGTAGATCAGATCGTCTCTAGATGTTTCTTCTGGGAATTGTTTTTCGAAATGTTCAATATGATAGATGAACGCATCTAACTGTTCGGTAGTTCCATCGAACTCCGGAATGCACTGCAGTGCTTCTGCTTTAGGGAATTGAAATTCCATGCTTGTTTGAATTTGATTCTCGTACTATGATATCTCTGTCAAGCCTCAAAATTATTATTTGGCTTGCCGTATGTTTAGAAAATGCTGAAATGAATCCCCCTGGACGATATTCATTTTTGCTGTAAATAATTACAATCTTGATTCTTGACCGTGGTTATGGTCGTCATTCATTCACGTAAACAAACTTGACCTAGTCTCATATTACTGGTCATTGTATCGTACAAAGCATCAACTGCTACGAGCCCTGCGTGGTCGAATTTCGTTCGCATTGGCATTTTTTTTGTTTATTATTGAGCCAGCCCAACTCGGTGCTCTCAAATTTGTCATACCCGCCGTGTGCGCAAACCAAACTGTCTTTGTTAATTTCGCTACAAAGGTCGGCGGCATAGGCTTCAACAGCGCATCGTACCATACTCGTGGTTTAACATTATAGTTTACCGTACGCGACTCAAAGTCAATGTCGGTTTATTATTATTATTGTCATATACCGCTACCGTACTCTGTTTTTATTTCGGTTGCCAGACTTTTACCCGCAAATATGGCCGCGATTGTTTTTGGTGTGTTACCTAGCAACGCATTTTGCTATAGGCTCCGCCCATACGGGTTGGTTCTTCACCAAATTTGAACATCTACTTCGTGGCATGCCCTCCTGGTACCTAGCTCACTGACTTGCTTCGTTATGTCAGACGGCTACTTTTGCTTATTCGCAAAATGATGCGTCAGATTGCCGATTCCTTCGCTCATACGCGTTGGTTTCGGATGGTCACCTTGACCTTATAATCATTACACCAGTGCTAAACTGTTCCGCTGGTCGTGATTGTCGTGTCTCCTCAACGAAGGGGAGAAAAAAAAACTTCTTAGGCCTTTATTCTAGTGTGGCCACTTTTGTAAGTATTATCGCGGTGTTGTTTTTTTTTTTTTTTTCAACACATGCGCTCGTATTGACCGTGGTCAAAACGTAAATAAATCTACTGTGAGCGTAATCTATACGTCCGCAGTTTTCAAGGAAACTTGAACAAATTTATTGCTTGCCAAATGACTCAACAACGGAATGTATATAACTGTTCTAGAAACCCGCTGTAGGCATCTGATATCGTTTACTAGCTGATGGATTGTGAGTAATGTAGTTAGAAAAAATAATATTGGTCCTTGCGAGCGCGAGCTAAATCAATCAGAAAAATTTTCGCGCTAATGCCATCTTTATTTTTTTTTATGACAATAAGTGGCAACATTACGTGATCAAAACAACGAGGAGAAAAAAAAATAAAATAGTGGGGACTCACCATACTAATGCTACTTCTCCCAACATCCTTAATTCCGGATTCCTATTCCTTAGTCCTGGCGTATCCTTGCCACTTCCGGCTAGTGCCGCTGTCACCACTTGCATAGCTTCCGGCCGAGCGGTGGCGGAAGAGGAATGACGAAGAGGATGTTTCTTTTCCACAGTTAGAAAAATAATAAATTTGTTTCTTATTTAAACCTTTATTTGTTTTGTAATTCGCAATAACGTCTTGTAGCAAATTCTTCGCAAAACTGTTACCACTTGTTATCTTTTCTCGATGACACTATATGTTTTGTTCACGCAATCTATCTTATTCCTTAGAGAAGGTTTCTTCTCTCACTTGTTACCATCAGACTATGTGCTTACAACTTCGATATTTTAATTCTATTTATCACTATTCAGAAACTGTTAACATGATTTCTGTCACTCATATTCTGCGAATTCTCTTCTTTGTAATGACTTTATACCCGAATTGATATCACTAAAGAAAACGTTTATTAACACGAGAACTCGGACGAGACGGCCTAACTTATCTGCGGGTCGAATCCCGCGACTAACGCCTAGCTACCGCACTCTGTGAAACTGAACTGCTACTAATTTGTCTACGGGCCGACGCCCGAGACCAACGGCTATCTACCGCGCACTCGTTAAAATTGAACTGCTCCCTAACTCTTCCCAACTATGGGTTTTTAAGCTCCTAGCGTTTTCTTTCGGGTGAAGCCCGAAGATTTTAGTACAAGCCGAGCTTGTGATTTCAAGTAGAAAGTTCATCCGACTTTCTCCCGAAGTTCTACCGACAGCCGAAACCACTGTCGCTAGGCCAGAGGCAGTGTCCGTAAAAAGATATAACTTTGTTTTTGCAACATTGCTGCGCTGACTAACACTCGGAACTGTCTATGGTTTTATAACAATAGCTTTTGTTTTACAACATTGCTGCGCTGACTAATGCCCGGAACTGTCTATGGTTTTATGACAAAATTTCTTAAACATCGTGGCGATGACTAATGCTCAAAAATGTGCACGCTTCAATAACAAATTTTATACCTGAAGGTTGCAGCTACGCTGATATGAGAGTTTCCTTCACAATTTCCTACTTTTTCTACAATATTAGCAAATTCGAAGGAAAATTTGCTAAGGGCGCTGCACGTCACTTATACAATCATATCTCCGGAACCAAAAGTCACAGCCATTTGATCTTCGAACTTGATCAATGGTCCGATAGTAGCTTTCAAACGAGCCCAAGTTTGTTAAAATCGATTCAGCCATCTCTGAGAAAATTGAGCGCGTTCAAATACAACGCTTTTTGTCGGTTACGTCACTTATACAATCATATCTCCGGAACCAAAAGTCACAGCCATTTTTTTTTTACAAATAAAATTTTTATTAGGCTCATTTGCTTTAGCTTAACGTGGCCGATTGTCTTGTTAGGGAGAGAGAAAGGGATGCCGTATTACGGGGCGGCATACTCCCCAGTTAGTAAGGGGACATAGGGAGGGTGGGACCTACACAGTATTGAATTGAAATTTGAATACATCATTGGTTTGTGGCATACATCTTTTAGACACATTTTGCGTTCGATGAATCTTCATGTTTTTCAGCTTGTAGCAATGAAGAGATTATTCTGGATTGGGATGCTTCGTTGGTGTGTTCTGACGTTGATGTGACGTTTTTGGGTAGCTTCCAGCAGCTCAGTCAGTTCAAGGCAGGTGCATGCTCCGAAGCATCGTTTACACAGGCCATACTTCCAGCAACATAAAGAAGAGTGCGGTAGAGCTGTTGACGAGAAAGAGATAGTGAGAGCACTAAATTTGAGCATTGATAGTTTTCAAGAAGTTATAGATGAGAGTCATATAAGGAAGATTTCGAGTTGCCAAGACGTCGCGGACTGGTACGAAGGGTGGTATACCTCGGGCCCGAAGGGAACCTATGAGTTGGGACCTGGCATCACAATACTCGACACATGTCCAAACAACATGTTCGATGTCATGATAACCCTCACCGCAAACGCAGACACCACTCTCAGCGAGCCCCACACGACGGAGATGCGCGCTGAACATATAATGATTAGACATGAGTCTTGACATTACACGAATAAAGTCTCGGCTCACGTCTAACCCCCGGAACCAAGCTTTCGTCGATACCTGTGGGATTATTGAGTGTAACCATCGTCCCAGAGTTCCACTATTCCATGTATTCTGCCAGCTAGCTAGAGTTTTCTGACGACAGCAACTGAAAAATTCATTGAAGCAGATTGGTCTTTCACAGATATCACCTTCTAGTGCGCCCACCTTGGCTAACGAGTCCGCCCTCTCATTGCCCCGTATGGAACAATGTGAGGTGACCCAAACCAAGGTAATCTGGTATGATTTTGCAGATAAAGCACTCAATTGTTCCCGTATTTTCCCCAGGAAATACGGTGAGTGCTTTCCAGGCTTCACTGAACGGAGAGCCTCAATGGAACTGAGACTGTCCGATACAATGAAAGTCACAGCCATTTGATCTTCGAACTTGATCAATGGCCCGACAGTAGCTTTCAAACGAGCCCAAGTTTGTTAAAATCGGTTCAGCCATCTCTGAGAAAATTGAGCGCGTTCAAATATCTTCTAAAAGTGCACACACACACATACACACACACACACATACACACAGACATTTTCCGATCTCGTCGAACTGAGTCGAATGGTATATAACACTATGAGTCTCCGAGGCTCCGTTCGAAAGTCGGGTTTTCCAGCAATTCGAATGGCTCTCATTGTCCATGGATGATTTTGGGTCTATGGACACTGTTAAAAATAAAACGTAATTATCTCCATCGTGTTAAAGTAAACCCACAGGACCAACACCTTAAACAAATGCTATTACATATATCTAAAAAGGTCGACATCACGAAAAGGAATAGCAAGAAAGCATATTACGAAAACCTTCTTACAAAGACACCTCACTCAAAATTCTGGATAAATCTTAAAAATACATTCGGAATAACCAAAAAAAGTCACAAGATAAATTTGATTCACAATGGTAACAAAATTAATGTAAACTTTGAAGTTTGTGAGATTTTCAACAAATTTTTCTCTAATGTCGGCCAAGAATTAGCTGATAATATTCGTATAAACCCAACTGTTTGTCCCACTGACAATGTTCGTCGTGTTAGTGACTCTATATTCCTACGTCCGTCATCTTCTAGCGAAGTCATACTACTAATACACAATTTGGGCAACAGAAAGAGCAGTGGCCCCGACAACATCTCTGCAAGTGTGCTAAAAAGTAACCCTGTTATATTTTCTAGAATTCTCTTACAATGTTTCAATGTAATTGTTCAGACTGGCTATAACCCTGACTGCCTCAAATGGCTAAGTTATTCCTGTTTACAAGTCTGGTGATCGTTATGATTGTAATAATTATCGTCCTATATCGACTCTGTCTGTTTTCAACAAAATCTTTGAAAAACTATTGGTTAATAGACTCCTCGAATTTTTAAACAAACATGGTGTCCTTTATAAATTTCAGTGTGGCTTTAGACAAGGTTCTAGCACACATACCGCTATCATAGAATTAGTAGACAATATAATGAGCGAGATTGATCAAAAAGCATGATTGATACCATATTTTTAGATCTCAAAAAAGCCTTTGACACTTTGGATCACAATATTCTCTTGGACAAACTTAAGTGCTACGGCATCAGGGGCATCGCGAACTCTATTATCAGTAGCTACTTGACAAACAGAAAACAATTCGTGTCCATCGAGGGCGACTGTAGCAATCTTACTGCCATAAACATTGGAGTGCCACAGGGTAGCAATATAGGACCACTATTATTTCTTTTGTATATTAATGATATAGGTAACCTGCAACTCAAAGAGACTCCGCGGTTATTTCCCGGCGACACAGCTCTTTTCCATCCTAACAATGACATGAATGCTATTATTAACTCAATGGAGAGCGATTTAAGTATTTTAGATCAATATTTTAATTTTGCTATCCTTAAATCTTATAAAAACTAAATATATGATTTTTCGGCCCATTAGGAAAATAATACCAATCCATCGTTATCCTAAATTGGGACATTATATTATTGAAAAAGTGGACTGTTTCAAATATTTGGGTTTTATTTTTTTTACCCCACGCTAACCTGGATTCACCCTATAAAATCTATTGAACAACATGTGGCATCCTACTGCGGTATTTTGTGGAGGATCAAGTCATATGTTCCTAAGCGTGCACTTCTAAACTTTTATTTTGCTTACATCCATTCACAGCTCATTTATTTTATATCGGTGTGGGGTCGCGCCGCTAGCTCTCATCTAAAAAAGTACGGGTGTGTAATGTCAGAGACATAACTGGATGTCGTGAATACGAATAAAACTGACACGATTTCTTTATACTTTCGAATTGATAGTTGATCGATTGTGTGAATTGTGAAATTTTCCCCCTTTTCACTACTAGAATTTTAAACGATTTTTGACGTCGATTATCTTATTTCGGATTTGCATATTTCATTGGATAAACCTATGAAGATAGTGTACAGGATTCATTTCTGCCTTTTACAAGGATCAAATTGTGGAATTCTCTACGTTATTTAGCACAGTTCGGAACATTTTTCTCGAACGATTTTCGCATAGCGGAAAGCGCACGAAGCAAATCAAATTATTTTGGATTTTCACTAAACTGATGATTTTTACCTTTGATTTGCAAAGAAGTAATCTTAGTAATTCTTTAGATAACATTTAAAGCCTTCAGAACGGCTGATTTTATATGATGATGTCCACTTTCCGTTTTTCGGAAAGTTTTTCGGAATTCTTCAATGCTCTGCTGCCTGATGCAATCGAACAAACCGACATATCCGCTCGCAGTGCCAAATGATGCGAAACTGGTTTAACGCGTCTTCTCGCCATGACTACCGGAAGGCAAATGAGAACTACGACTTGAGCGTTTAGAGGTTTTTAACCACGCAGAAAATGCGCTCTCCGATGCCGCTGTTTAAATGCGTCTTCTCGCCCGAAGTCTACTTCCATCCAACGCACAAGAAGAAATGATCGGTTTTCGACCACGGTTCCCCTTTTACAACGTTCAGTTGAAGATATGTGCCTGAATACCTCAAAATAGTCGTCCTTGCACGAAAAACCCAAGCGAAAGTAAAGAGTTTTCCCGGTTGTTTTCAAAATTTAAGGAAACCTAATTTTTGAGTTGTATGTGGTTATCTCACACGGTTCGAAATATTATCCTAAGTTCCTGATTATATTTTTGATGAAATAGTGAGAGAATTATGTTGCTGCCATTAATACAAGTCGAAATATTCACGATTAAGTTCTGCCCATTCTTCCATATGGCTAATTTTGAAAAGGCGCCCCATAGTAAAGCAAGTCGTATTCACGACAAAAATTCAAACTCTACAAAACAGGTGTTTAAAAATCATCTTCAATAAACTCCTACTGTTTTCAATCTTATTGTTATACTCCGATAATACCCATAACATCTTACCTCTAGCATACTTATGTGATGTTCAAACATTACTGTTCGTTCATGATATCCTACGCAACACCTCAACTCACCATAATTTACAGTTTCCAACTTTAACTCACTCTCGAACCACACGTCGTAGTAACAACCTGCTTCGCGTTCGAGCAGTCACAAACATTGGTCAAAGAAGAATTCTTTTTGTTGGTCCAATAAAATATAACGCACTTCTACTTGACATTCAAAGAACATCCAGCCGTGCCTTATTTGGGGCTAGACTGAAGTATCATTTTAAGCATAGACTGAACGAGATATTTAATTAATGTAGTTCCTTAATTTATTCCTTGTTTTACAAACTGTCAACAGTAATTCATTCTTGCATAAATTTTATTTTTAGTTAGCCTGTATCATTGTGGAACCCTTAAAAGGAAATCAATTCCGCTGGGATTCCGCAATATTTATTAATAAAGTTTAATTGCACATCATAAAAATACAAACATCTCGGCGAATTGTAACGTAAGACTTTCTTTTAGTAGTATTTTGCCAGATTATTTTTTTTTAGTTATTAGTTTGCGTCCACTACCAGGGTGCTTCACAAATTGAAGCTCTTTGGTGTGGGGGAGTGTGGTGGGCAAAAAAAAACCGGAAGTCGGATCGGAATGAAATTCAACAGCAGGCTATGGGACTATGAGACTTTTCATTTGAATCTTTGTTTGTGAAAATCGGTTTAGCCATCTCTGAGAAAAGTGAGTGCATATTTTTGTTACATACACACATACACACACAGACATTTGCTCAGTTCGTCGAATGGTATATAACATTCGGCCCTCGGGGCCTCGATTAAAAAGTCGATTTTTACAGTGATTACATAGCCTTTCTATATGAGAAAGAAAAAAACTTATCCATCAACAGCAGGAATTGAACCAAACAATCCGTGCCCAAATTGAAGTAAACCATGCTTTATTCGCGCAAATAAAAAGCATGAAAGTATTACATGACGCTCTCGACAACAAGGAATCTCTTTTGCTGAAGCTAGAAACGGACATAAAAAATGTAAACATTACTACTTGCAACGCGGCCAGTAAAGTCATAAATCGCATTTCATCACTTTTGAATGAACGCGAAGAAACTTTTATAGCGGACATAAACACCGCCAACTGTTCACTAAGACAGAAATACACCTTGAAAAAGTATTTATTTTTTTTTCGAAAACAAAACTGACGGTGTGCAAACTAATATTAATGAAATAAAAAGTATCGACCCTCCATGCAGCATATCATCGAAAGAATTTTTGGACGACATCAAGGCACTGTTCAATGAAGCATTAATGAAGAAAGAGCAAGTAAGTCAAGCTCATCTATGTATTGCTGAAGAAATGGGAATCAGTGCTCAGAATGATAAACCTTCACCAGAAGAAAAAACTGAACTGAACTCGCCGTTCTCAAGAAAAACAATCTGAAAATGCTATTCGAAGGCGGAAACAACGTAAACGACAGCAACAAATACGCACGGAAAATAGACCATTGAGCAACAAGTATAACAGCAACAGCAATAATTCCGAAAATTCTTTGGCACCTACTAAACAAAAAATGTCTTTAACGATTTATTAATTTTTAGTTGGACGTAAAGCCGCCATGACTAAGTTCAGTTTTTGCAATGACTGAGCGGAAGTATATATTGGAGAAGCCAAGTGAAAGAAAAACTAACAGAAAAAATGAATTTTTGGAAAAAGATACGCTCAGAGACAGGACTCGAACCTGCGTTCTTATGCATTCCGTGCAAACGCACTACCATTTCGCCACTCTGATCTTGTTTTAGCCACTCTAAAACGCGAAACAGACATAGTAGCAACGTACATCGAACATGGTCTACATCCTGGCCGTCAAACACTAGTCCTCTCGCTTTATACCTATTTCTCTGATCATGCATTGAGTAGGAGAGTGTATTTATAATCGCTTGTCACCTTCTTTAATGGTGCCAGTCGCTGGCTGGATGGTGCCAGTCGCTGGCTTAAACCTACAAAATCAAACCGCAATTGTTTTTAACGATTTATTAATTTTTAGTTTGACAAAAAGCCGCCATGACTAAGTTCAGTTTTTGCAATGACTGAGCGGAAATATATATTGGAGAGGCCAAGTGAAAGAAAAACTAACAGAAAAGATTAATTTTTGGAAAAAGATACACTCAGAGACAGGACTCGAACCTGCGTTCTTATGCATTCCGTGCATACGCGCTACCATTTCGCCACTCTGATCTTGTTTTAGCTGACGATGTCCAGCCAGCGACTGGCACCATTAAAGAAGGTGACAAGCGATTATAAATACACTCTCCTACTCAATGCATGATCGGAGAAATAGGTATAAAGCGAGAGGACTAGTGTTTGATGGACAGAGAAGATGTTTGGATGTAAGGTATCGGTCGGGTGACGGCCAGGATGTAGACCATGTTCGATGTACGTTGCTACTATGTCTGTTTCGCGTTTTAGAGTTTTAGAGTGGCTAAAACAAGATCAGAGTAACGAAATGGTAGCGCGTATGCACGGAATGCATAAGAACGCAGGTTCGAGTCCTGTCTCTGAGCGTATCTTTTTCCAAAAATTCATCTTTTCTGTTAGTTTTTCTTTCACTTGGCTTCTCCAATATATATTTCCGCTCAGTCATTGCAAAAACTAAAAAATTGTCTTCCGATAAGGAATTACTGGCAGTAGCACGAACTCAATTCTCTGGACCTCCAAGTGCTAGTATTGTCTCTACATTTGTAAACTTTCAAAAGGGCGAAAACATAAACCCATATAGAAGTAATTCAACAAAAAGTAATTTCAACAAACAACACTCGTAAAATAACACCACCGTACCATCGCCATCTACTCGTAATAGCCAAATTATGGATAACATTCTGACTTTTTTACTTAACAGCCAACAGGACAGCCAATTTGAACTGGACCCTATGCGACCTCCGATTGTTTGTCTTACTGAACGGTCTACAACTGGCGACGGTCGCTTTTTGAAAGCTAGACTTCGTGACTCGAAAATTTTCAACATTGTGCGGCTGTATCTAGCATACATGAAGGACCAATCTTCCAACGTCTGCATTGAAGGACAAACACCAAAAGTCTAAAAATGCTACTCGCGTCTGAAGGACTTCTTACATCACCTGAACATCTCCAGCGTATCTTTATTGAAATGCATCATGAATATGGACTTAAACCAGACGAAGCCGTAGCAGACCTCGACGCATACCGAAATTATTTGCCCAGTGAGCGGATTCGTCACTTACAAATAGTAAGCGACAGTACTAGTGAATTTTATCAGCCGATGTTTTCGGAACAAATGACGCCCTTTGACGAAGGAATAGACATAGAAATTAGTAATGTAAGTATTCCAGAATTTTCAAAAACTTATTTGCTTCATAGACAAAATGTGACTGAAATTTTGGTCTATTTCCATAATTTCACCCGCACCCGGGCGGCCAAAATGAAAGAAAATCATCAAATCGACGTAATCCTTGGAAGAATTTTTGGACGACATCAAGGCACTGTGCAATGAAGCATTAATGAAGAAAGAGCAAGTCTGTCAAGCTCATCTATGTATTGCTGAAGAAATGGGAATCAGTGCCCAGAATGATAAAACCAGAAGAAATCACTGATTCGGAACTCACGTCAGGCTGGCGCTTCATCGGTAGCAAAAAATAATGGAAATGCGACTGGAGACAATACGACGCAAAACAATGAACTCGCTGTCTTCAAGAAAATTCTAGCAGCTGGGATGAAATTGTTAGAAGCGAAGAAGTATTTGGAAATAATTTTAACGTATTTCGGCACGACCGAAATTTATCTCTCTGTCAGAAAAAAATCTGGAGGTGGAGTCCTCATAGCCATTAACTCTTGCTTTACTTCTGAAGAAATTATTACTCCAAAATATAAACAATTTGAGCATGTATGGGCCAAAGTCTCAATATTGGGAGAAGTGTTGCTGCTCTGTTTACTTTCCACCCGAAAATGCGAACAAATTCTCTTTTGAATTATTCTTTCAATCTTTGGACACAACTATTTCGAATATGGAGCCTGAAGTAGAGCTTCATATTTTTGGCGACTTCAATCAACGTAATGCGGACTTCATTTCTGACAATGAAAATGCATCAATCTTACATCCAGTCGTAGGAGAAAACGAAACATTGCACTACTTTTTCGACAAAATTTCTAATTTTGGTCTTCATCAAGTACACTCCGTAAAAAATTAACAAAACGCATATTTAGACCTTCTTTTCACAAATTGCACAGAAGACTTTTGTGTAAATGCATCAAGCCTGCCATTATGGAAAAATGAAGCATTTCACACCGCAATTGAATATTCATTATTTACACACAATGCATCCCTTCCCTACGATTTGGAATATGAGGAAGTGCCGGAATACAATAAAATTGACTTTGAAGAAGTCAAGTGTAGACTAAGTATAATAAATTGGCGGAACATACTGAGTACAGAAGGAAATGTCGACGTCGAAGTAAACAAATTCTATCAAATTATAAACAAAATATTAGCCGAAGCTTTGCACATGACAAGAAGAAGAAAGAACTATAACAGCAAATTACCTGTATGGTTCAATTTACAACTAAAACATTTGAAAAATAGATAACAAAAAGCAAACAAAACTTACAAACAAGAAAAAGTGACGCTCATCTTCAAAATTACTTAAACCTATGCAATCAACTAAAAATAGCCATTAACACAGCACATGAAGAATATAACCGCAAAATTGAAAACGAAATAAAGAACTTTTTAACTTATAGTTTCCTTATATTACATTTTGGTGGGGAAAGGGTTCCAATCAGCTTTTTACAGCCCTGTCCAAAATGTATTGCCCTCCCCGTTAATTTGTATCAGGCCGAATTAGCGCATGCGCGCCATATAAACGCCTCTTTCAATATGAGGAAATTATATTATTACCCAACAGTTTCTATTATTTATTCATGTTGGTTTTCTTACCTTTGGTCATAGTTTATATTCTGTTTTACATTATTTCCAGTGTTCTTTTCAATTGTGTTTTGTAACTGTCTTTTGTTGTCCTTCTATTTTATTTCCATTCCGTACTTTTGCTGATGTTATTTTATTCCCTGAAATGTAAAAGTTAGTTGTATGCAATGGTCTTTTTATTCTTACCGATGTTCCATTTTGTATCTAAGATTTCCTAAGCGTGGTAATTAAATTATTTTCCAATTTTTCAGCTCCACATTTATCACATTTGTTCCTGCTTTTCTTGAGTATCTTATTCTTTTTTCCGGATTTCTTGGTTATGCTCAGTCATCCATTTCCGAACAAAAAAAAGAGAGACAAAAAAGGATCAGTGTTTTTTTAATGACATCTTTGTACGGCCGGTCATGATGGTTTGACGAAAAAAAAACTGAGAACTTGCATTTTTATTTAAATTATATTGACCCTTGGGTCCCATAAGTATTGCTACAGCATGTTCACATTTAGTTGTCTTCAGTTGATCCTTGACAGTGTTACCATCCGCTCAGCCACTTTTGAGCATCTGGTGTACACTGACCCACAATCGAAATGCATCACTCCAATTTGGTACAACGCACTCAAAGGCACGGTAAAATGTATATTGTATATACACACAAAAACACATACATACACCCAGTCACACACATACACACATGCATACATACCCACATGTATTCCATACGCAAGCATTATAACATTGAGTTACTATTTCTACTCTGATAGATCCTAACTAAAACTAGTGTGCCAATAGTCATCTCATTAGTAGAGTCACAATGTTATTTTAGCGATCACTCGACTTTTAATAAATGATTTGTGATAAATACAAAGTCTTTGCCTCGTCTCTAAGAAGCAATAACGCATAGCAGTAGTTCGGAAGTGGTTCAATACTGCTGTTTTAGCGAAGATAAATGCTCCAAATTTCATGTTATTTCTGAAATTAATCTATCAAACAGAGATAACAGAGCTCACTATAACTAATGGTTCTCGTATATGAAATGACTAATGGATTTGAGATGAATGGAGGTACCGTTACCCAATTTCTATCTCTTCTAATGATCGATCGTTAGTCCTGAGCTGAAACGGTGGCCTTCATTACCATTCTTGCTTGCACTTACTCTTACATTTCACTCACACATCATCTCACCCATCAGGTCCCAAACGATATATCCATCCTCACAATACAAACTGGATGAACATCGTTTGACTGCTATCAGTGGTTTGCCCATTGGTTAACTCATTATTATTCCGTTCTACAATATTCTGTATCATTACACAGTAATCCATTGTATACAAACCACCAATAAACGTCAAATATGGACTCGATTCACCGTTCACCTGTTGTCATCGTGTGAAACCCAATTGGGATACGTTCACTCCACTTAACTTCTACTTCACACTGGTTATAGGGACCGGTAGTATGAAAATAAAACATAAAAAGAGCTCAGTTAAGCCCTACCGGCCTCTCCAACCCCGGATGTTGGAGCGTAATGCAATCAACATTTTATTCACTCACAATCGAAAGGTATCACCATATACGGTTTGATACAACGCATACATACATACATGTATAAATATATACAGGCACCAAGGCATACTGACGTACGCACATATATACATACATATACACACATGTGTACATACATATCCATATATACAAATATGTATTTCACACACAAATATTGTAACATTGATTAAATAGTAAATTCTAATAGATAATAATTCTAATAGATAAATTCTAATAGATTTTAACTAAATTCATTGTGCCAATAGTCATTTCATTAATAGAGTCACCATATTATTCTACCGATTACTCGACTTTCAATAAATGAATTGTGATGAAATCAAATACAAAATTTTTGCTTCATCTCTGATAAGCAATACCGCATAAAAGTAGTTCAGATAGTAGTTCAATCTATCGAACAGACACAACAGATCTCGCTCTAACCAATGGTTTTCATATATGAAATGACTAATGGATTTGAGATGAATGGAGGTGCCGTCACCCAATTTCGATCTCTTTTATTGGTCGATCGTTAGTCCTGAGCTGAAACGGTGGCCTTTATTACCGTTCTTGCATTCCACTTCACTTATACTTCACTCACATATCACCTCATCCATCAGATCCCACACGAGCACACACAACCTCACAGAATAAACGTCAAAGATGAACTTAATTCACCATTCAACTATTCCGTTACCGTGTGAAACCTGACTGGGGTACGTTCATTTCGCTTAAGGTAGCGCTTCGCCGTGGTCAGGTCGAAGCGAGACAACTCACTGCTTGTGAGTGCGCATGTGGCATTTTGCACACCCCAATGCATGCGTTGACATTGTGTGCGTGCGGAAGAATAAGGAAAAACTCATTTATTTTTATAACTCGCACGATATCTTTCGATAAAAACGTTTATCAGGCACAATTTATATACGAATCGATAGAAAAATTAATTATCTAGAATCGTATGTTCTTGGAATTTCCGATTTCTTTCCCGTTTTCTCACAATTTTGGGTAAAGTGCGTGAAACCCCGGGATAGGCAGCGAACTCCCGTGACCACGGCGAAGCGCTACCTTAATTTCCACTTCACATCGGTAATAAGGGCCGGTAGTATGAAAATGAAACATAAAAAAGAGCTCAGTTAAGCCCTACCGGCCTCTCCAACCCCGGATGTTGGAGCGTATTGCAATCAACATCTTATTCAAATCGTTTCATGCCTCACTCAATAAACTCAATAATTAAACTAAAAGTTATAACACATATTTATATTAAATTGTAACAATAGTTAATCGTATCTGATGATGTTTGCAATACCGTCAAGCCCATCAACCACGGGAGGGCAAAATTGAAAACGAAATAAAGAACTTTTTTAACTACACAAAAAAGAACTAAAAAGCATCAATTTTCCATCTTAAATGCACCTCTTCGAACATGTAGGGAAAAATAGTTCAGAAATCTGCAATCAAATGGCAATTTTTTTTAAGAGGTATGTACATCTTATTCAGAAACTGACCGTACCGTGAATACTTCACTTTCATACCTGCATTCCAACTCCGTCTCTGTAAACTATCTATCAGAACATGACATTTCGACAGCACTGAAAACCTTAGACGCCTCAAAAGGGCCTGGCCTGGACAGTATACCACCAATATTTTTAAAAAATCTTGCTGAAGAACTTACACTACCAATACAACTACTTTTTAACTTATCATTTAATAAATGTACTTTTCCTAAAGCATGAAAACCTTCCTTTTTTATACCAATATTTGAATCTGGTGCAAAATCTAACATTCGGAACTACCGTGGAATAGCGAATATCTCATGCATTCCAAAATTATTTGAAAAAATTGTAAACGAAAAACGTTTTCATCAACATAAAAATGTAATAATAAACAAACAACATGGCTTTTTCAAAGGTCGCTCAACTACAACAAATCTCTTAGAATTTATGACATTCTCTTTGAATACAATGGACGCTGGAAACTCTTCACACTGACTTTAGCAAAGCTTTCGACCGTATTGACATACCATTAATTCTAAACAAACTACAAAAATATGGCATAGAACATAGCCTTCTGGAATGGCTCAAATCATACTTAACGAATCGTGTACAGGTAGTCCGCTTCCAAAACATACTGTCTGAACCAATTAATGTAACTTCTGGCGTACCTCAGGGTTCTCACTCCTTTTCATTTTACATATAAACGACATCAACTTGTAGAAAAATGTAAAATTGTACGAGATTTAGGCGTAATCATAGACTCCAAGCTCAATTTAGTGGAACTCTGCAATACCATAATCAATAAAGCAAATAGCATGCTAGGCTTTAATAAACGCTTCAGTCATAACTTCCAGGACCCATACACACTTAAATTTTTTAGCTGAAAATGCCGAGATTCGCACAGCCGAGTAATCAGCAATCATCTCGGCAAAAATAAAATAACTGAGCGTCTCGGCACCATCAAATTTGACAAACGTCAAATATTGCCGAAATCGCCAGCATAAGATTTACTGTTTGCTCAGTGAAACGTTCGCTGAATATTCGGCAATAAAATAAAACGAAAAAATGAAAAAAAAAAAACAAATTACCGAATCATCAGTAATTAAAAATCTAGTCAATTAATTTTTTTTGTAATTTCTAAACATTATAAACACACCATTCAGGATCAAAAAATTCATTTTATTAACACTTAAAGGAGGCTTACAAATTTGTTGCCAGTAGTGCTTAAAGCCTCTACCTTAAAACATGTAGCATAATAAAAAGCGGCGTTTCCGGATGCGGCCATCTTGAGTCGAGCTGGAAATATGAAAATAAAAATAAATATACAAAAATTTTCAATATTTAATGATGCATATACGGTATTGTTCAAAAAATAAACTTACTTTGATCTATTGAATTTGTCCATGCATTGGGTTATTTTTTCGCATATCCCCCAAAGTTTTGTCTCGAGGACTCTTTGAGCCCTGTGTTGGGTGTTTTTCCCTTATAATGTGATCTGATAAAGTCGCTTTTTATAAAGCGAAACATGTCACTATATTTATTCAATATTTTTACTTGCAAGTGGTTCCACGTTTCTTCGAAGATTATCCATTTTTTCACTCGAGAATTTCATCAGAAAATAATCGCGCAATGCGAAGCGAAAATGTGACGCGACAATAAATGACAGCTGTCGTGCTGAATCTCGGCAACAGCTAGCGCATATTCCGAAATCTCGGCAAACGTCTCTGCTGATGTCGGCATATCTGTTGTTTACTGATAAATTCAGCAAGCAATTATGTCAAATTTCGGCAAAGTGAAGCATTTTACCGAAATATCAGTGAATGCATTTAACGAAGTTTATAAACATGCGTATTGATTACTGAGCAATCAGCAAATTTAGGTGTTGCTGATCAGTTTCGGCATTTTATTATGCCGAGCTCAAGAAATGGTTTTAAGTGTGTACACAATTAAAATATTATACAGTACATATTTTGGACCTATTTTGAAATATTGCAGCCTAGTATGGAATTCATACAATTTTATTCACGAAGAACGCATCGAATCTATTCAAAAACAATTTCTTTTATATGCACTTCGTAAATTAAATTGGACATTTCCTTTACCACCATATGAAGCACGCTGTATGCTCATCAATATTCAAACACTTAAAGAACGCCGCGATCTTGCAATGCTTTATTTTATCAGCGACATTATTTCTCAACGCATTCAATCCCCTTCTTTATAATCGCAATTAAATTTTTACACACCTAGCCATCAATTACGAACCAGAAAATTATGTTTAGAAAGAAACACTAGAACAAATTATGCAAAATATAGCCCAATCAACCGAATAATGCGCCACTACAATCAATATTGCGAACATCTTGACCTTGGTATGTTATAAAATGAAATGAAATTCCAGCTTAGTCGAAATGAAATGAAATAATGCGAAAGTATCTAAGTAAACATTGTAAACCTTTTATATGTTGTCTACATTTGCTTGACGAAATAAATAAATAAAATTTAGTTGGTGTGTTGCTTGAATGATAACTGCTTGTCAAGAAAAACGCCAAGGTAGGGTAACAGAGGTATTTTGGCCCGCTTTAGGATCGATTTTATTTTGGCCCACTTTGTAAAAATATCCACCAAATGTTTTAATATCTTTGAAAAACCCTTCCGCAATAGGTAATTTAATGTGATTAGCTTCAAACTGATGCAACATGGGTTACCTAAGATCGATTGAATCCATATAGTTTGTTAGGTGGGCCAAAATATATGAAGTGGCCAAAATACCTCTGTTACCCTACTTGATACACGTCGATCTACCAATCATGAATCGCTCAATAAAGTATTCGAATTTCAAAGGCACTTTTTTCTCGTAAACGTTATGATCGAGCATTTGTCTGGATTAACGGTCATGTGATTGCAATTTGCCGGAAAAATGGGAAAAATCCATTACGTTTGTTTTGTATGGACAATGGAATTTTCCGTTGAAAAAGTCGCCTATGCTTGCTGGATCATCGATAGGTGTTTGACGCATTACGAGTTGCATAAGTGTTTGGTCGTTGAAGAAAAGAATACTAGATCGTTTACAAAATCGTTTGGCGCACTACGAGTTATTTTGTGTGGAGATTTCACATGCATACTTGATCTATGCTATTCGTCATTTAAAGCCACGTGCTTAATTGGGTATCGAAATTATTGCTTACCAAATGACTCAATGACGGAATGCATATTACTGTTCTAGAAAACCGCTGTAGATAGGAGAAAACCTTCTGATACCATTTACCAGCTGATGAATTGTCTTCAATGCAGTCAGATGAATAGTATTGGTCAATGCGGGCTCGAGTTTAACAATTCAGAAAAAAATTAAATGAATCAATAAAAAGACTGTACTGTAGATTTTCCTTGCATTTAGCTTTCTAATGATTTAGATTAGACTAAGCGCACACAATAAGTGACAATTAGATATCAATGATTAGTTGATAGTTGATGATAGTTCAAGCTGATTACCATAATGGATTGAGATTGCTATATTTATATTTCATATTTTATATCCTGTGAAGGATGTTCAAATTGGTCTCTCCAAGCAACAAAAAATTCAACAGTACCTGAAAAATATGTACTTTTTTAAAGCTCTAAAGTACGCGTGGCACTTTACAGCAACTTGAACATACAGAATAAGTCCTGAGGAAACTTTCTCGCTGCTTAAAAGCTGTACAAGAAACTGCTTCAAAGTTTGTTCTGTTGAACATACAAGTATTAGTAATTCCTTAAAAACGGACTTTTCAGAATGCTTTGTTTGCTGCTTAAGCCAAATATTTTTTACGAACTTCTGGTTACTTGGGCTAAATACAAATTGTAAACATATCCTAATCTACCGAATGAACAACTCTAGAAGAGAAACACCTCAACATTGTATTAAGTTTATCAATACAAAATTCTGGTTCAGGAGCTTTTTTATCGATTACCGGAAGCAAGAATTCAATCTAGAAGAGAAAATGTGGCACCTTCATTATGTCAAAACCGTTCGAGGGATCTCCTTTTGGTACATTGATTCAAAGGACGAGAGTCGGTAAGTCTGTTCATTTGCTCTATTTTTACTTAACAGAAGTTTTTCACATTTTCACATTGATTTTTGTTGACGTTTCTTTTTTTGGGCTAAAGCGAATGTGTGTCGAATTTCATTGACTGTAGGTTAATTATTCAGAAAAATATTGCAGAGAAACGTTAACCACATAGTCGTTTGGCAATTCTGCTCTCCGAAAACATAATTTCGAACAAATAATTTTCGGGCAAGACCAACTTCGACGGGCCAGCTAGTACATATATAAAGCGCGTAAATCGATGGTTGGGTGTAGCATCACATTTGCATTTGTCGAAAAATTTACAAATTTCTCGAATTAGCCACCCTACGCTTACTTAAAATGTCCAAAATAATTCAATACGGATTGCTTTTGATCGATTTATCAATCGGAAAAATAAAGCTTCTTTTTCATATTTATCACTCTACATTAATATACATATACCCATATATAAATAATTTCAAATTTGCGAGTATTGTATTTTACAAATCATCGTATCGAATGGAGTTCACTCGATCTTCGCCATTTATCCGCCAACCGAACGGTTCAAAATCAATTGCTTCGCCGAACACTGAGTACATATCAGCTTCGCATGAGCCGAGGGAAAAGTTTTCAAACTCTTCGCATGTTAACGCTCGGAGAACATGTCCGAGCAAATTTGCAAAAGCATCGGTGATCGGTTCGAATATTACTACCACTGTTCATCAGTGCATAGCAGTTCAATCTGAACTGCTATGACATTACATTTCGTGTGTAATGAGTCAAAGATGAGACGTAAACATATGCAAAATAAACTTTTTCCCCTTCAAATTACCACGTGTCTCTCATTGTCATCTTTCTCTTTTAAATATTACGTAGTCATTACTTAAATTTCTTGAAATTTTCCAATATAAATCGAATGCTTGTGGTTTTAGCTTGAAAGTTTTGCGAAGAGTAGAGCGTCAAATATAAAATCAATTCGATAATCATGTAAGAAAGAGCAAACAAAGAGAAACTGTCATTCAGGGTGGAAAGTGAATTGCCGATCCCGGTGTGCGAGATTAAAATTACTGGTTTTTAATATAGCCTGAAATCGTCTCTTTTTATTATTTTTTTTTCAAATATTCCTTCTATTAAAGCCTTAAACAGATATCCCATGTCTAATAAAGAACGTTATAATAGACCCGGTGATTGAGGATTGAAGTACTTTGCGGATATCTCGATGCATAATTAGGGAATTTTGATTATTACTAGTGCATATAAGAAAAACCTTTTTCTAGTCATCTAGAGGTTTTGGATACACGTAACGATTTCTTTCGAGCGCATATGACTGTTTTTATTATTTTTAGTATACATATGATAACTAAATATGATAAACCAACAAGGAAAATAAATCAATAAGAAACTTCAAAGCAATTATACAGAACTTTCTTCGTTCCTTCCGAAAGTGCAAGTGAACTCTCAGTACCGGTGGTAAAATTATAAACGGCATGATGCCACAGCGAACCTAAAATAATTTTGTCTTTACCAGGGCTTTGGTCATAATACAACAATTTGTCATACGGACATACGCTGTTTCAATTATAGCAATTCTCTTGCAAACACGGTTAATGAACAGATTGTCATAATCTGATTGTAATGGAAACCACAAAACCAATTAATAACAATATACTATCAGAAAAAAATTTTAAATTCTTGTATTATAAAATTTAATATAAAATCATCAGATGTATACCTGAGCAAAACCGTTCGGCTGTCACGACTGGCTCTTCTAAAACATCATTTTTTTTAATGTTTCTGTTAGTCAATAAACAATAAGTCCGTCATGTCATCACATTTTTGAAATGCAACATGTTTATGATTACAATTCAAATGATAGCTGTAAAACTCACAAGACATCGATCTGTTTTTCCTAACAGGATTCTAAATGTTAGGCATCTCTCGTGGAGTAATCAGAAACATACATAATCAGAAAGTATGAGTTCTGCATGATGAAATCTTTGCTGGTTTTTATACAGTTATATTTCCAATTGCCAACTAATTTATCTTCTATAAGAAATCCTTCTACAATCGACCTGATTCTTTGATTTTGATTCAGATCATCCACCAATAACATTCAAGTTTTCAAATTAGGAAACGAATAATACAATTAAGTATATATACTACTACCTTAGAGCCAATCGCCTAGAATACAAATCTCATATCGAAAGCAATGTAAACCCTGAAATTTATACAGTTTTTTCTTTGCGTGTGCGATTCCACAAAACACAAAACGAATGCATCATTTTCCACTGATACAAAGTAGCATGTTTAATGGACGTTCCATTTTAAATAAAAACGCGACCTCCACAATTGAAAAAATGAAACACAGGTAATGTGTCAAGTTCTTCCCCGGTTTGGTATTCACACTCAAATAAAAATTCACGTTCTATTCACTTGAAAAATCACGTAAAATAATTTCAAATGTCAAATTGAATATTTTACGTGACGAAAATGAATGTTATACGAACATTCCCTAAAATGAATAGAGTCATCACATAAGGTTTACGTGAATTAACCAAACCAAAATGAATTTCCGTGAATTTCCAGTGTGAAAAGCTCGATTTTGAAAATGGCGTACAGTGGACCTCAATGTGTAAGTAGTGTAAATATTTGCGAGAAATGTTATTTAATTACAATTTTTCACTACATCGTCCGGATTATTCCAGTATGAAAGTTTCCATGTGTTCAACTGCCGAGTGCCTGCGTGAGTCCGGAAGTTTGCCCGCTCCTGCCGAATGCTTCAAACAGGCTGTTGGTGCACCTAAAAACGAGTTCAAAATCGGTATAAAGCTAGAGACGCTGGAACCATGTAATGCGACTTCAACCTGCATTGGTAGTGTTGTGGGAGTTTTCGGATCTCGACTTCGGCTTCGGTTCGATGGCATTGAAAACAAAACCGATTTCTGGAGGCTTGTCGATTTGAGATACCACGACGCTATTAGTTGCTTTTAAGCTATTAAAATTATATGCTAATACTCTGAAATAAATAAGTTATTTCCATAGTATTTTTCATTTCATAGATTTATATAAAAATCTGAAATCTTCCTTTCGACTTCAACCAATATATAAAATAGTAATTCTCTGGTATCTGAATTTGATATGAACTGATAGGTAAATGTGATATGAACAGTACATTACATTTTACCTATGAAACACGTAACTTTTACTGGATTATGCATTAAACAGCTTTTAAATGCCAGTCCATTAATTCTACGTGAAGAGTTGGGTGGAAAATATTCACATAACTATACCATGATTATTATTTTGAGTGCACGACAAAAATATGGGTGGCATTAGGGCATGTTCAGGAGTGTTCTAGTTCTAGATGCATAATTTATGTCAGTTTTAAAATTATATCTGAATAATTATAACAAAATAAAGTGGCAGCCCCAGCAGAGTTTTAGAGCAAATTCAGCAACTGCAAGATTCATTTGGGTGGTCTATAATGTAAATGAAACTGAAACAAACGTATCCCCAGCAATTCGTTTTAGTTTTATTTATTCGACCAGTACTGTCAAATTTTAAACTGCACTGAGCCAAACCCTCACATTAGTTTCATGTGGAAAACTACATGAATAATTAAAACAGTCTACCACATAACATTCATATGCATCATATAGAATACAAATATACATTTATAATTTTTAAATGGTAGGTCGATAACTTTTAAGTGTGCAGCACTTACTCTTTATATGTGCAGCACTCAAGCAGATTTTGTTTCAGGTGTAAAGCACATACATATTATGTGATTGTAAGCTGTGAAAAAATTCTTCAAAATAGCAATGGCGGTAATTAGCAAGATAGAAGATAGCTTTAGCAGGCTTGAGATTCTCGAACTGAGGTAAATTACTTGAGTTCTGGAAGGTAAATTAATACTTGTAATCGAATATCATAATAGAAATTATTAGATTATGTTTTAGAATATCAAATATTGCCTAATTATTCACGATAACGGTCGAGCATAATGGAAACCTACAAAAAATATGTGGAATTACGATGATTTCTTTTGAAGTATAATGGAGGCAATGAAATGTTTTGTTTCAATGTGCATTTCATCATAATCATTTAGCGAGTGTTAATAAGAAATACTATAAGAATAATGAGATCTTTGGGAAATATATGTCTCACTGAATGGAATGTTATATAATTTTTCTTTGGTCAATTATAACGATAGAATCATTTGCTTACTATTAAATCAACATATACAAGATAAATGAGATTCCGATAAAAGATACATCGGCATCAAATAGAATGCATGTGAAATTCACATAAACCATACGTGTTGCCGAAAATGATTTTTATTTTATGAGTCATATGATTATTATATATGAACTAAGTAATATCTACGTGTAAAGTATTATGGAAAATATTTATATGTTTTTGCATTTGAATACTAAGTGATCATTTTTTTAGTGTGGTATACATTGCCGTTCTATTTTTTATATATTTGAAACACACACTCAAATAAAAATTCACGTTCGATTCACTTGAAAAATCACGTAGAATGGTTTCAAATGTCAAATTGGATATTTTACGTGACTAAAATGAATGTTATACGAACATCCCCTAAAATGAATAGAGTCATCACATAAGGTTTACGTGAATTGACCAAACGTCAAACAATCTACGTGAATTTCCAGTGTGAAAAACTCGCAGGGTGGCAAGTGAATTGCCGATTTCAATTTCCCGGTTTTTTCCCGGTTTTCCCGGTTTTTTGAGATAAAAATTCCCGGTTTTTTGAATAGGCTCAAATCGCTCCTGTTTAGTTTTTTTTAATATTTTTTAATTCAAACTTTATACAGATATCCCATGTCCAAAAAGCATCGTTGTAATAGGCCCGCTAATTGAGATTTCTCATACTTTCGAGGCATTTCGATGTATAAATAGAAAATATTCATTATAGCATGTACATATAAGAAAAGTATAAAGCCTTTTTAAAGTCATTCAGGGGTTTTGGTTACACCGATTTCTTCCGAGTGCACATGACTGTTTTTATTATTGTTTTGATATACATATGACTGAAAATAAATCAATAAGGAACAACAATCCCAAAAACGGACGCTTGCCACTCAGAAAAAAACAACAACAATCTATGCTTGCAACTTCAAATCATTTTGAACATTTTTTTTCTTCGCTCCTTCCGGAAGTGAAAGTGGAAATCTCAGTTTGGCGGGAAAATTTAAAAGGCATAATGGCCGGGGATGGTTTTTATCGTATCAAAGAACGCTTGCTAGCAACTCTTCACACGATTCAATCAGTGCCATCAAAGAGAGACGGATATAATCTCAGCAACAAAACACCGTCATGGTTCATATAACATAGAATGGACACCAGTGCGAAAGCGAATTTCTCTCGATAACCTGTCTGAGAATCAAAGGTTAGCTCGCTGCTGTAGGGATTCTCTCTGAAGCAACAAACGGTCGCTTATTCTCGTTTTGCGATCCGATTCTATACGGGCAGTGGATAATTGCGATAGAATCATTTTACTATTGCCGCTTATTCTAACTATGTGCATATAACCTTTGTATGCCGGACTGTACATATATAGTTCCCGGGCTGCGAAATACTCAGAGTATGAAGTGGAGTGAATTATCTCACGGTTCATGCATTGAGAGACATCGAGTTCTTGTAGCGTCTTCTACCAGATTGAAAATGTTGTATACAATGTTGAGCAATATAGAGCCACTTTCTGCCAAATTATCGGCAATAACAAACACTGATGATGGCACAGCGAATCTAACATAATATCGTCATTGCCAATGCTTCGGCCATGGTACAATAAATTGTTATATGGACATATACTGTTTAAAGTATGTCGCTTGCAAGCACATCTGTTCAATGAACGATATCATCAGATGAATTATCATGCTGTGATTGTGATAAAAACCATAAAACCAATTATTAACAAAGTCCTGTCAGAAAAAATTTTTAAATTTTCATGTAATAGAATTGAAATTAAAATCATTAGATGTATTAGATGTGTGTATTAGAAAATTTCGCAAACCCGTTCTTCTGCCACGACTTGCTCTTTTAAAACACCAATTTTTTCTAATGCATCTGTTAGTCAATAAACAATATTTACGATTTCAATGCGTTGATGGGTAAATAAATCAAATGATAGCAGTCAAAATGCACAATATATTGATCTATTTTTTCCTAATATGGTTCTAAATGCTCGTAGAGTAATCAGAGAAAACGAGTTCTTCATGATAAACTCAATCAATAACATTCAGCAATGATTAGCTCAATTAGTTATACATTCTACCAGCTTAGAACTTATCGACTAGAAAACTATCGAATGTAAACCCTGAAGTTGTTTTGGGAAAAATAGATATGACCGTATATAATTTAAATCATTACCTTATCGAAGTTACAAAAGCTCAAACTAAATTCAATTCACCTTTATCTACATCAATATTAACGTTCTTGTGATCCTGCTATTGAATAGTTGAAGACCTTTAAAAGAACATTAAACATAGATTCACTGAACAAATCAATCCATTTTCTAAATCTTTCTAAGATTCTAGTCCTCAGAAACCAGTTTCAACTCTCAAAAAGGAACTCAAATACTTCCTGTGAACGGTGAATAAGATCAAAGTCAACAACTCTTTTTTTAATCTTGCGAACCCTTTTGACATCTCACAGGAATATAAGCATAACACAAGTATTGCCTAAAGATGACATTACTGAGACAAATTATGATGAAACTTAAAAACATGAAGGTTCCTAAAAATGTTCAATAATTTTATTAAAAATTTTCCCTATGTAAACCTGAGATTTTGCCATAAATTTTGTAAGTGTGTTGAATACTTATTCAAAAATTTAATAAAAATCCAACAAAAGCATCCAAATTATCCTTATTTTTCAAAATGAGCTTTCATTATGTTGTTATTGATAACAACTTAAAAAAATTCTGATGCTTCCTGTTTGATTTAAAACTGTCTGCAAGGCTCTAAAAATCGTTGGACGAGACATGGGGTGTTGATCCAATTTCCAATGGACAATAAGTTATTTCAATACTTGTACTGAACATTTCGCTCAAACGCAAACTTGGGTATTGTCTCTTACTTTTCAATTGTTGAAAAAAATCATTATGCTAACAACTGTTACTCATAGGTGAGCTAGTAATATTTTCCCGGTTTTTCACTAAAATTCCCGACTTTTTCCCGGTTTTTCCCGGTGAAATCAAATTCCCGACTTTTTCCCGGTTTTCCCGATTTTCCCGGTCACTTGCCACCCTGAACTCGATTTTAAAAATGGCGAGCAGTGGCCCTGGAAGTGTAAGTAGTGTAAATATTTGCGAGAAAAGTTATTTAAGGTAGCGCTTCGCCGTGGTCAAGTCGAAGCGAGACAACTCACTGCTTCCTCTTGCTTTGTCGCCGAAATTTCACTCTAAATTGCAAATTTCTCCAATACTAACCCGATTCACGAAAAATCAAAAACATACGATTGTAGGTAAATGATTTTACTATGCATTTGGCGAAAAATATTAGAAAGCTTTTCTTTCGCGAGATTTCGTGCGATTTTGCATGCGTTGACATTGTGTGCGTGCGAAAGAATATGGAAAAACTCATTTATTTTTAAAACTCGCACGAAATCTTTCGATAAAAACGTTTATCAGGCACAGTTTATATACGAATCGATAGAAAAATTAATTATCTAGAATCGTATGTTCTTGGAATTTCCGTTTTCTTTACCGTTTTCTCACAATTTTGGGTAAAGTGCGTGAAACCCCGGGATAGACAGCGAACTCCCGTGACCACGGCGAAGCGCTACCTTAATTACAATTTTTTACTCCATCGACCGGACCATTCCAGTATGAAAGTTTCCATGTGTTCAACTGGACCGAGTGCCTGCGTGAGTCCGGAAGTTTACCCGCTCCTGCCGAATGCTTCAAACAGGCCGTCGGTATGAAGCTAGAGACACTGGAACCATGTAATGCGACTTCAACCTGCATAGGTAGTGTTGTGGGAGTTCTTGGATCTCGACTTCGGCTTCGGTTGGATGGCAGTGACAACATAAACGATTTCTGGAGGCTTGTCGATTTGAGATACCACGACGTTATTAGTTGCTTTTTAAGACATTGGAATTATATGACAATTTTCTGAAATAAATATTTTATATTTCATGGCATTTTTCATTTCATAGATTTATATTAAAATCTGGAATCTCCCTTTTGACTTCAACCAATATAAAAAATAGTAGTTTTCTGGTATCTAAATTTGATATGAAGTGATAGATAAATGTGATATGAACAGTACATTACATTTTACCTATGAAACACGTAACTTTTACTGGATTATGCATTAAACAGCTTTTAAATGCCAGTCCATTAAAACCTACGTGAAAAGTAGGGTGGAAAATATTCACATAACTTTTCACGTAACTATAATATGATTATTATTTTGAGTGCAGATAAAACGCTGTTGGGGCTGCCAGTTTATCTTGTTTTAATTTCTAGATTTACAATTTTAAAACTGACATAAATTATGCATCTAGAACTAGAACACTCCTGAATATGCCCTTATCTGTGTTTAAAATATTGAAAAAAATAGAACGGCAGCGTAAACCAGTTTTTAATTTGCCAGTAGAACTGTTCGAATAAATAAATCTAAAACGGCTTGTTGGGGATACGTTTGTTTCAGTGTCAGTTATATTATAGACCACCCATATGCATCTCGCAGCTGCTGCACGCAGAGAAATTGAGCATGTTTAAAATAACAAAACAGTTAGTAGTTTTTTAAATTTGATTTATATTCATTTCAAGCTAGAATATGATTGTTTCAAACCAATTTCTCCCTTCAACAAAAACAATGATCTCTGTTTGATTTGAATCAAAATTATGGTCCAACCAAACCAAAAATATAATTGTTCCGAATGAGTTTATTGTTGAAATAAACTAACAATTTTTTACATGTCAACCAAAGTTGAATTAATGTTACCGGCAGTGTTCTCGTTGACTCAATCCTGCTATAACTTCACATCTAGAAAAAACTTGGTTCAATTTATCTATGGTATTATTTGTGTAATGATACAACTAAGTTTACTGTTTAAATGAACCGTGTTAGTTTTATTTCATGTAAACCAGAACAATTTTTTCTCGCGCGTATACACCATTATTGACATTATTGTCTCCCACGGAAGAAGTTTGTACGCGTTTCATAAGTAAAAATTGATCTGCTTCTTTCATGTCCTAAGGGTACAAGTGTATGTATTGATGATAAAGTATATTTTAAAAATTTGTATAACATTACATAACACATTTTCTTTACCAAAAATATTTGATGCAGGTTCTCTATATTGGTCGGACTGATGGAGCACCGAATCGTTTGGATGCTATAAAAATTAAGAAACAGGGCTTTACAATTACATACAATGGTATGTGAATAATTCGATCGTGTAGCAACGGGAATGACGAAGCGTCTTAAAAAATTTCAAAATTAAAAATAATTGTTTTCTAGAAATTTTTAAACCAATATAAATCGAAATAAAAATAGTTTTAAATATAACCTTGTAAATTAGTTTTAAAGAAGTCATTTTATTTTTAAAAACAAACAAAAATGTATGATTTCAACAAACAAAAGCGTTAGTTGAAATAGCTAAATTTAAGGTAATTTATTTCAACTAAAAAGTTTGTAAATTTAAAGCGCAACAATTCTTAACTTTATCGAAGGTTCGTTCATTCGTAACAAATTTTTCAAATTGAATTCACTGTGAAATTGTTTGTCAAGAAATTGACAGGAACGCACAAGTGAAATATTTGTTGTTTTTATCAAATTGTCGTTTGAAACAAACTAACACACTGAGTAAAATTGATTATCATGTTTTGTAGTTTCAAGCAGCAATATTATTTATATCAAACCAGATTTTCTTTTGTCACTATTTTAACAAAAAAAATCGTTGCGTGAAACCCAAATTTGGTTATATTTACAATTTTTTTCTCTGCGTGTGAATTTGCTCTTAAAATTTTGGGTAAATGACCGATTATTTCTTTTGAGATCATACATAGATACACTCAAACTTTGACTTGATTGTAAAACATAGGTAGCCAGCATTGCCAAAGTTGTCATGATCCATTTACATAAATATTGAGGTCATCACTCGTTAGTTTGGTTTATATAATACGCTAATTACCTAAAATTGCGAAGTTGCACTTTAGTTGATTTTGGGTAAGTTTCTACCCAAAATTAGGTAGCGGCCGGCAAGAGTGTTAATGTATATATAATCACCGTCATCATCCTAAATAGTAGCACCAACATTGATTGAAAAACTGTGGTATGACAGATTACAAGCGAACACACGTTTTCTCTGCTAGGTTCAATATAAATGCTTAGCACACCAGTATATAATTTTAGTACCTCTATAATGAAACTCAAATCATTTTAAAATTATTTGTCACTACTTCAATCAACAACATGACAACCAAGGACAGCAATATTGTTATACTTAACCAGAGATGCCAGGTCAATTTTTAATTGCATATTAAATGCACTAAATAAATAGTTACACTTTGCAGATTTAGCAAACAAAATAAGCATTTTTATTGACTGCAATAAAAAAACTGCAGAATATCTGCAAAATTATGTATTCACAAATCTGGTAAATTCTGCAGTAGACATAATATCTGCAGTGCTAACAGAATTTTTTTTTCATTAACAACAAATCTTGAAATCTGGCATCTCTTGTATTTAGTGTGAAAATAATTCCTGTTTCGAAGAAGGGCGAAGCTTACATTCTACACTCAAAATAATAATCATGTTATAGTTACGTGAAAAGTTATGTGAATATTTTCCACCCTACTCTTCACGTAGGTTTTAATGAACTGGCATTTGAAAGCTGTTTAAAAGTTATCTGTTTCATAGGTAAAATGTAATGTACTGTTCATATCACATTTACCTATCAGTTCATATCAAAGGTTCAGCCATCTCCGAGAAAAGTTAGTACAAAAAAACGTTACATACACACATACACATACACATAGACACACAGACATTTTGCAACGAACTTTCTCGAGTAAACTTTTATCGTCGGAAGTTGTTGAGATGAATTATTTTTTCGGTCAATCTTTCATCGACGGAAGGGCGATAAAAACGAAGCTATTCAAATGCTTTCCGACGGAAGGGCAGAAGAACGGATTACTAAGAAACATTTTCGTATAAATTGAAAAGAAAAAAGGAGAACAAAAAAAGTTTCAAGTGATTGTTTTGTTACAGGGAAGTAACACCGAATAACAAGAGTGTTAAACTGTCCAAGTCGTCTAAATCTGACAAAGTAAGGTCCATGACCAACGAGCTTGAGGAATCAAAAACTAGGTTGGCAGTTATAGTAGAAACTCCACAGCAAGAACGAGCAGAGGCGTTGAAAGCGAATGTGGAGCTGCTTAACAAAACAAATAGCGTTTGCGAGAAAAGTTGTGTTGATTTTGAGGGATTTAGACCATCTAGTACTTGCCGGTCGGAGATAGTAATGAACGTAGAAGGATCCCGTGTTGTTTCATCTGTTAACCAACTTTCGGTATCTGCCTTGAACGTTCCTGAAGGAATTCCATTAGTAGACGATGACGACATAAACAGATGTTCTTTGAGTTATGAAAGGATTTGTTAATCGATTCGATGGAGCTGACCGGGATTGAAGATGAAAACACGCAATTTATTCTTCTCAGAATTCAAGCAGGTCCACGATTGCTTAATATTTAAAAAATACAAAGTCCATTTGAGGTTTTCCGTGTGAAGAGTCCAAACCGTTTTCTAACGCATTACACCGGTTGTACATCTGTTTGGGTTCAGAAATAATGCTTCAGAGAAGGAAACTAGCCTTGATGTGCCAAAAACAGATAAATCGGATTTTCAGTTTGTAAACCGTGTTACTGCAACAGCGAGACTATGCGAACTAAGTAATGATAAAGAGTTCGATGAAATAATTGGAACTATAGCAGGACAAGCTCGTAATCGCGACATACGGACAACTGCTCTTAGAATGTTGAACAGAGGATGCTCAATCACAGGCTTGATTGACAAGGTGCGCGAGATTGAATCTCTTCGAGTAAATGAGGATTACTACAAACAAAAACACGTGAACTGTGAGCTAGTTGTTATTGCCCTTGTTAACGTGAGGTTATGTCACCAAATCTTGAGAGCAAACAATGTTTTACCGTTGATGTAAGCTTCAAGGATTTTAGTGAACGTATTCCAAAAGAATGTAAGAATCTTCTCGAGTTTTAACTATTTTCATCGATAGGGTATAATAATCTTTATATATTTTTATACACTAAATTCGATAGTTTTAAGTAGGATAATTTAATTGAGAAAATAACGAAATACTCCTTTTTTTATATAAAGCACATTGTGATGCAGAAAATGACGTTATAGAAATGACTTGCTGTCTTCATTTTCCTTTGACAATCATTCTTGTATGACTCCATCGCGCGTCGATGACAATCTAGTCGATCGATCAGCAGCGCCGCTGCAGCGAGGGGTGTTGTCGGCACATATCCCCTCCCGTAAACCTAGTTGACGCCCTGGGTCATCTGGAAGCTTCGTAGGTTTACCATCCTTAACGACGTTCAACATCGCTAACTTAATCACAGACCGACGTATGGTACCATTCGCTGTACGCACCAGTGCTTGGCGTACTCTTCCGCCACGACCAACAACCGTTTCTATAACACGTCCTCGAATCCAACTGATTCCGTTTAGTTCCGTTCACGACAAATACCAGATCATCTTTCTCGAGCTCCTTGGTTTCTTCAAACCATTTGTTCCGACGTGTTATGACCGGCATATTCTTTTATCCATCTCTTCCAAAATTCACTGACGATATGCTGTGCCATGTTCCAGCTATTGCGAAGTGTAGCGTGTTCTGATACGGTAGCTGGCTCGATCTTGTTACCCGTTGAGCTGCCCAAGAGGAAGTGGTTCGGCGTCAATGATTCTTGGTCAGCGTGCTCCAACGGTATAGCGCTTCCGCTTCGTAGATTATAGTCTCCAATGTTTCATCGCTGGGTTTACGAGGATGGTCTAGTGATGAACCTATTGCTGTCTTTACAGATCTGACAAGCCGCTCCCACGCTCCGCCCATGTGAGGGGTCGCGCGCGGGATAAACTTCCATTTGGTGTGGGAGTTGGTGAAGGTAGTTGCAAGTGTTTCGTTTCTACGCGTGATTTCCTCCTGAAGCTGTTGGTTTGCTCCTTGAAAACAGGTGGCGTTATCCGAGTGAACGACCGCCGGTGAACCGCGTCGAGATACGAATCTCCGAACAGCCATAACACATGAATCTGTTGATAAACTATGCACTACCTCTGTTAGCCGCACTTGTGGGTTCTTCCGCGAAGGAAAGAAGAAACACAACGCTAACTGTTAGAATTGCGCCTTTTTAGATTTTGTGGACTTGTAGTTTGATCAAGGAGTACTACATTCAGTACCCTAGTCACAATTGCCAAGTTGCACTTCTAAATGCGCTTTCGGAAAGTGCAGAGGTTAGTTTCGGATAAACACTGACTGTCAAAACTTAGACTGAGACTGAAGTTTATTAAAACAAAAATAGAATTTATATACAAATGAACTTAATCTAGTACTTCTATAATGAGACAGAAACTTGAATCAGATAGACGTTTTTACATATACATTCATGTTTCGGCTCTACCGAACATCGTGATCAAATGCATTATCGTGTTCCTTTTAGCCTTCGATGGTACCTAGCCCTCGAACGAGCTAGTTCGGTCGGCCCTTATCTTTGTTTTTGGGTCTGAGCTCAGCAATAAAAAAGTATCAGGTACTGAGTCCAAACGGCGTGTCGGCTCATACAAAGTTTCGTCCCTTTGAGAGGGATCACGTGATCCTTGTTCCTTTCCTTGTTCGTATAAATTTCAGGTGTATCTTGAATATCGATGACAGCTATTTTAACCGCTGGTCACGTATATGTTTTCCCATCCGAGGTTCTAATTTCGGCTGATCTTACTTGATCATCTTTGGCAGTATAAACCTGAATTATTCGCCCCTTTATCCAATTTGAATGTATTTTATCGTCCTCAGCTATTGCAACGATGTCGTTCACTGCAATAGGCTCTATTTTATCGTTCCATTTGGACCTCTTACGAAGTGTGGGTAGATAACGCTTTATCCAGTATCCCCAAAACATTTCTGATCTGTGTTGAATCTTTTTCCAGATCTGTGAATCAACTATCTTAGCATTCGAGTCATATGGTGGAATGTAATTATTCGCTCTACCGATCAAGAAATGATTAGGTGTTAAAACAACATCCGTTAAATTACATGCCTTGTCGATTAAAGGTCGAGAATTAAGGATACCTTGTGCTTGCTTAAAGGATGATCTAAGTTCTTCGGGTGATGGCTTTCTAGGTCCTGAAGGGTTTATCATTATATTGAGTGCTGATTTTATGATTCTGATCAGCCTCTCCCATACTCCTCCGAAATGGGGGGCAGAAGGTGGATTAAAAGTTCTGCATTTTGATACTATTAGTAGTATCTTACTATGTTCAGATTTATTGTAGTCTTCAGGTTCAGGATTATCATAATCTTTAGAGAAATCTTGCTTTGGTAATCGAGATCCATTATTTCTTAATTAGACCGACGTATGGTACCATTCGCTGTACCACCAGTGCTTGGCGTACTCTTCCGCCACGACCAACAACCGTTTCTATGACACGTCCTCGAATCCACTGATTCCGTTTAGTTCCGTTCACGACAAATACCAGATCATCTTTCTCGAGCTCCTTGGTTTCTTCAAACCATTTGTTCCGACGTGTTGTGACCGGCATATTCTTTTATCCATCTCTTCCAAAATTCACTGACGATATGCTGTGCCATGTTCCAGCTATTGCGAAGTGTAGCGTGTTCTGATACGGTAGCTGGCTCGATCTTGTTACCCGTTGAGCTGCCCAAGAGGAAGTGGTTCGGCGTCAATGATTCTTGGTCAGCGTGCTCCAACGGTATAGCGCTTCCGCTTCGTAGATTATAGTCTCCAATGTTTCATCGCTGGGTTTACGAGGATGGTCTAGTGATGAACCTATTGCTGTCTTTACAGATCTGACAAGCCGCTCCCACGCTCCGCCCATGTGAGGGGTCGCGCGCGGGATAAACTTCCATTTGGTGTGGGAGTTGGTGAAGGTAGTTGCAAGTGTTTCGTTTCTACGCGTGATTTCCTCCTGAAGCTGTTGGTTTGCTCCTTGAAAACAGGTGGCGTTATCCGAGTGAACGACCGCCGGTGAACCGCGTCGAGATACGAATCTCCGAACAGCCATAACACATGAATCTGTTGATAAACTATGCACTACCTCTGTTAGCCGCACTTGTGGGTTCTTCCGCGAAGGAAAGAAGAAACACAACGCTAACTGTTAGAATTGCGCCTTTTTAGATTTTGTGGACTTGTAGTTTGATCAAGGAGTACTACATTCAGTACCCTAGTCACAATTGCCAAGTTGCACTTCTAAATGCGCTTTCGGATAGTGCAGAGGTTAGTTTCGGATAAACACTGACTGTCAAAACTTAAACTGAGACTGAAGTTTATTAAAACAAAAATAGAATTTATATACAAATGAACTTAATCTAGTACTTCTATAATGAGACAGAAACTTGAATCAGATAGACGTTTTTACATATACATTCATGTTTCGGCTCTACCGAACATCGTGATCAAATGCATTATCGTGTTCCTTTTCTAGCCTTCGATGGTACCTAGCCCTCGAACGAGCTAGTTCGGTCGGCCCTTATCTTTGTTTTTGGGTCTGAGCTCAGCAATAAAAAAGTATCAGGTACTGAGTCCAAACGGCGTGTCGGCTCATACAAAGTTTCGTCCCTTTGAGAGGGATCACGTGATCCTTGTTCCTTTCCTTGTTCGTATAAATTTCAGGTGTATCTTGAATATCGATGACAGCTATTTTAACCGCTGGTCACGTATATGTTTTCCCATCCGAGGTTCTAATTTCGGCTGATCTTACTTGATCATCTTTGGCAGTATAAACCTGAATTATTCGCCCCTTTATCCAATTTGAATGTATTTTATCGTCCTCAGCTATTGCAACGATGTCGTTCACTGCAATAGGCTCTATTTTATCGTTCCATTTGGACCTCTTACGAAGTGTGGGTAGATAACGCTTTATCCAGTATCCCCAAAACATTTCTGATCTGTGTTGAATCTTTTTCCAGATCTGTGAATCAACTATCTTAGCATTCGAGTCATATGGTGGAATGTAATTATTCGCTCTACCGATCAAGAAATGATTAGGTGTTAAAACAACATCCGTTAAATTACATGCCTTGTCGATTAAAGGTCGAGAATTAAGGATACCTTGTGCTTGCTTAAAGGATGATCTAAGTTCTTCGGGTGATGGCTTTCTAGGTCCTGAAGGGTTTATCATTATATTGAGTGCTGATTTTATGATTCTGATCAGCCTCTCCCATACTCCTCCGAAATGGGGGGCAGAAGGTGGATTAAAAGTTCTGCATTTTGATACTATTAGTAGTATCTTACTATGTTCAGATTTATTGTAGTCTTCAGGTTCAGGATTATCACAATCTTTAGAGAAATCTAGCTTTGGTAATCGAGATCCATTATTTCTTAATTTTTTATGTTCTGAAGTTGTTTGGTTTATAGATTCAAATAAATCTTCGAAATTTGATTTTGATTTAAAGAACGTAAGCAATTTTTTGCTGACTCCTGTTATGCTAGCATACATTACTGATTCTTTACTCTGGATTCTACAGTCAGAATCCATCGTGACCATTGCTGCCTCAAACGGCGGAGAAAGCACTGAGTTTTTAAAGTGAATTATAATTTGCTTAGAATTATCGGTATAATATAAAATTGAGTTTGGCTCTGATAATCGTATTATTTGAGAATACGGAACGAATATAAGTTCTTCTTGGTCAACAGGACGTATTTTTAAACTATCGACCATCGATAGAATAGTTGTGGTTGCCAGTATCGTACTAGCCAGTATGTTTGGTTTCCACCAATTACCGGGATTAATTTTCCTTCTCTTGTTTACGGCTGCAGTTGGTTCGATTCTTCGTCGTTTTATTTTTTCCATATTGACTTTTTCATGTTTTCCCCAGTTAGGAAAACTGAGATCGACGCTCCTATTTATTTTCGACGACGATGTTGATTTCTGCGTGTCTGGCGGTAGTTCTTCGATAATCATCACGTGATCCTTGTTTATTTCCTTGTTCGTATAAATTTCAGGTGTATCTTGAATATCGATGACAGCTATTTTAACCGCTGGTCGCGTATATGTTTTCCCATCCGAGGTTCTAATTTCGGCTGATCTTACTTGATCATCTTTGGCAGTATGAACCTGAATTATTCGCCCCTTTATCCAATTTGATTGTATTTTATCGTCCTCAGCTATTGCAACGATGTCGTTCACTGCAATAGGCTCTATTTTATCGTTCCATTTGGACCTCTTACGAAGTGTGGGTAGATAACGCTTTATCCAGTATCCCCAAAACATTTCTGATCTGTGTTGAATCTTTTTCCAGATCTGTGAATCAACTATCTTAGCATTCGAGTCATATGGTGGAATGTAATTATTCGCTCTACCGATCAAGAAATGATTAGGTGTTAAAACAACATCCGTTAAATTACATGCCTTGTCGATTAAAGGTCGAGAATTAAGGATACCTTGTGCTTGCTTAAAGGATGATCTAAGTTCTTCGGGTGATGGCTTTCTAGGTCCTGAAGGGTTTATCATTATATTGAGTGCTGATTTTATGATTCTGATCAGCCTCTCCCATACTCCTCCGAAATGGGGGACAGAAGGTGGATTAAAAGTTCTGCATTTTGATACTATTAGTAGTATCTTACTATGTTCAGATTTATTGTAGTCTTCAGGTTCAGGATTATCATAATCTTTAGAGAAATCTAGCTTTGGTAATCGAGATCCATTATTTCTTAATTTTTTATGTTCTGAAGTTGTTTGGTCTATAGATTCAAATAAATCTTCGAAATTTGATTTTGATTTAAAGAACGTAAGCAATTTTTTGCTGACTCCTGTTATGCTAGCATACATTACTGATTCTTTACTCTGGATTCTACAGTCAGAATCCATCGTGACCATTGCTGCCTCAAACGGCGGAGAAAGTACTGAGTTTTTAAAGTGAATTATAATTTGCTTAGAATTATCGGTATAATATAAAATTGAGTTTGGCTCTGATAATCGTATTATTTGAGAATACGGAACGAATATAAGTTCTTCTTGGTCAACAGGGCGTATTTTTAAACTATCGACCATCGATAGAATAGTTGTGGTTGCCAGTATCGTACTAGCCAGTATGTTTGGTTTCCACCAATTAACGGGATTAATTTTCCTTCTCTTGTTTACGGCTGCAGTTGGTTCGATTCTTCGTTGTTTTATTTTTTCCATATTGACTTTTTCATGTTTTCCCCAGTTAGGAAAACTGAGATCGACGCTCCTATTTATTTTCGACGACGATGTTGATTTCTGCGTGTCTGGCGGTAGTTCTTCGATAATCATCACGTGATCCTTGTTTATTTCCTTGTTCGTATAAATTTCAGGTGTATCTTGAATATCGATGACAGCTATTTTAACCGCTGGTCGCGTATATGTTTTCCCATCCGAGGTTCTAATTTCGGCTGATCTTACTTGATCATCTTTGGCAGTATGAACCTGAATTATTCGCCCCTTTATCCAATTTGAATGTATTTTATCGTCCTCAGCTATTGCAACGATGTCGTTCACTGCAATAGGCTCTATTTTATCGTTCCATTTGGACCTCTTACGAAGTGTGGGTAGATAACGCTTTATCCAGTATCCCCAAAACATTTCTGATCTGTGTTGAATCTTTTTCCAGATCTGTGAATCAACTATCTTAGCATTCGAGTCATATGGTGGAATGAAATTATTCGCTCTACCGATCAAGAAATGATTAGGTGTTAAAACAACATCCGTTAAATTACATGCCTTGTCGAGAATAAAGGATACCTTGTGCTTGCTTAAAGGATGATCTAAGTTCTTCGGGTGATGGCTTTCTAGGTCCTGAAGGGTTTATCATTATATTGAGTGCTGATTTTATGATTCTGATCAGCCTCTCCCATACTACTCCGAAATGGGGGGCAGAAGGTGGATTAAAATGCCATGAAATGTTCATTTTCGCTGCCATACTAGAACCCATTTTTTTTATTGATGTCGGTTACTAATTTTTTCATTTCGTTGTCGGCTCCTACGAAGTTAGTACCATTATCGCTGTAGAGATCGGTGATTTGACCAACTTGTGCCTGAAAATCTCTTAGGCATTTAATAAATGAGTCAGTATCCAATCGGTCTGCCATTTCTATTTGGCATCCTCTCGTTTTCATACATGTGAAAATTACTCCCCATCGCTTCTCAATTGATCTCCTTACTACTACTTCAAATGGGCCGAAGTAGTCAACGCCGGTGTGTAGAAAGGGAAAACAATCAGGTTCGGTTCTAGCCGCTGGTAATGGTGCCATTAGTGGATTTTTTGGTTTAACTTCGAGGATTTTGCATCTCGAACAGGCCGCTTTCACTATTTTTAAAACTCCACTTATGTTGTTTATGTGATAGTGTTGTTCTAATGCCGCTATAGTTACCCCGATATTAGTATGAAGGAATTTTTCGTGAAAATCCTTTACAATTAATCGTGTAATATGATGTTTCGGTGGTAAAATAATAGGTATTTTCATATTACCGGGTATACTTGTCTCGTTATTCAACCTGCTGTTGGATCTCATTACCCCATGATCATCCAAGAAAGGCGTTAGCTTAGTTAGTGGACTCAACTTAACTAAGTGATTATATTTTACCAATTCACTCATTTCCTGTGGGTACATTTCCCACTGAGCTTTTCTATACAGGACATTTTCAATTTCCTTCCTTAATCCGTAGGGTATTCCCTGTTGAATTTCCATTCTATTTTTACTAGTATACCACTGAGCAAATTTTCTTAGAATAGCCAAACTTCGTACTAATTTCCACCAATCTGAAAATTTGGCTTCTTGAACGATAGAAAAATCTTGCTTGTTGTGAATGAATACATATTCCTTCATTTCTTCTGTAATTTCAAACTTGGGCTGACTATCTGTCCGAGGTATTAACTTGACTATCTTCTCCAGGTCAGGAGTGTACCATTTTCAATTACCCTTATTTACTTTTGTTGCTTTATCAGCAGGATTCAATTCCGTTGGAATCCAATTCCATTGATCCATAGTCGTACTATCTAATATTTCTCCCACTCGGTTAGCGATGAATTGTTTATACTTTCGGTGATCGCTTTTGATCCAAGCTAACACCGTTCTTGAGTCTGACTATAAGAATTTCTTTGATATTTTAAGCCGAAGTTCATTTACTACTGTTTCTAGTAGCCTTGTCCCAAGGACCGCAGTTTGTAACTCTAGTCTCGGGATCGAAAGTACCTTTATAGGGGCAACATTCGCCTTTGCTGCTATTAGTTTGAATGAGTCTCCTATATTCAAGTAGATTGTAGCAGCGAATTCTTCTTCAGATGCATCGACGAACATGTGTATATTTAACGGTGATAATTGATCGTTAGTTATACACCTTGGAATTGTTATGTTTTCGATTTGCTTAATTGATTCGATCCATTCTTTCCATTCATTATACATATTTTCGGGTATCTCTGCATCCCAGTTTTCAGTAGCCTTATGTAGCTCTCGTAATAGTATTTTTCCCCGAATCGTAATGTTCGCCACTAATCCTAAGGGGTCATATACACTCATAACGAAAGACGCGACTTCCCTTTTTGTTGGCCTTCTGTGATAATAAAGAATGTCTTGCGATAAACTGGATAGATTAAGACGATATCCGAGTTCGTCACGTTGAGGATTCCAATATACGCCAAGCACCTTCTCGTACTCATTGTTTTTTCCCTCGAGTATCTTGACACCACTGTGAAGGCGTCGTTCCTCTGGAATGGCGTTAGTGCAAATTGTAGAGTTAGAAACGAATCCTCGAATGCAGAAGCTAGCGTTGTTATGTATTTCGATTACTTGCTTTGTTCTTTGAACAGGTTCATCGTCATTATCAAAACTATCCAAATAGTCATCCACGTAGTGCTGTTTCACTATCGCCTTTGAAGCCTCCGGGTATTTTTCAGCGAATAGCTCGGCATTATAATTTTTTACTGCTTGAGCACACGCAGGCGAGCAAGTGGAACCGAACGTCATCACTTGCATCACATATATGTCGGGGTCTGCGTCAGAATTACAACTTCTCCATAAGAATCGTTGAGCATGTTGATCCTCTTTCCTAATTTTCACCTGGTGGAACATTCCCTTTATGTCCCCGGATATGGCGATTGAGCCTTCTCTGAATCGAATAAGTACCCCGAACAATGATGTAGTCGAATCGGGGCCTGATAACAACGCAGTATTGAACGATATATCTTTAACCTTAGCTGCAGCATCGAATACTAATCTCGGTTTTGGTTCATTTTTTCCTTGAACAATGAAATGAGGTAAATAATATGTTCTTGCTTCTGGTTCCTTCAGTTCTTCTGATGTTAATTTCCTTATATATCCTTTCTCCTCGTAATCATTAAACGTCTGGATTGCCCATTTCTTTAATTCGATGTTTTTATTTAAACCCTTTTCCATTGTTCTCAATCTATTCATAGCATTGTTGTAGCTATCCGGGAACTGGAATTGATCGTCATTCCACAACAGCCCGATTTCGAAACGTCCGTTTACATATTTCATCGTGCTTTTGATTATCTGTTTAGCACGCTCGTCTGATTTAGATTCTGGTAGCTTAGCAACTGTTTTCACGCCAAAATTTTCTGTGGTGAAGTAATCATGCATCATACGATGCAAATCGTTGTCCTCCCCAAATACAAATTATAATACGGAGTACTCCGACAAATTTTCAAGGACACATTTTGCATCGTGCGGTACACTGTCATGATACACTGTCAGAGTGACGGTGTACCTTATTGAATTTTATATAAAACTGGCAACTCTGATGACTGGAAAATGATTCACCATAGTGACTGTTTATTATGCTCATAAACAAAGATGTTTAATTTTTCGAGATCGTGGAAAATCCGAAAGAATTTGAATGTAATTGAAGCTGCTTTTTGTGATTACCATTGTTTGACTAAGAACCGATATGACTATCGACATCTGGAAGCACCCGGATTCAGTTTTGAAAACTGTCGCAGGTTAGTGTCGTCAGAGGAAACGCAAGACTTGAATTTCTAACCTTGATGTTTTATAGAAATGCTCAACAATGCACCAACGATTTGTTCCGCCGAAAGCTATTAAAACTCGTGCTACTGAGAGACCAATCGTGGAGGATAAAAACTGCGAAAATATTCACTACTTGACTAAAAACATGAACTACTGTGGTGCCGGAACAGCTGCTGACACGGAAATAACCACTCATATGATATCGTCAAATTTAGAATTACACCGGTTAAATACTGGATGAACAGTCCCGATAGTTATTGCTAATACGATGTTGAAACAGTTTTTGTTTCGCTATCAAGGTCATATTAGCGCTGCTTTGGTTTTAGGGGGTGTATATCATACGGGATCGTATATTTATTGTATTTATCCTCACGGATCGACAGATAAGCTGCCTTATGCTACAATGAGATCGGGCAGACTTGCAGCTATGTCCGTGTTCGAGTCTCGCTGGAAACCAGATATGGATGAAGAGGAGAGCAAAAAGTTGGTTCGTGAGGCAATTACTGCCGGAGTTTTCAACGATTTAGGATCCGGTTCTAACATTGATCTATGTGTGATTCGAAAGAATGATGCACAATATTTGAGGACGTTCGAGGAAGCTACTAAAAAAGGTAGCCGTTCCCTCGCATATGACTACAACAACGGCAGTTCAACAGAGCAAGTGTTTCAACATTGATATTACCGAGGAATGCGAGCGCACTCTGATCTCTGATTCAATCGTTTATTATTTAACATATTAAAACGTCAATAAATACACAATTCCAGATATGCTACAACAACTTGTTGGATATTTGTCGATCACTTGCGGTCCAGAAGAATATCACACTGGCGTCAGTTATGAATATGGTTCTTCCATAAAAAAAAAAACAATATGAAACTTGGTAATGGAATAAATAAAATACCTCAAATCATCGAAGTTTTCGTTTTGAAATATAAGTCATTTCATTCATAAATGTTTTCATCCGCTATTTGATAGCGACGCATTGTTTTCATGATAATTACTAGCATGCTTCGATGTCGTAGTGTTGCCAGAGATTTTCTTTTTCAACTTTTCTAAGCTGTCATGACGAAAAAGTAAAACATGCTAGGCTAAATTGACCATTCTGTGAACCAAACATTAGCGCTCCGAATGTATGGGACTTAGGGGTATTATTATTTGTATTTGGTCCTCCCTATGAATCATAATCTGTCCGCATTCTACGGTTCCACTGATGTTACCGTAAATTAGCCATCCTAATTTGGTTTTAATACCTGTTGGCTCACCTTCCTTCCCGATGCGTCTATCGACGGGATTTATTAGGTGGGTGTGATTTAGCCCAATCAGTATTTTCGGCTGAACATCGCTATACCTCTTTACAGGCAAATTTGTTAAATGTTTATACCGATTTTTTATCAACTCGGTATCTAATGATTGAGTAGGAAGTTGTAAATTCTTAACTGTCCTAACTCCTTTCAGCGCGTAGGATTTTTTTCCTTCTCCATTTATCCACAAATGGACGCGCCTACTATTATGTTCGTCTCTAGACACATTTTGAGTCCATTTTAGTCTCAACGGATCGATCATGCCTTTGAGCTGAAGTTTATCTGCAACTTGCTCATCTATTAGCGTCAATGAAGATCCTGCGTCCAAAAACGCAAATGTATCCAAGCTTTGTTCGCCATTTTTCAGCTTAACTGGTATTACTTGAAAATAGATATTTGATTTCGAATCCATATGGTGGTTGGAGGATTCTACCGACGACACGACCTGCCACTCGACTATCAAAACTGTATCGCAAATCTAACTACCCCTCAGTAACTGGTAATGTCAAAACGGAATCGCTTGAAAAAATGTTGGAACTGGCAACACAAGTTGGTAAATTATTGATTTTGAAAAACAGTTACCAGTATCCTTGGAAACCACATATGAAATGTAAACATAAACAAGAGATTCTCACTTAAAACGAAACCACTGAGTGTAGTTGGCCGGCTGGTAGATATTAAATTTATTCTTTCAGAGATCTGCCATAGCTGCATAATCTACCATAGCGATTGTGTCGTATGCCGCTTTGAAGTCAATGGCGCGACACTTCTGGAGTACTTGTCTCATAACGAAAATGTAATTTGAAGTGGCGTACCGTACCGGAAACGCAAATTATTCACCACCAAAAAATTGATTTCGGTTGTTTAGGGCTATAAAAAACTTATCGTGTGTTATCTTCAGAGGGAATATATTCATCTAATTAAGCATTTATCACATTCATAACGTTCCCAGAAATACTTACATTCCTCGTTTAAAGTTTCAACTTTTTATGTCGTCTATTTTAAAGTCCAGCCTGCAGATTCAATAAAAAATGTATCTGTACTAGAACATTTTTGCTTTTGCGTTGGGGATCTGAATGACCTGTAAATCCTTAACGCAAGAATTGTCCGGACTTCGCTAGGTGTCAGACGGCATGTTGTTGAAGACGAATCCTAATACTCAGGTAATTCTGAAACGCTCTCTAGATTCAGAATTGTCGCTATTTGTTGCAATCTGGCAAGCTTATCGCAAACGGACCAGGATTACCTCCCGTAAGGAATGAAGCCAATGCTCGAGCTTCCTGGTCTAAAACTAGTCCACCAAGCCGATTGAATGTAGACTTTTTGATAACTCGCTCCAGACAACTTCACTAGTAATGATACTAACCAATCCATCATAATTTCTTTTTTCGAGATCGAACTAAAAACACAAAGCGTTTAGAAATCCATTTATATGAACATAACCACTCACCAAGCAGCGTTTGACAAACTTTATACACAATTTAGCCTCGAAAGAATTATTGTTATTTTTTGCAGTTTTTTGTAAATGATTTTGAATAATCATTAAATGTGGAATTATTCCACAACTGTTTCAAACTGTTTGTTTATTTATTCTGGTGCTCCTTGGTAACTAGCTCATAGCAACTTAAACAGTGTTGCTCGAATAATTAGTTTTTGTCATTTTCAAGGGGTCGCTATATTTATGGTAACTGGTGGTAAATCGCTCACGAACACTTTTTATTCCGATTTTTCTTCGGAGTGTCTGGTCGTGTCGTCGATTCTACCTTTCTCGGTTGCTCTGCTTTCTGATTCTGTCTCATATTATCGTCGTGAATCAGAGGATGATGAGTTCTATTACACCCATTTTTACCGCATCTCTTCTGTTGTTTGCAATTCCGCAGTATATGTCCAGAAGATTTGAGACAGTTAAGACACATGTGCTGCTTATACACGAGCTGGATCCTTTCCGAAACATCAAGTCTCTTGAACTTTCCACAGTTCGGCAATGAATGGGTTTCTTTGCAGAAGCTACATTCTGGGATAATTTTCTCGTGTACATTTACCCGAGATCTTTTTTCATTCGGATGAAAATTTGCATTCATCATCCTGGTTGTTGCGGCATGTGGCTTCAGCCATTTACTTTGGTCCCTTAGCGTAGGGGTCCTGGTATTAGATTGAAGTGTTTCTGTCCACTTCAGCTGTACTGCATATGGCAGTTTCATGACAATATCGGCGATCAACCTATGATCTTGTAGGTACGCCTCTTTTTGTATCACCTCTATGTTCGCTACCAAATTTTCAAGAGCATCCGCCAGCTCTATGATAGCTGTTCTACTTTCCTTCTTTACTCGGAATATATCCGAAAGTAGCTCTTTGTAAACAAATTCCGGCTTACCAAAGTTGTCTTCTAGACGTTATATAATCTTTGGTACATTCTCGGAATTGAGCATCAATTGTTGTACACATCTTGCTGCGTATCCTTCCAATACATTTTGAAGACGAGTTAAATTCTCCAAATTCGTGAAAGCTGCAGTTTCTGTGGTGCTGTCATATATTTGTTTGAATTTCGGCCCTTCCTTGGCCGAACCGCTAAATTTCGGCAATGTCATTAGTGACTGCCTTTTTAAATAGATGATCCAATTATCATCTGACCGAAACTGGTTACTTGAACCAGATTCTTGTTTCGGTACCCTTGAGTCCAGTCGAAGTTGGTCGAGCTCCATGAGGTTCTTCTCGATTAATCTACATTTAATGCAGGCCCATCTTTCATTAGCTGCCGGAATGACTGTGACGTTCGCACATACATTGTGGAACCACCTGTCACAATCATCACATTGTATCATATTATCCTTGGAGTTCTTCTCCGTGCACAATCTGCAATCTCCATTGAGATTGGTGATGAATTGAATGCCGGTAGCCATTTTGTGATTTTCTCTTACTTCCAATAAAATGCGCTGCTGGTTCTGGGTTACTATACTCGCCGTTGATGATGCTGGGCTTCTAATTTGTTGTCCAGTTATTTACTGCGAGAGTACGCTGATGGCTGCTGCTGTTTGCGATACCGATAGTTTTCCGAATTAAAAAGTACGGGTGTGTAATGTCAGAGACATAACTGAATGTCGCGAATACGAATATGACACGCTTTATTTATGCTTCCGAATTCGAATTGGTAATTGATCGATTGTTTGAATTGTGCAACTTTCCCCTCTTTCATTACTAGAAATTTAAACGATGCGCCTAGACTAAATTACATATTAGTTACATTAAACATTCTGAAACGCAATTAAATATTATGAAATAAGCAGTATAGTTCATTATAATAAAAAATGGTGGCTCTGAAAAGAACTTTTTATGAAAGCGTTCGTGATGAAGAGTGACGAGTTGAGTTAGTTCAGCACGCAGACTCTGAATTCTAAACCCATATTCCAAAACTAAGTTCTGAAACTTGAAGACCGCCATGACTACCAGAATGAGTTGTATAGAGTACAGTAAAGTAAATTTCCGCATAATTCATTACGAGTATTATTATGGTTCTAAAAAGAACCGAATAGAAGAAGTCTGGAATAAAGAACTGGACCCTGAGTTCAAGAACTAAATTTAGAACCAATAACAGACTCAGAATCCAGTTTGAATTCTAGAACTGCAATTTCGAAACTGAAATTAGTTCCGGAATACAGTTTCAGCACGCAGGCTCTGAATACTAAACCTATATTGCGGAACTAATATCTGAAATTTGAACTTCTCGTTACGACTACCGAAAAGCAAATGAGAGTTGCTATCTGAGCGTTTGAGGTTTAAACCACGCAAAAGGTGCACTCTCCGTCGCTGCTGGTTGATGGTTTAACTCTCGCGGTGGCAGTCTTCTCGCCTTGATGGCCAGCAAGCGAATCAGAGTTGCTACCTGACCGTTTGAGGTTTTAACCACGCAAAGGTACACTCTCCGTCGCTGCAGGTTGTTGGTTTAACTCTCGCGATGGCAGTCTTCTCGCCTTGATGGCCAGCAAGCGAATGAGAGTTGCTACCTGACCGTTTGAGGTTTTAACCACGCAAAGGTGCACTCTCCGTCGCTGCTGGTTGTTGGTTTAACTCTCGCGATGGCAGTCTTCTCGCCTTGATGGCCAGCAAGCGAATGATAGTTGCTACCTGAGCGTTTGAGGTTTTAACCACGCAAAGGTGCACTCTCCGTCGCTGCTGGTTGTTGGTTTAACTCTCGCGAAGGCAGTCTTCTCGCCTTGATGGCCAGCAAGCGAATGATAGTTGCTACCTGTGCGTTTGAGGTTTTAAGGGCACTCCGCATTCGGCCGAGCCAACCGATCCGAGCTCTCCGGCGTTGACTTCGACTACGGCTGAGCTACCAGCGTGTGCATGTATAGGTACGCCGGACCCGACACGATTGATACGGTGCGAAAAGCTCGGTGAGGAATATCGTTGCCAAAGATATGAATTTTATGTCGGGTCCGGCGTACCTATACATGCGCACGCCGGCTGCTCAGTCATAACCGAAGAGCGAAAAAAAGATCGGCGATGGAAATGTCGGCCGAATGCGGTTTGACCTTTAACCACGCAAAAGGTGCGCTCTCCGTCGCTGCTGGTTGATGGTTTAACTCTCGCAATGGCAGTCTTCTCACCTTGATGGCCAGCAAGCGAATGAGAGTTGCTACCTGAGCGTTTGAGGTTTTAACCACGCAAAAGGTGCGCTCTCCGTCGCTGCTGGTTGATGGTTTAACTCTCGCGGTGGCAGTCTTCTCGCCTTGATGGCCAGTGATGGAAATATATACAAGCTGGACTCAGTGACCAAAGGAACAACATTGTGACCAACGAATAACAGGTCACAAGTGATACACGCTAGAGTCAGATTTTTGCCACACCGAGGATGCAAAAAACGAAGCACCGCACAAAGAGGAAAGCGCACTTCTTCTCAGTGTCGAATAGACAGCATTTGAGCGTGTGCTTGTGGTTAAAGCAGCTGGCGCGAGTGAAACACATTCTCTTCGCATGAATCGCTCACACGCGCTCTCGTCTAAATACACCCAATTGACCACTGGCGCGTGATGGTGAGCGAACACTTCTGTGAACTTCAATTAATAGAGAGTAGATCTGGCCTTGCTATGAAAAATTTGCAAGGAAAACCGAAAATTTTACGATAAATTGTTTTATTTTGCTGATTTTGCGTGTCCACGCTTCATCTACGAAAACCATACAGCAGAGTGCTCACCGGCGTGTACACCTCTGTGAAAGTATCTGCATCCACCTCAGAGAATTTATTAGCTAATGCTCTAGCACTTTGGTGCGATTCAGTGGAAGAGGTAAAAGGAAATAAACAAACGCACTCATGATGCGTACACACATTACACAACAGTGGTGTATAAATGTGAAAGAGAAGAGCTCTCGTTGAAGTTGTCAGTGCGAGGGGAGAAATTTTGCTTGCTCTTCGTCACACAGAGGAGATAGACATCTCTGCGCGTACAAGTGGGTTGTTAAGAAGATCACGTAAACTCGGGTAATTTTTCAAAAGGGTGTATAAGTAAGTGACAGTTTCTCTTTAATCACTCTCTCTTTCGATTATTGTGATGTGATTAAAAAGATTTTCTTTGATATCGCTATTCTGTTTGAAAGTCGAAAGTTTCGGGTATCATCTCATGCAAAGAGTTGAGTGATAATCGTGGAAACCGCTTGATAATTAATAGAAGAGAAAGTAAACAAAGAGAAACTGTCACTTGCTTACAACGTCTATTGAAAAATTAACCGAGGGATGACGAATCCATTTTTGAAATCTACGTGTTTTTCACATAAAGTTAACGTGTGAATTTTTTCGAGTGTAGTTATTGCTATTCATATTGTTCAATTCAACAAAAAATATGTAGTAAACACATTCCCGCTTGTGAGGAATTCTGGCAACCGTCAGAAGACTGTCTGCATTCCGGCTGCTGTCAAAATTTTTCAGGCGAAATTGCGGCATTATCTCGCCGTATGTGTCTTGTTTATTTCTCTCTTCCTTCTTTTTTCTTTTTTGTCGTGAATACGACTTACTTTATTACGGAGTGCCTTTTTCAAATTTACCCTTTGAGAGAGTGATAAGTTTTTGATCGTGAATATCTCTTGTTGTATCTAACGAATCAACATAATTTTTGCTACATGCCATCGGAAATATGATCACAATTTTATGATAAATATTCAGTTGTGTAACATAATCTCAAATAATTCAAAATTAAACTTTTCTGAAATGTTTAGTATAAACGAGTATCAAAGAGGATAATTCATAAGGGGCGTTTGCCTTTCTCGTATTTTTTAAGCTCATAGCTCAGTGATCTGTGATGGGATTTATATAATCTAACTACCAATAGAATCGAAATTTTTCAACTTAAGCGTGTAAAGAAAAAGCATTGAAGTATTTCAATAGTACACTATTGAAAAACCTGTCTCATTCGACCCATGTCAACATCAGCCAATCAGAACGCGTTCTGAGGAAGAGAACAAAATATCTGCTGCTGTACAACAAATCGTTCGAGAAAATGTTCCGAACAGTGTTTAATATCGTAGTGAGTTCCGCAATTTGGTCCTTCTGAAAGGCAAGAATGAATCATGTACAGCATCCGGATAGTTTCTTTCAATGAAATGTAAATCCGAAATGAAATATCGAAATTAAAATTCTCTATGCTGCTATTTTTTTAGCCGTGAGGACCGCCCATTAGTGAAAAAGCTACGAAATCAGGTAAAAACAAGCCTTTCAACAAAAAATTGGATCTCATTCGTCATCTAACACTCGATGTGGATAGACGAATAACCTACTACGACTAATTTCGATTTCGTTTTACCTTTTATTCGCAGCTTTTACCCATACCTACCCAAGCTATGGGTAAAACGCGCCATAGATCCGAGAAGGATCCAAAGGATGCTAAGCATCTGAAGCCAAGTGATGTACAGGTAAACAACCTTTTACTGAGTAACAACCAATACGCTGATCTGCCAGTTGATGTCGAAGAGGAACTGCAGAAGAAGGAAAAAATGCCACCTTTCTACCTGAAGGGCTTCCCACCAACTCTACGCTCGGATTTCAACACACTGATCAGAAAAGGACTACAGGCAACAATCCGTTTATGTACTGAAGGCTACAAAATAACTGTTCCGGCTTTGAACCACTACAAAGGAGTGGAATTGTACCTGAAGCAGACAAAAGCGGAATACTTTACACACGATATTGCCGCCAATAAACCTATGAAGGTTTTTTTTATTTAAAAGATATTTTATTCAGGCCTATTTGCGTACAAGCTTTACGTGACCGATTTAGCTGAGTTTTTAGATAATTTTTTTTTGTATTGGATCTCGTTGTCACCCTTTTTCTAGGGGGAGAGGAGCTTCCATTTTCCTCCTGCGAGAATTGAGGGGAAGTTTGTTGGTGGTTCGTCTCGTCATCCATTGCCGTGGTATTGTTGTTGATTTCGTTGCTAGTTGCTGTAGATGCGCCTTGTTGTACATTGCTTGCAGTTGCTGGTTGGTTGGATGGTAAGCTGTTAACTGCAGCTGGTGTACTTTGTTCTATAGGGGTTACGTTGGATGGTTTCGTTGAACGGGATACTTCCCTGTTGTTGGTGACTGTCACAGGTGTACTGGGGTTGCTTGGGGTTGATGTAAAGGAAGCACCGTTGTCCTTTGGTATAGTTGTCTCCTTGTCCGGTTTATCACATGGCTTACCGAAGCGAACAGCTTTTTGGCAATATTGACATGTGGCCATCTGATTGTCATAGGTAACAAGTGATTTGCACGGTATTCTTGTGTAATATAACAAATTATCCCATCTTAACATGATCCATTCTAAGTACAGTTTACATTCAATCCCAAACCAAATACGACATTTCCACGAATTTGGATATGCCGGTCATAAACCTTACAGAAATGCATTTACCTCGACCTAAGTCCACCGCGCAGGCAGCTAGCAATATATTTCGTGATTGCTTGCCCTGCATAAAGCGAAGGTCAATAACCAAATCTATGACATCACAGCTGGGCCACAGCTGTGAACGTTTTTACCAGTCCTTCTCCATTAGCATGACATTCTCTCCCTCTCTATGGTTTTTCCGATCTCTCCCGCTCCAGGTACGTCCGGTAGGAAACGATAAGTTATGGTAAGAATAATTGTACGGCTAGAGATAAGTAGAAATGAAAATACACATTCATTATTGGAAAAACAGTCAAACACTCTGGTTCTTAATCCGAAACTACTACACTTGTATCCTGACCGAATGTCACATAAGAAGGTATAGGCCTCCTCAAGTGCATGCGTAACAAACGTACGCTATTTAGAATACCGGGGAAAAAATTCTTACACTTTTCTTTTTCGATAGAGAGAATCTCTCCGTATTGGGACATAGTTGCGCGAATATAAGGATCGGGGACGCATGAGGGTAGATCATGCACACGCACTTCTATAGCACTATCTTCCATATAAACTGGAATGTTATGCTTGATATTTTCATTCTCCACATAGTGCACATTATTATTGTCTTTAGCAAATTGAATTGCATCCAACTCTTTTTAGAACTGGATGTAAACAACATTATTGATCTTATTGCATTGAAGTAAATGCACACGTTTAACATCAAGATGCATTTACTCCTTAAGCAAACCTTCAAGTTCTCGTATCGAAGTCGAATTTTGCACTGTCTGAAGTCAACAGCTTTTGTTCGTTTGGTAGCTTTTGTTCGTTTGGTTCACTCATTTCGAGATCGTTCTATTGTTCACTACACAATACTGTACTTGATTTCTTCTGTCCTGAACGTAAGCGGTTTTGGTTTATCGACTGACTTGGTTGAGATGTACGAGCGAACTGACCTATGAAGGTTGTACTTCGAGGACTACCCGACATGATGGAAGCCAAACTAAAGCAGGCACTCTCGGAGGCTGGACTAAAGCCTTTGATGGTGTTTAAAATGAAGCGACATAACACGGACAAAAAGTATCGAGATCAACTCTACTTGGTTCATCTGAAGAAGGGCTCCATCACCATGAGTCGACTGAAAACCATAAAATCATTATTTCATATAATCATCGAATGGCAAAAGTATAAACCGGTACATCGAGATGTCACACAGTGCACGAACTGTTTGAACATGGAAAAGTCGGTGCGGGAAATGTCCCGGTTCACACAATACCAACGATTGCATACTAGATGACATCGCTGCAAAATGTGTGAACTGTGATGGCGACCATCCATCTACTAGCAAATCGTGTCCCAAACGTGCTGAGTTCACAAAAATTCGACAACAGGCGTCCCGTAAACAATCAACCTCCCACCGAAGAGGGATATTCCAAATTTGCCGCCACTTCCTCGCAGCAATCCAAAAGGTTCAGCCGCTGGATCACAAAAAGAATCTTCCTCAAAAATCCCTCCTGGATGGGGCAATAATCAACCACAAGCAAAGGATGACTCTGGTGACTTAATCTCTGCTGAACAACTGATCGTCATTTTTGAAACAATGACAACAAAACTACGAAACTGCAGAACGCGGTTGAATGAAATCAACGCCTTAGGCAAATTCATAATCGAATATGCAATATAATGAGTTGGTTGTAGTAAATTGGAATGCTTGCTCACTCAGGAGCAAAACTGCTGAGTTATCCAACATTCTTCAAGAGAAGAATGCCGATATTGCTATTTTAACTGAAACTCATCTTAAACCTGAAATTTCTATTTTTATTTCCAATTACAGGATTCACAGGCTCGACCGGACAACTACCAGAGGAGGGGGAGTTGCCGTTGCCATTAAATCATCCATTCAGCACAGGCTTCTGTCAGCCTTTAAATTGCAACTCATAGAAGCTATCGGCATTGAGATTACAACGACGATGGGACCCATCATCATTATTGCAGCGTACTGCCCCAAACAAACCAATCTTTGAGATGGTACGTGTGCATCATTGAAGCGAGATCTGGCTATGCTCACTTGACGACAGAACAAATTCATCATTGCTGAGGACCTGAACGCACGGCATGAGCTGTAGGGAAACAAAAGACAGAATCGAAACGGATTCGTACTTGCCGAAGATTACGTAGCTGGACAGTACAACATCCTCGCTCCGGATCAACCAACGCGACTTTCCAGATCAGGAGTTCATTCCATTTTGGATATATTTATCAGCAACATCGCCATAGACAGCTCTCCGGTTGTCTTCAACGAGCTATCTTCCGACCACTTTCCAGTAATATTGACGTTGGGATCTTCACCAGAAACAGTGCCTATTCAACCTCGGAAGAACTATTATCGCTCCGATTGGGTCCAATTCCAACAAATCGCCGACCAACTTATTAATATCGATTTGCCACTAGATTCCCCGATGGAAATCGATGCGGCCCTATCTTCCTTCCAGCATTCAATCACAGTCGCTCGTTATAGGACGGTTCCAGTACAAAATCGACAGTGTCACCAAGAAACTCATCCGACTTCGAAATATCTACCGGAGGCAGTATCAACGAACTGGCATACTAGATAAGAAGACTTCTTATAACAACTTAACTACACTGAGAAAAAAACCATAGTAACCGTAACCTGTTCTTCATTGTCATTTCAACCACAGACTAACAGACATGACAGTATGAGTAAATTCTAATAAAAATTATTTTTCGTGATGCACTAGTTCCACCTATATTGTACTGCGCGAACTATTTACTATCTGTACACCCCTTGTGTTATGTAAAAGTTTTTTTACTAGTTGGTTTCCCCTCGTTTGTCAACACCGATCAGCTGCTTGCAGGGATGCCTGATTTCATCAAAATATTTGAAAATGAATCGTCACAATGATTTATTGGATTACGTTGATAATATATTTAACTTTTTCTTGATGTTGGAGGGTAACCATTTATTCGACTCAAATTTGTTCATCTAGACTATTTTTTATTGTGTTGGTAGTTTTCACCCGAAATTAAGTGGCGACAGACCAGAAGCAAGTAAATATTGTAACAAAACGGGTTCGATTTTTTATTGAGTTGGAGGATGAGAAGTAGGCGCAATTATGTATATAGTTTAGGCAATATCAAAGATAAACTCAAGATAGAGTAGTCTGCGATTTCTTAGGTATCATTTGAATAGGACCCCTCGATGAGCTCGGTTCACTGTCAATTTGAGTATTTTGAAGCAAAACAACAAGTGTCTGATCACTAGATGCGTCGTAACTATGACAATGATTGTTTATGTTTGGAAAAATGTCAAGTTACAGTATGAACGATATTGAGAAATTTCGCTTTATATCAGTGATTCTTAGAATAAGAAAGTGAAAACTACTTAGAACCATTGTCTAGAATTTATTTAGTTTGTTATAGCCTCATCCCATGAAGCATCAGTTGTGGCAAGAAATCATTATATGCTGAATGTAAACATATGTGTGCTTGATTTCTAACTTGTATTGTTTCCATGGCATTTTGTCGGAACTAGTCGACGCTTGTTAACGGAGGGTCAATAAAATTACATTATTACTGAACCAACTGGTTCACGATTACTGACCCAACATTTTTCAATGAAACGTATGGAACATTGTAATCTTCAGTTTATCTTTGGCAATATGTATTAAATCTGTATCCTGCATGAAATTCGCATGGACGTATACAAATCAATACATTACAGGTAATTCTGTATGAATGGCAACTCTGTTGGTAAATGAAAAAAATAAAGACAGTCTAGATGACAGACATGATGTTTTTGATAGGGTAACGTGGCGCCATCATGACACATGTGAGTACTGTCCCAAATAATGGAATATTCGAAATGACCGTTAAAATGATTGAAGAATCAAATTTGAGTGTCCTGTCTGTTAGTCTGTGTTTCAACTATACGCTTAAATAGTATCAACAATCATGATATATGAATATTCACCATCTGCATTGTATAAATTACTAGACAACAAAGACTACGACTTGACTAAACTATTTGTGTTTATGACTTTTCTGGCATGGTCATCCTGACAATGGTAGTCATCTCAAACATACGAACAAATAGTCAAAATCACAATTTTTAGTAAGATGAAATTGCTCTCGAGCCTTGATATATATGAGAAGCGAAATAGTTATTGCTACCATGTAAACATGTTCACAGTATAATAATGTTACCATAAATAGAAACATGGTTTAAAAGACAATTATGAAGTTTGAAAACACTAGTCATGTAGTCCATATCAACATAATTTAAGTAGTAAGCACATTATCGTATAGTGTTTTTTAACCGACTATGTATTTCATTTGTGCTGACTATACAAATTGTCAATAAACGGGTGTACTTTGTTATTGTCACATAAAGTTACAATATAGCAGAAAATTTAGTACGTGGATAACACATCAGTGACTGACTTGAAAACAATATTTTATATTGTGACTTATATTGAGTAATTTAATAGATCTTGCAGGTGAGTAAAGTTTGTAGCCGTAACAGTTTCCGTCGCTGAATTTAAAATTTTCAACAATTTTGCCAGCAATGGCCATGTTTTCCAGTGAAATTGACGTCTCGTATACGGTTCATTATTCGTTATCGGTCGCTGTAGAAACAACATCAAGCGATTGATGAAAACGGAGATTATCATTTGATTCCCGGATTCAATTCGCTCGAACCCGACGGAAAATCGCAGGTGGGTATCGAGGTTTGCATCTGGACTTGGCTAATAATTTCATTTATGCTGCCAATTCCTGCTTCAGGAAAAACTCCACCGGACAGAGCCTTGGATCAAGTGATGCTATCAAGCAAGCAATATTTCACCAGGTATATAATCATTTGATTTGATGCGAAAATAAAATAAAATTTAATGAAATTATTTTGTTGTTCTTGTTTTAGAATTTAACATTAGCTCATGTTTTGCTGATCTTCAGCATTGTTGAATCAACCACTGCTTTTAGTTTCAAAATAACTAGAAGTGAAATGTCAAAAATACAATGACTCTGGTTATAGCAAAAACTACAATGTAAAAAAAAAAATTCGGTCATGGTTAGGCTAACCATCTCAATCGTATTAGTTATTCATACAATACACTGTTCAATATTACTATTCTAGAGCCGATACCATTCATAGTAAACATGAACTTGACTATTGTTGAAATCATCTGATTTCATAGTCGGTTGAAAACCACTATACGCTCATGGTCAATTTGGCCCTCTATATAGTAACAGTTACCATACTATTTTTATGAGTGTAGTATAATCCAGAAAAGGATATCTGAGCTTCGCAACAGAAACTTTCAGCAAAAGCTTCGAGAAATTCTCCCACATTCAAAGCCCTTCTGGTCTTTAATGAAGGTGCTTAAGAAAAAACCGAAGCCTATTCCTCCTCTGATGTCACCCCAGGACGCAGCTGAAGGAATACCTTTAATCACACCACTAGAGAAGGCAAATGCGCTAGGCCAGCAGTTTTTGTGTTCTCGCAATTTAGGACTCAGCATTGTTAGTCCACATGAAAGAGTCGTTGATGATAGCGTTAGCTGAGGTTGACCAATCAGACAGCTTGGTTCCGGAAGAAAGTAGAGTCACTGCGAATGAGCTGATGGCTATTGTGAAAAAATCCAAAAATATGAAGGCCCCCGGTTTCGACAACACATTCAACATTGAGCAGAAATATTTGAGTATTCACTCATTTGTCTTCTTAGCTAAACTTTTTAACAGGTGCTGGGAGCTTTGTTACTTCCCTTCAAAGTGGAAGTAAGCTGAAGTTATCCCAGTTTTGAAACCGGGGAAAGATCCTTCCTTTTCCATAAGCTATCGGCCCATCAGCTTACTCTCTGCCCTATCCAAGCTGTTTGAAAAGTCAATACAAAGGCGAATTCTTGCTTTCGCAGATGAACAGGATATATTACATGAAGAACAGTTTGGGTTCCGGAAAGGAAGATCCACCATCCACCAACTCACAAGGGTTAACAACGTCATCCAGCAAAACAAATCAGTGTCCAAAACGACTGCCATGGCAATATTGGATATTGAAAAGGCATTCGATAATGTGTGGCACTATGGCCTGGTATTTAAACTGCATCGTTATAATTTTCCCATGTATCTTATTAAAATTATCAAAAATTATCTTGCAGATAGAGCATTCCAGGTTTCTCTGAATAATGCACTTTCAGAAAGATTTACTATTTCTGCTGGTGTACCCCAGGGAAGTATCCTAGGTCCCATTCTATACAACATTTTCACATCAGACATCCCACCTCTTCCGGGTGGTGGTGTTCTGTCACAATTTGCTGATGATACTGCCGTTCTTTACAAAGGTCGTGTCATTAATCCTCTGAAGAATAAACTACAGACAGGTCTGGACGCTTTAACGGAATATTTTACAAGCTGGAAAATTGTGATCAATGCAGCAAAAAACTCAGGTCATCTTGTTTCCACATTCAAGATCTCCAAAACTTGTTCCATCAGACGAATGCCGAATACGATTCGGTGATGAAGTCATTCAATGGTCCGATGAAGTTATCTATCTAGGACTCACCTTTGACAGACATCTGATATTCAGGTCACATGTTGACAAAATCGTAAAAAAACTACAAGGATCAACCATATGGGGTTGTTCGAGCCGTTGATGTGGAACAAGGCAATCAAAATTTCTAATGATCTACAATCAAAAAGTTCAAACAATCCGAACCAATACCGAACATCATTTCTCTTGATTTGCATTTGTTTTATGACCGACGAAATCACACCATTATCCGAAATGCATGCAATTATATCTTTGTACATACTTGCGATTTCGATAACTAAGCCTCTCTTCGCCAAGCTTGTGTTCAAGTTTTTTATGCAAGCAGTTTTTTTAGCGTTAAGTTTCTCTACCATTCTGCGATTTCGGTTGAAGCGATAAACTATTTCTCATTATCAATCGAGTTCATCTAATATAAATTAGAAATTAATCTTAAGCACTCAAAATTTATCCAGGGGTAGTTGTCAATTTCTCATGGGGAAACGACATAACATGGAATTCCGAGCTTGCATGACACAAGATCAGAGCATACCAATTAAGGGCTGACGCAAGTGTGTTTTAGTGCGTTTTGAAGGGCTGTTTTCACGCTTCAAATCTGATTTTCTCAGAAACGGTGACGAATATAAAAAACCCAACAGACAATCTCTAAGAAATTTAGTTTAGATTATTCTATGAAAATTTCAGAATGATTGTTTGACTTTAGCGGTCGGGAAAGTCTTTTTTCTGAACTAAGAGTTGCATAGCTGAAAACGGCAACTTTCAACTTGTTCATTGAATATCTCACCTTCAAAAGCATGGATCAAAAATCTATCCTGACAATGTCTAGATAATTTAGTTTAGATGCGATTAGTGCATAAAAACATATATGTTGTCGCGATAAAAATTAAGGAAATGTTATTTTTCTAATGGCAAGTACGTTTCTATGGCGGCACCATTTCTGCTTGGTAACGTAACGAAACATGAGAGAGGAATAAAATCGGCTCAGCAAGGCTGCCAAACAAGCGGTAGCTTTATTGGATTTTATGTGATGTAATCAAACTTGTAACCGAAAATATCAAAACTTTCTTGGCCACCCGGCCACATCGTGAGTCTTTTTACACATCTACGAGAGAGCATGGAGAGAAATGTAATACGCACAGCGAGCTTTTAAAGTTTCAAATCGTTTTATGGCGTTTCTCTCTTGCTGTCTAGTAGCAACCTACCTCTAGCTTGCTACGAGAGGGACTGAAACGTTAGCTTTAATTGCGCTTCTATTTATAGATTCGAGTGCTTCCAGCAGCTTCGCTTTTGCATCGATTGACCAATCAGAGCGATGCTCTCTCTTTGATACATCGCTTACTCCTTTAAAACCGTCGACTATGGCAGGGAAATCCGGTATGCTGGAGATTTTTTGCAGACAAATTAGGACACTGCTAGCTATTAATCAACATTTCAATGATATACAATTCAAAATACATGGCTTTGAACATTCAAATCAATACGTAGAAATATTTTCTATCAAATGATGAAATAATATTAATAATTGATACAAAACAGACTGAGCTGTAAGTGTTTAAAACCTGACCACATTTCTACGTGTAGTTTATGATTTGCACCCCTAATAAAGATGTGTTCCACATCAAAATGCAGCATACTCATCAGGTCTCTGTATCCGCTGATTTGTAGAACATCTAAACTGTGCCTGAAGAATCAGATGGCTGTCTATAAACAAATCATCTACCCCGCAATTGAATACGCAGTCCCTGTTTGGCGGGGCTGTGCACGAACACACAAACTTAGGCTTCAGCGCATTCAAAGTAAGATCTTAAAGATGATTCTAAATCTACCCCCTTGGACAAGGACTAGAGAAGTACATGAGATGGCCTGCCTGGATATACTAGAACAAAAATTCGAACAATACTGAACAAAATTTTCAATCTCTGAAATACAAATAATTCAAAATTTGTACGTATTAGGTTAGGAATAGTTATAAGTAGGTAGATATTTTATAAATAATTAAAATAAATATTAATGTGGAACACATTTTTGTTTTCTATATAGCGGTGCAAACTAGAAACTCAAGAAAAATACACGTAGAAATGTGGTCAGGTTTTGAACAATTACAGCTCAGTCAATTTTGTATCAATTATTAATATTATGTCACCATTTGATTGGAAATATTTCTACGTATTGATTTGAATGTTCATATCCATGTATTTTGAATTTTATATCATTGAAATGTTGATTAATTGCTAGCAGTGTCCTATTTTGGCTGCAAAAAATCTCCGGCATACCGGATTTCCCTGCCATAGTCGACGGTTTTGAAGGAGTAAGCGATATATCGAAGGGAAAGCAGCGTTCTGATTGGTCAATCGAAGCAAAAGCAAAACTGTTGGAAGCACGCGAATCTACAAATAGAAGCGAAATTATAGCTAACGTTTCAGTCTTATGCGTAGCTTGCTACGGGTAGGTTGTTGCTACACAGCAAGACAAAAAGTGCCATAAACGATTTGAAGCTTTTGTTGGTATGCTCTGATCTTGTGTCATGTAAGATTGGATGAAATCCCATGTTATGTCGTTTCGCCTGAGAAATTGACAACTACCCCAGGGTAAATTTTGAGTGCTTAAGACTTATTTCTAATTTATATAAGATGAACTCGATTAATAATGAAAAATATTTTATCGCTTCAACCGAAATCGCAAAATGGTAGTAATGGTAGAGAAACGCTATAAAAATAACCGCTTGCATACAAAACTTGAACACAGCTTGGTGAAGAGAAGCTTAAATATCGATATCCGTATCGCAAGCAATGTACAAAATTTAATTGTATATAATCACGATAGAGTCTATATTGTGGATTCGCGTGTTCGGTGTTGATTCCTAATAAGGATCAATCTTAGCAGACTCTTGTGCATGTGCGGATTCAAAAGTGTGACGATTAATTGAAAATGTCAATCATTGGAAATTTTGGTTGCCTTGTTCCACATTAACGGCTCGAACAACCCCATGGGGCTGATCCTTGTAGTTTTTTTTATGAAAAATTGGATCAGTTTGGATTCTATCGCCACTGCGAACAGATGTATTTTGTGTCTTTTGCAAAGCTAGTTTCGCTTCCGACAAGAGCGATTACGTCACTGCTGCCATTTGCATTGGTGAAAAAGCAACGGTGGAGAGCATTACACAAAATCAGCCGTTCTAATGGCTATAAAAGTTTTCTAAGGAACTATTAGGATTTGTTGTTCGCAAATCGAAGGGAAATATCCTCAGTTCAGTGCAAATCTAGAACAGTTTGGTTAGATTTTTGCTCTTTTCGCTGTGTGAAATTCAGAGTAATCGAGATCAAGTGAAGCCTTCTTTGTTTTAGCGAAAAATGTTCCAGAGTTTAATGTCGTAGAGAATTACGCAATTCGACCCTTCTGAATGCTAGAAACGAATCCCTACAGCATATCGATAGTTTCTTTCGATAAATTATGCAAATCCGAAATGAAATAATCGACATTAAAATTCTGTATGCGGCTATGTTTTATAGCCGTTAGGACCGCCCATTAGTGGAAAAGCTACAAACGAAATCAGGTAAAAACACGCCTCTCAACAAAAATTGGATCAGTTTGGATTGTATCGTCTCTGCGAGCAGATGTATTTTGTGTCGTTTGCAAAGCTAGTTTGGCCTCCGACAAAAGCGATTACGTCACAGCTGCCAGTCATTTGCATTGGTAAAACTCTTCTTAATCCACCTAGTGGTGTGATAATGCCTTTCTCTTCTTTCATAACAGTCTCATGAAAATATGTTTCATACTTTTATAAAATAATTTTGGATACTAATTTTGTCACTAATTGATTCAGATTGATTCGAGTAATTCACAAAAGCATGCTTCAGTGTTTATGTCACACAGTCAGCATCATTTTTCCAAACTAGTGCTTGACATTTGCGTTGCCTATTTGTGATCAGTGATGCTAATCTAGAAAAAGCCTTCTTAGTTCACTTAGTGGAATTTTTATATATCTTGAAAAATCACCATAGGGGGGAGTACATGAAATTTTCGAAATCGAAAAAAAATTGTTGGTGACAAAAGGTTTAGAATTGCATGAAACGTCGAGATTTAGTGTCATCTCGAAAAAAAATTTTTTAGAAAAAGTCGACTTTTTGGGACTTAGAAAAAATATAAAGTCCCAGAAAGTTGATTTTTTCAAAAAATTTTTTTTTGAGATGACACTAAATTTCGATGTTTTATGCAGTTTGAAGAGTTTTGGCATCAAAAAAATTTTCGATTTTGGAAATTTCATGTACTCCCCCTATGGTGCTCTTTCAAGATCGAAAATTGTCAAACCTTTAACACCGGTCAGCACCCCTTACGCATGTCCGATTTAGCTCAAATTTTGCATGAAGGCTTTTTTAGATGTGCTCGAACTTTTGAGCACTAGAGCTTAACGAAAATAAAGGTGATCCAAAAATTTTGGCACCCTTATATACATAAGAGCGGTAAAAATCAACGTGTTTTGTCGGTTACGTCACATATACCATCATATATCTGGTACCATAAGTCACAGCCATTTGATCTTCGAACTTGATCAATGGCCCGACAGTAGCTTTCAAACGAGTCCAAGTTTGTTAAAATCGGTTCACCCATCTCTGAGAAAATTGAGCGCGTTCAAATACAACGCTTTTTGTCGGTTACGTCACTTATACAATCATATCTCCGGAACTAAAAGTTACAGCCATTTGATCTTCGAACTTGATCAATGGTCCGACAGTTGCTTTCAAGCGAGCACAAGTTTGTTAAAATCGGTTCAACCATCTCTGAGAAAATTGAGCGCGTTCAAATACAACGCTTTTTGTCGGTTACGTCACTTATACAATCATATCTCCGGAACTAAAAGTTACAGCCATTTGATCTTCGAACTAGATCAATGACCCGACAGTTGCTTTCAAACGAGTCCAAGTTTGTTAAAATCGGTTCAGCCATCTCTGAGAAAATTGAGCGCGTTCAAATACAACGCTTTTTGTCGATTACGTCACTTATACAATCATATCTCCGGAACCAAAAGTCACAACCATTTGATATTCGAACTTGATCAATCGCCCGACAGTTGCTTCCAAACGAGTCCAAGTTTGTTAAAATCGGTCCAGCCATCTCTGAGAAAATTGAGCGCGTTCAAATACAACGCTTTTTGTCGGTTACGTCACTTATACAATCATATCTCCGGAAACAAAAGTCACAGCCATTTGATCTTCGAACTTGATCAATGCCCCGACAGTTGCTTTCAAACGAGTCCAAGTTTGTTAAAATCGGTTCAGCCATCTCTGAGAAAATTGAGCGCGTTCAAATACAACGTGTTTTATTGGTTACGTCACTTATACAATCATATCTCCGGAACCTAAAGTCACAGCTATTTGATTTTTGAAATTGATCAATGGTCCAACAGTAGCTTTCAAACGAGTCCAAGATTGTTAAAATCGGTCCTGCCATCTCTGAGAAAATTGAGCGCGTTCAAATACAACGCTTTTTGTTGGTTACGTCACTTATACCATCATATCTCATGAACCAACAGTCACAGCATTTGATCTTCGAACTTGATCAATGGCCCAATAGTAGCTTTCAAACGAGTCCAAGTTTGTTAAAATCGATTCAGCCATCTCAGAGAAAATTGAGCGCGTTCAAATACAACGCTTTTTGTCGGTTACGTCACTTATACAATCATATCTCCGGAACTAAAAGTTACAGCCATTTGATCTTCGAACTTGATCAATGGCCCGACAGTTGCTTTCAAACGAGTCCAAGTTTGTTAAAATCGGTTCAGCCATCTCTGAGAAAATTGAGCGCGTTCAAATACAACGCTTTTTGTCGATTACGTCACTTATACAATCATATCTCATGAAGCAAAAGTCACAGCCATTTGATCTTCGAACTTGATCAATGGTCCGACAGTTGCTTCCAAACGAGCCCAAGTTTGTTAAAATCGGTTCAGCCATCTCTGAGAAAATTGAGCGCGTTCAAATACAACGCTTTTTGTCGGTTACGTCACTCATACAATCATATCTCATGAACCAAAAGTCACAGCCATTTGGTCTTCGAACTTGATCAATGGTCTGACAGTTGCTTCCAAACGAGCCCAAGTTTGTTAAAATCGGTTCACCCATCTCTGAGAAAATTGAGCGCATTCAAATACAACGCTTTTTGTCGGTTACGTCACTTATACAATCATATCTCCGGAACCAAAAGTCACAACCATTTGATCTTCGAACTTGATCAATGGCTTAACAGTAGCTTTCAAACGAGTCCAAGTTTGTTAAAATCGATTCAGCCATCTCTGAGAAAATTGAGCGCGTTCAAACACAACGCTTTTTGTCGGTTACGTCACTTATACAATCATATCTCCGGAACCAAAAGTCACAGCCATTCGATCTTTGAACTTGATCAATGGCCCGACAGTAGCTTTCAAACGAGTCCAAGTTTGTTAAAATCGGTGCAGCCATCTCTGAGAAAATTGAGCGCGTTCAAATACAACGCTTTTTGTTGGTTACGTCACTTATACAATCATATCTCCGGAACCAAAAGTCACAGTCATTTGATCTTCGAACTTGATCAATGGCCCGACAGTAACTTTCAAACGAGTCCAAGTTTGTTAAAATCGGTTCAGCCATCTCTGAGAAAATTGAGCGCGTTCAAATACAACGCTTTTTGTCGGTTACGTCACTTATACAATCATATCTCATGAACCAAAAGTCACAGCCATTTGATCTTCGAACTTGTATTATGGTCCGACAGTTGCTTTCAAACGAGCCCAAGTTTGTTAAAATCGGTTCAGCCATCTCTTAAAAAATTGAGCGCGTTCTAATATCTTCTAAAAGTGCACACACATACACACGCACACCCATACACACACAGCCATTTTCCGATCTCGTCGAACTGAGTCGAATGGTATATAACACTATGGGTCTCCGAGGCTCCGTTCGAAAGTCGGTTTTTCCAGCAATTCTAATACCTTTCTATAGAGAAAGGCAAAAAGCCTTCTCAGTCCACTTAGTGGAATTTTTATATATCTTGAAAAATCACCATAGGGGGGAGTACATGAAATTTTCGAAATCGAAAAAAAAATTTTGATGCCAAAAGGCTTAGAATTGCATGAAACGTCGAGATTTAGTGTCATCTAGAAAAAAAATTTTTTTGAAAAAATCGACTTTTTGGGACTTAGAAAAAAAAGGCGGGTGGGTAATGTCAGAGACATAACTGGATGTCGTGAATACGAAAACAACTGACATGTTCCTTAACACTTCCGAATATCAATTAGTTGATCAATTGTATGAATTATGCAAGCATTCCCCTTTGCACATTTTCCGCAAAAACAAAGAAGGCTTCACTTTTTACTGAGAGGCTTGTTTCTACCTGATTTCGTTTGTAGCTTTTTCACTAATGGGCGGTCCTAACGGCTATAAAAATATCCGCATTCAGAATTTTAATGTTGATTATTTCATTTCGGATTTGCATAATTTATTGAAAGAAACTATCAATATGCTGAAGGGACTCGTTTCTAGCATTCAGAAAGGTCAAATTGCGTAATTCTCTACGACATTAAACTCTGGAACATTTTTCGCAAAAACAAAGAAGGCTTCACTTGATCTCGTTTACTGTGAGTTTCACACAGCGAAATGTGCACAAATCTAACCAAACTATTCTAGATTTGCAGTAAACTGAGGATATTTCCCTACGATTTGCGAACAACAAATCCTACTAGTTCTTTAGAAAACTTTTAGAGCCATTAGAACGGCTGATTTTGTGCAATGCTCTCCACCGTTGTTTTTTCACCAATGCTAATGACTGGCAGCTGTGACGTAATCGCTCTTGTCGAAAGCGAAACTAATTGTGCAGACGACACAAAACACATCTGCTCGCAGTGGCGATAGAATCCAAACTGATTGAATTTTTGTTAAGAGATTTCCTTTTATGTGATTTCGTTTGTAGCTTTTTCACTAATGGGCGGTCCTAACGGCTATAAAAATAGCCGCATATAGAATTTTAATGTCGATTATTTCATTTCGGATTTGCATAATTTATTGAAAGAAACTATCAATATGTTGTAGGGATTCGTTTCTAGCATTCACAAGGACCAAATTGAGGAACTCACTGCGATATTCACCACTTCTCGGAACATTTTTCCCGGACGATTTGTTGTACAGCAGCAGATATTTCGTTCTCTTCCTTAGAACGCGTTCTGATTGGCTGGTGTTGACATGGATCAAATGAGACAAGTTTTTCAATAGTGTACTATTGAAATACTTCAATGCTTTTGCTATACACGTTTAAATTAAAAAATTTCGATTCTATTGGTAGTTAGATTATATAAATCCTTTCACAGATCACTGAGATATGAGCTTTAAAAATACGAGAAAGGCAAACGCGCCATATGAATTATCCTCTTCGATACTCGTTTATACCAAACATTTCAGAAAAGTTTAATTTTGAATTATTCGAGACTATGTCACAAAACTGAAAATTTTATCATAAAATTGTGATCATATTTCCGATGGCATGTCGCAAGAATTATGTTGATTCATTAGATACAACAATAGATATTCACGATCAAAAACTTATCACTCTCTCAGAGGGTAAATTTTGAAAAGGCATCCCATAGTAAAGTAAGTCGTATTCACGACAAAAGAACCGATTTGAAGAATTCTGAAATTAATAACTGGATCTGAGTTCAAGAATTAAATTTAGAACATAGAACAGACTCAGAACTCAGTTGGATTTTAGTTCTAGAACTACAATCATTTTCCAGAATCCAGTTCAGCACGCAGACTCTGAATTCTAAACTCATATTCCGGAACTAAGCTCTGAAATTTGAAGACGATTTTTCGCCATGAATAAAAAATGGGTTGTATAGAGGTACAGTAAAGTAAATTCCGCTTAATTCTTTAGAAGTATCATTATGGTTTTAAGAACAACCGAATAGAAGTCTGGAATAGAGAACTGGACCCTGAGTTCAAGACCTAAATTTAGATCCAATAACAGACTCAGAATCCAGTTTCAGTCGCTGCTGGTTCTCGCCTTGGTGGCCAGCAAGCGAATAAGAGATGCGACCTGAGCGTTTCAGGTTTTTATTAACCACGCAGAAGGCGCATTCTCTCGCGCTGCTGGTTAACTCCCGCTGCTGGCTGGTCCACGCGCTTCGATGGCCAGCAAGCGAATGAGAGATGCGACCTGAGCGTTTGAGGTTTTTATTAACCACGCAGAAGGTGCATTCTCTCGCTGCTGGTTAACTCCCGCTGCTGCTGCTGGCTGGTCCTCGCGCCTTGATGGCCAGCAAGCGAATGAGAGATGCGACCTGAGCGTACGAGGTTTTTATTAACCACGCAGAAGGTGCATTCTCTGTCGCTGCTGGTTGATGATTCCACTCCCACGACGTCTGCTTCCATCGAACGCACGAAAAGAAATGATCGATTTTCGACCACGGTTCCCCTTTTATACGCATTCAGTTGAAGATATGTGCCTGACTATCTCAAAATCGTCGTCCTTGCGCGAAAAACCCAAGCGAAAGTAAAAAGTTTTCCGCGTTGTTTTCAAATTTTAAGAAAACTTAATTTTTGAGTTGTTTGTGGTTATCGCACACTGTTCAAAATATTATCCTGAATTCCTGATCATATTTTTGATGAAATGGTGAAAGAATTATGTTGCTACCATTAATACAAGTCGAGATATTCGCGATTAAGTTCTGCCCATTCTTCCATATGGCTAATTTTGAAAAGGCGCCCCATAGTAAAGTAAGTCGTATTCACGACAAAATAACAAAAATTTTCGAGGTCCCAGAAGGTTGATATTTTCAAAATTTTTTTTGAGATGAGACTAAATTTCGATGTTTTATGCAGTTTTAAGAGTTTTGGCATCAAAAAAATTTTCGATTTTCAAAATTTCATGTACTCCCCCCTTATGGTGCTCTTTCAAGATCGAAAATTGTCAAACCTTTAACACCGGGCAGCACCCCTTACGCATGTCCGATTTAGCTCAAATTTTGCATGAAGGCTTTTTTAGAGGTGCTTGAACTTTTGAGCACTAGAACTTAACGAAAATAGAGGTGATCCAAAAATTTTGGCACCCTTATATACATAAGAGCGGTAAAAATCAACGTGTTTTGTCGGTGTGTTAAAATCGGTTCAGCCATCTCTGAGAAAATTGAGCGCGTTCTAATATCTTCTAAAAGTGCACACACATACACACACACATACACACACAGACATTTTCCGATCTCGTCGAACTGAGTCGAATGGTATATAACACTATGGGTCTCCGAGGCTCCGTTCGAAAGTCGGTTTTTCCAGCAATTCTAATACCTTTCTATAGAGAAAGGCAAAAAGCCTTCTCAGTCCACCCCACATTATCGAAATGACGGAATGAGCAATGAATTCTTACTCGACTGCATGATTTTTTAGTGCTCGATCGGTTCAGTGCTAGAATTTTCGCCTGAGTTGGCTGCTCGATCAACCTGATTGACAGTGACATTATAATTGAATATTCGCTCGTTTTATGAATGTGTTAGTGTGAAATTTAAGCGACTTAAGCCATTTCACTACACTCCAGCTAGAGGAATGGATGATGCTGACTAAGGTAGGCCGTTTTGTTAATTTCCAGCGAATTTCAATAGTTTATGTTGGGATTCTAAGAAGAACTGGTTATTTACTAGTTCTGTATATCCGAAAAACATGAAGATTTAAATTTGTATATTCAGTTATATAATGTTTTCGTTTAAAAATAAACTGAAAATCAGCACGAAAACGTGCAAAATCAGGAAAGAAGAAGAAGAAAACGAATTGACAATTCAGTCCGCATCTTCTCACTCAATTCCGAATGATTTCCGAATCAACCGGTTGTAGGCGAACCGGTTCATTCGGAATCGGTTGTTGCACTGGAGTTGGAATTGATTCGGAATCCATTATGATTTCCACATGAAATTCCGAATGTAAATTTCTCGCCGATTCGGAATTGATTCGGAATCCATTCGGATCTGATAATGTGGGACTTAGTGGAATTTTCATACACTGAAATGAAAATCTTATTTATAATCATCAGATTTGTCATATGAATCATATGCAGAATATAATTTATAGAAGTTATATGGAAACTTATAATCTTTATTGAAAGTGTACGTTAAATCTAAATAGACGTTACCATAAAAAAGTTATGAGAATATTTCATATAATGTATATGTAAATCCGATGAAACCTAACTCGTTACATAATTTATATTCATTGGATATGTCTTATGAATCGTACACAGATGGTATTTCACAAAAGACATATGACAACTTATGACCTTTAATGGAACTCTACATAAAATCTAAATGATGCTCAATAAATTTTATATCTTCATAATCTTCATGATATTGATAAAAATTCTATATACAAGTTGAAGCTGAAGAAGTTGTAGTTGTGTCCTCGATATTCATCAACTGCTCCAGACAGTTTTTTAGGAAGTTCCGTTATTTTAAATCGCTAACAAAACAGCTCATTCAATTTCGTTCAAGAATATGCCCTAACGGATTATGAAATAACTACCCGGTACGTCTCATCATTCTTTCTGTCTAATAAGAGGATTAAAATTATTTATTTATAGTTTCGGGATCCTACTTCTCCTTCGAAAATGTCATAACGACTACACGCTTACTTGTGGCTACCCAGTGAGTGAATCGAAAGTACTCATTTTCAACAACTGTGAACAGATGTCAAAAAATGAGTAGAATTTAAAACTGTCACTGTGTCAAAGTAACTTAACCGCGCCATCCGACATTTTCAAGTTTTTCCGGATGGATAAAATTAAAAGTGATATAGACAGCGAGTCGTGTCAGGCTCTAGCTGGTAAGTAAAATACATTAAAATGCATTTTTACATTATGCAATAAAAATACATTTGAACTACGAACAGATTTCAAACGTCCCGTTTGTGGTTGCTTGGTGGATTGATGCCGAGAGAAGCAGAACTGTTCCGGATACATGTTTGAAAAAAAACCTTGAATTAAACCTATTGCACATGTGGGTATTGCAATAAAAAAAATAGTTGTTTTTTAAAAGTTTTTAAAGCAATTTATTTAAACATCATTGGGTTGGATAATAATGGGTACTTTCCACATATTTACAAATGTCAACAAAAGAGAGTAAGTTCTACTTAAATTTTGCGAAAAGCATATTTACCCAAAATTGCGTAATACTTACTGTACTCAATTTTGGGTAGGTATAGTTTTTGCGAAATTGAGTGACTTTTGACTCAATTTTGGGTAGCCACAAGTAAGCGTGTAGTATAGCTCAATTCCTCAATAAAAGAAGTAGTTTCCGATTCGCTGCGCATCTGATTCGTCTGGTAACTGTAAATATCCGATGAAATCATCCAGCTCCAAAGAAGTAAGTAGTTCAAATATTAAAATAAATTTTCATTATGAAACTCTTTATATACGAAAAATATAACAAGTTTTTAATAAGACAATTATATTTATTGTTTTTGATTCCCTTAAGCACCATTATCCCAGTATTTTAATTAATTTGAATCTTATATGTATCACTTTTTCAATCAAATAGCAATAATTTGATCTATATATAACTGCTATATAGAACTGGGATGACCTCTATTAAAAGTTATATATAAATTTTATGAAACTAGTCATATGGTATAGATAAACCTATCTATATTAATTCGAAATTAATATAATATGCGCTTCATAAATTGTTTCCATGTATGTTGTGTGGATATCTAGTAATGGTTATAGAAGCGCGCCAATAAATTTGACTCAGACTGGAAATTTCATTCGTTATATGAATATCTTGTAAACATAACGTTACGAAGAGTTTTATGCTTCATAAGATTATCTTATATATTTGACATGATGTTGAATACACTTTGTAGCTATCAATGGAAATGCTAATAGTGAAAAATCATTAGAATATCATATAATAAAATTTTTGATGCCAAAAGGCTTAGAATTGCATGAAACGTCGAGATTTAGTGTCATCTAGAAAAAAATTTTTTTTGAAAAAATCGACTTTTTGAGACATAGTAGATATACTGGAAAGTGTATCTAGAATGACAATTTAAAGCTTAAAAAGTAAAGTATTTTATTTACATTGAAAAGAAATTTGTGCAAATCATTTTAAATTGAATAAAATTTATTTATTAATAATTTTATTTAATATTTATGTAATAAAAATAATTTTAAAATTTTAAGTTAAAGTATTTTTTAAAGAAAAAATAATTTTAATTATAGTTTAATTGTATTGTAAAAGAATATTGATATATTTTGAAACATTATTATTTTAAAAGAAAATTTAATTTATTGTACCTTGTGTATCACGGTTTATTAATTAATTAATTATTATATCAATTTTTCTCGAATTTTAAAGATTTAATTATATATAAAAGTTATTGTAGTATAAATATTTTAAATGAATAATTAGAAATGAAATGTTAATCGTTTTAAAATATATCTAGTTTTTTAAGAAATAAATTTAATTTGGATTTATTAAAATAATATTTTAATTTAATTAATATCTTAATTTTATAAAACTAATATTTTAAAGGATTAGCTTTAAAATAAATTTTTATGTTTATAAGTTTATAAACAGAAAATGTAAGTTTAAAAATATCTATAATTAATAAATTTATTATAATTTATTTATTTATAAAATATTATTTATTATAAATTAAATTATTTATTAAAATATAAATTTTAATTTAAAATATTTATTAATAATGATAAAATTAGTATATAAAGTTATAAAAATTATTTAAAATGTTAGGTTTAAATAAGGAATTCGGCAAATTATATATCTACCTGTTTTAAAAAAACATGTCTTTTTGAATTTAACCTGCCCACTGAATTAAATTTAAAGGGCCGCAGTATTTTGACTGTGCAAAGGTAGCATAATCAATAGTTTTTTAATTGGAAGCTTGTTTGAATGGTTGAATAAGATATATATTGTCTTTTTTAAAATTTAATAGAATTTTATTTTTTAATAAAAAAGTTAAAATATAATTAAAGGACGAGAAGACCCTATAGATCTATGTTTTTTAAAATTTATAAAATAAAAAGAATTTTAAATTTTTTAAAAATTTTACTGGGGTGGTATTAAAATTTAATTAACTTTTATAATTTATAAACATAAATATAAGAATAATTGATCCAATTTTATTGATTAAAAATTTAAGTTACCTTAGGGATAACAGCGTGATTTTTTTTAGAGTTCTTATCGACAAAAAAGATTGCGACCTCGATGTTGATTTAAGAGTTATTTTTAAATGCTGCAGTTTAAAGTTTAGGTCTGTTTGACCTTTAAATTCTTACATGATTTGAGTTCAAACCGGCGTAAGCCAGGTTGGTTTCTATCCTTAATAAAAAATTATTTTATAGTACGAAATATTAATTTTAAAAATTAAGAATAACATTAATTTTATATTACTATTTTGGCAGATAAGTGCATTAAATTTAGAATTTATAAATATAATATAATATTATAAATAGTAGTGTTTATTTTAGATTATTATTTAAGATTAATTGGAAGTTTATTGTTAGTGATTTGTGTTTTAGTAGGGGTAGCTTTTTTTAACTTTATTAGAACAAAAAGTTTTAGGATATATTCAAATTCGAAAAGGTCCAAATAAAGTAGGTTTTATTGGATTATTACAACCATTTAGTGATGCCGTTAAATTATTTACTAAAGAAAGAACTTATCCTTTATTATCAAATTATATTTTTCATTATTTTTCTCCTATTTTTTCTTTATTTTTATCTTTATTAATTTGATTAAGCATTCCTTTTTTAATTAAATTATATTCTTTTAATTTAGGGGTCTTATTTTTTTTGTATTACTAGAATAGGAGTTTATACAGTTATGATTGCAAATTATGCATTATTAGGTGGATTACGAAGTGTTGCTCAAACAATTTCTTATGAAGTTAGATTAGCTTTAATTTTATTGAGATTTATTTTTTTAGTGGGAGGATATAATTTTTTATATTTTTATGATTTTCAATTATATATATGATTTATTATTTTTTGTTTTCCTTTAAGATTAGTTTGATTTAGTTCTTGTTTGGCAGAAACGAATCGTACTCCTTTTGATTTTGCAGAAGGAGAATCAGAGTTAGTTTCTGGGTTTAATGTTGAATATAGAAGAGGAGGATTTGCATTGATTTTTTTAGCTGAACATTCAAGTATTTTATTTATAAGTATATTATTTTGTGTAATTTTTTTAGGGAGAGATTTGTATAGATTTATTTTTTTTTAAATTAACTTTTATTTCTTTTTTATTGATTTGGGTACGAGGGACATTACCTCGATTTCGGTATGATAAATTAATATATTTAGCTTGAAAAAGATTTTTACCATTGTCTTTAAATTATCTATTTATTTTTATTGTAGTAAATTTTTTTTTATATTTAATATTTTAATGAATTATTTTTAGTATAAAAATTAATAGAAGATTTTACTTCTTTCTTATGTTTTCAAGACATATACTTTTAAAAGCTTATTAATTTAAATTTAATTTAATAATTTATCTCAATATTTTAATATTAAAACATTAATAAAAAAATAAGAAAAATATAAAATAGTTAAAATTTGACCTGTTAATACAAAAGGAGTTTCTACTGGTCGTGCTCCAATTCAAGTTAATAAAAGAAAAATAATTGGTAAATTTCAAAATAAAATTTGATTAAGTGGATAAAATTGTAATCCTTGAAATTTATTTTTATGAATAAAAGGTAAAATAATTAAAATAGAAATTGAGGCCACTAATCCAATTACTCCACCTAGTTTATTGGGAATAGATCGATGAATAGCATATGCAAATAAAAAATATCATTCAGGTTGAATATGGACAGGGGTTACTAATGGGTTAGCTGGAATAAAATTTTCTGGATCTATTAATAGGTAATTAAATTTTCAAATAAAAGTTATTAATATTCAAATAAAAATAATAAATCCAAATAAATCCTTATAAACAAAATAAGGATGGAATGGAATTTTATCAATATTTCTATTTAATCCTAAAGAGTTGTTAGACCCTGTTTGATGTAAAAATAATAAATGAATTATTGTTAAAGCTAAAATGTTAAAAGGTAAAATGGAAAGAAAAGTAAAAAATCGAGTTAATGTAGCATTATCTACAGCAAATCCCCCTCAAATTCATTGAACTAAGTCATTTCCAAGATAAGGTACTGCAAATAATAAATTAGTAATTACAGTTGCTCCTCAAAAAGATATTTGTCCTCAAGGTAAAACATATCCTAAAAATCCTGTTGCTATAACTATAAATAAAATGATAGTTCCTACTATTCAAGTAGGAATACAATGAAAAGAATTATAATAAATTCCTCGTCCTACATGTAAAAATAAACATGCAAAAAAAAGAGGCTCCATTTGCGTGACAAATACGTAAAAATCAACCATTATTTACGTCTCGATAAATATGATTAACTCTATTAAATGCAGTTTCAATATCTTCAGTATAATGTATTGCTAAAAATAATCCAGTTAAAATTTGAACAATTAAACATAATCCTAATAAAGATCCAAAATTTCATCAAGCAGAAATATTAATTGGGGTAGGTAAATCAATTAAAGAATTATTTATAATTTTAATTAAAGGGTGTGTTTTACGGAATGGTTTAAACATAAATAAATTAAAATTAATTTATTGGTCGTAAAGGACCAAAATTTTTTTTTGTAATTTTTACTGTTACTAGTAAAGTTAAAAATAAATAATTAATTAATAATAGTGTAATTATATTAGTTGGAAAATTATATATTTTATTTAATGAAATTATATCTTCATATAAAAATATATTTATTTTATTAAAGATATTTATTTCGTTATTTATAGAAAAATTTTCTATAAATATATTATCTAAAATTAATAAAGTTAATGTAAAAAAAAGATAAAAAATACAATTAATTTTAAAGATATTGAAAATAATTCATTTGATGATAAAGAAGTTACATAAATAAATAAAACTAATATTCCTCCTATGGATACTAAAAATAAAATATATGAAAATCAAAAAGTTTTTATTAATAAATCAATATTTAATGAAATTAAAATAGTTTGAATTAATAATATTAATCCTATAGCTAATGGAAGTTTTATTTGTATAAAAATAAATGATATAATTAAACATAAAAATATTAAAAATATAGAAATTTCAAGAAATAGTTTAATTAAAATATTAATTTTGGGAATTAGTGATAAGAAATATTTTCTTTTTCTTGAAGTTTAAAAAAAAGTTTATTTTTAGTTTACAAGACTAATGTTTTTTTTAAACTATTAGAAATAATGGTTAATTTAATTTATTAATTTATAATTGTAATGTTTATATTTAGATGTGTGACTTTTATTTCTAGTCGAAAACATTTATTATGTACATTATTGAGTTTAGAATTTATAGTGTTAGTATTATTTTTGTTATTATTATTTTATTTAAATTATATAAATTTTGAAAGATACTTTAGAATTTTTTTTTTAAGATTTTGTGTATGTGAAGAAGTTTTAGGTTTATCTATTTTAGTTTCAATAATTCGAACTCATGGAAATGATTATTTTCAAAGTTTTTCAATTTTACAATGTTAAAGTTCATTTTTATATTAATATTTAAAATATTTTTATTATTTTATAAAAATATTTATTGATTAATTCAAAATATTATTTTTTTTTCTTTTTTTTTATTTATATTAAATATTTCATTTAATAATTATTTTTGTAATATTTCCTATTATTTTGGAGAAGATATAATTTCTTATGGATTAGTTTTATTAAGAATTTGAATTTGTGGTTTAATATTAATAGCTAGAGAAAAATTAATTCAGATGAAAAATTATATTAATTTTTTTATATTTATGATTTTATTATTACTATTATTAACTTTTAGTTCTATTAGAGTTTTTATATTTTATTTATTTTTTGAAAGAAGTTTAATTCCTACTTTATTTTTAATTTTAGGTTGGGGATATCAGCCAGAACGTTTACAAGCAGGTATTTATTTATTATTTTATACTTTATTGGCTTCTTTACCTTTATTAATTGGTATTTTTTATATTAAAAAAGATTTAAATACAATAAATTTTATTATATTAAATCATTTAAAAATATATGATTTAAATTTATTATATATAAGAATAATTTTTGATTTTTTAGTTAAAATACCTATAATTTTAGTTCATTTATGATTACTAAAGGCTCATGTTGAAGCCCCTATTTCTGGATCTATAATTTTAGCTGGGGTTTTATTAAAATTAGGGGGATATGGTTTGTTACGAATATTTTTTATTTTACAAATAATTGGGATAAAATTTAATTTTATATTTATTAGAATTAGATTAATTGGAGGTGTATTAGTTAGATTAATTTGTTTATTACAAGTTGATTTAAAATCTTTAATTGACTATTCTTCAGTTGCTCATATAGGAATCGTTTTAAGAGGATTATTAACTATAAGATATTGGGGATTTAATGGATCTTATAGATTGATAATCGCTCATGGTTTGTGTTCTTCAGGATTATTTTGTTTAGCTAATATAAGATATGAGCGAGTTGGAAGACGAAGTTTATTAATTAATAAGGGAATAATAAATTTAATACCAAGCCTTTCTTTATGATGATTTTTATTATGTTCTGGTAATATGGCTGCACCTCCCACATTAAATTTATTAGGTGAAATTTCTTTAATTAATAGAATTGTGGGTTGATCTTGATTAACAATAATAAGATTAATATTTTTATCTATTTTTAGAGCAGCTTATACTTTATATTTATTTGCTTATAGCCAACATGGTAAGTTTTATTCAAGAACTTTTTTTTCAACTGGATTAATTCGAGAATATTTGTTATAAATATTACATTGATTACCTTTAAATTTATTAATTATAAAAAGAAATTTTTTTATATTATGACTTTAATTTAAATAGTTTAAAAAAAATATTGATTTGTGGTGTCAATGATATGAAATTTCATTTTAGATCATGTTAAAATTAAATTATTGCAAAAATAGTTTTTATATTTTATTAATTATTAGAATTTCTTTATTTATATTAAGATTAAAATTTTTATTAATTAATAAAATTTATTTTTTGAATGAGAGGTAATTTCTTTACATTCTTTGTCAATTGTTATAACTTTATTATTTGACTGAATAAGTTTAATATTTATATCATTGTATTATTTATTTTTTTTTTTTGTTTCGATTATAGAGGTTTTAACCTTAAGGTCATTCGCCTCTTCGGGCCAGAAAAACTTTCTGACCCTATGTGCGGGGTTGGGAATCGAACCCAGGCGGGCTGCGTGAAAGGCATCGACTTACCCATCACACTATACCCGTCCCCTATTATTTATTTCTTGTTTAGTAAATTTTTATAGAATAGAATATATAGAAGAAGATATAAATATTAATCGATTTATTTTATTAGTATTAATATTTGTTATATCAATAATATTACTAATTATTAGTCCAAATTTAATTAGAATTTTATTAGGATGAGATGGATTAGGGTTAGTATCTTATTGTTTAGTTATTTATTTTCAAAATGTAAAATCTTATAATGCAGGAATATTAACTGCTTTATCAAATCGTATCGGAGATGTAGCTTTATTATTAGCTGTTGCATGAATATTAAATTATGGAAGATGAAATTATATCTATTATTTAGAAATAATAATAAATGATAGTTATATAATAATTATTGGTTATTTAGTTATATTAGCAGCTATGACAAAAAAAGCACAAATTCCTTTTTCTTCTTGATTACCAGCGGCAATAGCTGCTCCTACAGCATTAGTGCATTCTTCTACATTAGTAACAGCTGGAGTTTATTTATTAATTCGATTTAATATTTTATTTTTAAATTCTTATATAAGTCAAATTTTATTATTAATTTCTGGTTTAACAATATTTATAGCAGGTTTAGGGGCTAATTTTGAATTTGATTTAAAAAAATTTATTGCTTTATCAACTTTAAGACAATTAGGTTTAATAATAAGAATTTTATCTATAGGATATAGTATATTAGCTTTTTTTCATTTACTAACACATGCTTTATTTAAAGCATTATTATTTGTATGTGCTGGAGTAATTATTCATTGTATAAAAAATATACAGGATATTCGATTTATAGGAAATTTAAGATTAAGAATACCTTTAGTTAGAAGTTGTTTTAATATTGCTAATTTAGCTTTATGTGGTATACCTTTTTTAGCTGGATTTTATTCTAAGGATTTAATTTTGGAAATTGTAAGTTTATCTTATTTAAATTTGTTTTTCTTTTTTTTCCACTGGATTAACTGTTTGTTATTCATTTCGATTAGTTTATTATTTAATGGCGGGTGAATATAGAGGTATATCTATAAATATAATAAGAAGAAATAGATTAATTATAATTTTGGGTATTTTTTGACAATTAATAATAACAATTATTGGGGGAAGTATATTAAATTGGTTATTTTTTTTAATCCTTCAATAATTTGTTTACCTTTTATAATAAAAATTTTAGTTTTATTAGTTTGTATTACAGGTGCTTTAATAGGATATTTAATTAGAAATATTTCTTTAAATTTTTTAATAAATCTTTATATTTTTATAATTTTAGATGATTTGTGGGAGGTATATGATTTATACCAATAATTTCTACAATTGGGTTATTAAAAAATTTTTTATTAATTGGATTTAATTCTTTAAAAATTTTTGATCAAGGATGAAGAGAATATTTTGGTGGTCAGATATTATATACTCAATTAAAATATTATTCTTTATATTTACAAGAATTTCAAAATAATAATTTAAAAATTTATTTATTAAGATATATAATATGAGTTTTTGTATTAATTTTATTAATCTTATTGAATTAGTTTAAATAGCTTATATTTAGAGTGTGACATTGAAGATGTTAAGGAAATTAAAATAATTTTTAAATATTTAAAAAAAATAAATTTTTATTATTATATTGAAACTATAATGTTTTATTTTAAACTATATAAATGCAATATGTTGAACAAGAAAAAGCTGCTAACATTATTTTTTAATGGTTTAATTCCATTTATATTTTTATTTTAATTGGAATTTATAATTCAATGATATCATTAACAGTAATATACCTCTTTTTGGTTTCAATTAATAAATTGTATAAGATAAATTGAATAAAATCAATATTTTTTAAATGCAAATTATATGTTATACTTAACTATTATCCTAAAAAAATATGGATATTATATATCTAGAATTAGGTCGAAACTAATTGCAATTTATCGCTTCATATTTAAATGTTTAAATATTTAATTATTTCATTCTAATATTCCTTGGTTTCATTCATGATATAAACCAATTAATAAAATTATAAAAAAAAATAATCTTGTATTAATTCAATAAGTTAAATAAGATGGTTTTATAATTAAAATTATAGGTAAAATTAGTGCAATTTCAACACCAAAAATTAAAAAAATAATTGTGATTAAAAAAAATCGAAGTGAAAAAGGAACACGAGAATAATTTATTGGGTCAAATCCACATTCAAAAGGAGAACATTTTTCTCGATCTATAATAGTTTTTTTTTAATAATTGTGCAATTATTATTATGATAATTGTAATAATAAAAATAATAAATCTTATAATTAAAATTAAATAAATTATTTATACTAAAAATAATTAGTCCTTATGATTGGAAGTCATATATACATGAATATACTTTATAAATTAATTACCTCATCAATAAATAGAAATATATAAAAATAATCATACTACATCAACAAAATGTCAGTATCATGCGGCTGCTTCAAATCCAAAATGATGTTTATTAGAAAAGTGATTATTTAAATGACGGAAAAAACATACTATTAAAAAAGTTGTTCCGATTAATACATGTAATCCATGAAATCCAGTTGCTATAAAAAATGTTGATCCATAAATTCTATCTGCAATAGTGAAAGGGGATTCAATATATTCATATCCTTGAAGAATAGAAAAATAAATTCCTAATAAAATTGTAAAAAATAAACTTTGAATAGTTTGTGTGTGATTATTTTCTATTAAACTGTGATGAGCTCATGTTACAGTTTCACCAGAAGTTAATTTTTTCTCATAAATACGTTTATTTCATAAGGCAATTTACATAAGTTTTTCTTCGCCGTATCATCACTTTTACATAGAATTCTTAACCTAATATAATACTACTATAGTCACAGCGATTTGAGTTTAATAAAACATATTCCTCTTAATTTTTAAATATCATATTAGTTATTTCGTTATTTATTATTAAATCTACTTAGGAACATTATTTGAACCAAGCGATTAACTGCTATAAATTATACGATAAGTTTAAATTTTATACATTTTGTTGTTGATTTCGTAACCTATTTTGAGTTTGTTTGTATCAGCACATCATTTTTATTAAAATTTTGCTATTGGATGAACTAATGGACGCTGTAGGAGTCAGAACTAACCCTCAAAAGATCAAATTATTAAATTGAAACTTCAATAGTCTTTATGAAATGATAAAGAAGTTTCATGTAAGAAAGGTCACGACAAGCAAGAATGTCTCGAACTGGGACATTGGATAGTCTACCTTGGGTACGCAAGGAATTAATTAGTTGAGATCTGACATCACGATACTCCACGCATGTCCAAACGACATGATCAATATCGCGATAACCTTTGCCACAAGCACAATGATTAGTTTCGGAAAGTCCAATTCGAAGGAGATGTGCATCTAACGTGTAGTGATTGGACATAAGTCTGGACATCACACGAATGAAATCCCTCGGTCGCTCATAAATTTCACCTTCAATAGCACCACGTTTGGCCAAACTATCGGCTCTTTCATTGCCTGGAATGGAGCAATGAGCCGGGACCCAAACTATTGTGATTTGATAATTATTATTCAATATGTCGTTCAGACACTGTTTTATTTTGCCCAAGAAAAACGGTTCATTTTTGCCAGCTGCGTTTGAGCGAATGGCTTCAATTGCACTCAGACTATCTGTGAAGAGGAAATAATGGTTTGGAGATAATGAGACGATTACATTCAAGCTATAATGAACTGCTGCTAACTCTGCTATATAAACAGATGCAGGTTCTTGAAGCTTGAATGAGGCGGAAACATTACTGTTGAACATACCAAACCCTGTCGCTTCTTCAATTCGCGATCCGTCCGTGTAAAACATTTTCTCAGAGTCAATATGCCTGAACTTACTTGAAAATATTTTTGGGATTTCCATAGAGCGTAGGTGATCCGGGATTCCACGCACTTCGCGCTGCATGGATGTGTCGAAAAATAAAGTTGAGTCAGGGACATTTAGGAGGCTGACATGGATAGGAATATATCTTGAAGGGTTGATTTCCTGTGACATATGGTTAAAATATACTGTCATGAATCTTGTTTGAGATTGAAGCTCAACTAGCCTTTCGAAGTTATTAATAATTAGGGGATTCAGTACCTCGCATCTTATTAGCAGTCGCGACGAAAGCTCCCAAAAACGATCCTTCAATGGAAGAACTCCCGCCAGAACTTCAAGACTCATTGTATGTGTCGAATGCATGCAGCCTAAAGCAATTCGCAAACAACGATACTGAATTCGCTCCAGTTTGATAATATGAGAATTTGCAGCGGAACGAAAGCAAACGCATCCATATTCCATCACTGAAAGTATCGTTGTCTGATACAATTTTATTAGATCTTGCGGATGAGCACCCCACCAAGACCCTGTTATTGTTCGAAGAAAATTTACTCTTTGTTGGCATTTCGTTATCAGATACCTAATGTGTCCTCCCCACGTGCATTTGTAATCAAACCACACCCCGAGGTATTTGAAAGTCAAAACCTGTTGGATCATCATATGAAGCTGAAGTTGCGCGGGATCATGCTTTCTTGAAAAGACGACTAACTCTGTTTTCTCCGCAGAGAATTCGATACCCAGATGAACAGCCCAAACGGACAATTTATCTAAGGTATCTTGCAATGGTTTTTGTAAATCAATAGCTTTGGATCCAGTAACTGAAACCACGCCATCATCTGCCAATTGCCTTAGTGTACATGGGGTTACGAGACATCATATGAAGCTGAAGTTGCGCGGGATCATGCTTTCTTGAAAAGACGACTAACTCTGTTTTCTCCGCAGAGAATTCGATACCCAGATGAACAGCCCAAACGGACAATTTATCTAAGGTATCTTGCAATGGTTTTTGTAAATCAATAGCTTTGGATCCAGTAACTGAAACCACGCCATCATCTGCCAATTGCCTTAGTGTACATGGGGTTACGAGACATCATATGAAGCTGAAGTTGCGCGGGATCATGCTTTCTTGAAAAGACGACTAACTCTGTTTTCTCCGCAGAGAATTCGATACCCAGATGAACAGCCCAAACGGACAATTTATCTAAGGTATCTTGCAATGGTTTTTGTAAATCAATAGCTTTGGATCCAGTAACTGAAACCACGCCATCATCTGCCAATTGCCTTAGTGTACATGGGGTTACGAGACAGCTGTCAATGTCGTTTACATAGAAATTGTACAGGAGCGTACTGAGGCATGAGCCTTGCGGGAGACCCATGTAGCTAATTCTGAATGTTGCCAAATCGCCATGTGAAAAATGCATGCGTTTCTCTGACAAAAGGTTGTGCAAATAATTATTTATAACCGCTGGAAGTCCATGTTGGTGGAGCTTGTCTGAAAGAACATCAATGGAAACTGATTCAAATGCTCCTTTAATGTCTAAAAATACAGAGGCCATTTGTTGTTTTTGAGCAAAGGCAATTTGGATGTCAGACGAAAGCAATGCAAGGCAATCATTCGTCCCTTTATTTCTTCGGAAGCCAAATTGAGTATCTGATAACAAACCTTTCGTCTCGACCCAAGTGTCGAGACGTCGAAGAATAATTTTTTCGAACAATTTTCTGATGCAGGACAACATTGCAATAGGTCTATATGAGTTGTGATTGGAAGCTGGTTTCCCCGGCTTTTGAATGGCGATAACTTTCACTTGTCTCCAGTCAGGTGGAACAATATTTTGCTCAAGAAACTTGTTGAACAATTCCAACAAACGTCTTTTTGCGAGGTCGGGCAGATTCTTCACCAAATTGAACTTAATTCTGTCCAACCCAGGAGCGTTATTGTTACAAGACATGAGTGCTATGGAAAATTCCATCATTGAAAAGGGGCTATCAATGGAATCATCATTTGAAGAAGACTCCCTAATAATGCTATGCGTAGGAACGGAATCTGGACAAACTTTCCTCGCAAAATCAAATATCCATCGATTCAAGTACTCCTCACTCTCATTTCCTACGTTACGATTCCTCATTCGTCTGGCCGTATTCCAAAGAGTGCTCATTGAGGTTTCTCTTGACAAACCTTCCACAAAATGTCTCCAATAGCTGCATTTCTTGACCCGAAGTATGTTCTTGTACTTGCTTTCTAAAACCAAGAATTTTTCAAAATTCCGAGGAGTTCCTCCTCCTCGTTTTAAAAACGTCTTGAAAGCATTTTGTTTCGCGTGTTTAGCATCTGAGCACTCTTTGTCCCACCAAGGATTTGGAGGTCTTCTGTTAGACGATGGACCAAGAAATCGTTTCGTTTGGGCTTGTTCTGCGGCCTCCAGTATCGAACAAACGAGGAAGTCATATTCTTCAAGTGGGGGGAGCTCTTCCATGGAAGCCAGAAGTTAATAAAATTGCTGTATTTAAAAGAGGAATATGAAAAGGCTCAAAAGGAAAAATTCCTATAGGGGATCAATTTATTCCAAGTTCAATAGTTGGTGATAAACTTCTATGAAAAAAAGCTCAAAAAAAAAAGAAATGAAAAAAAAAATTCTGATACAATAAATAAAATTATTCCTCATCGTAAACCTAAAGTTACAGAAAAAGTATGAAGTCCTTGAAATGTTCCTTCTCGGGAAATATCTCGTCATCATTGATATATAGTTATTAAAATGATAATATTTCCTAAAATAAATAAGTTAAAATTATATTGATGAAATCATTGTACTAGACCTGTTACTGTTGTTATTGTTCCATTGCTCCTGTTAAAGGTCAAGGACTATAATCTACTAAATGAAAAGGATGATTTGAGTCAGTTGACATAAATTTAATTAATTTCTCTAGATTAGAGAGTTCTTAATACTGAAAATACATAAGATTGAATAATAGCTACAGATGATTCTAAAATTAAAAGAGCAATTTGAGTAATTAAAATTAAAGAAATAATAATATAAGATGTTGATATTGGACCTGTATTACCTAATAAAGTTAATAATAAATGTCCAGCAATTATATTTGCTGTTAATCGAACAGCTAGAGTTCCTGATCGAATAATGTTACTAATAGTTTCAATACAAACTATAAAGGTATTAAAACGCTTGGAGTTCCTTGAGGGACTAAATGAGTAAATATATGTTGTGTATTTTTAATTCATCCATAGAGTATAAATCTTAATTATAAAGGAAAAGCTAAGATTAATGTTAAAATTAAATGACTAGTTCTTGTAAAGATATAAGGAAATAAACCTAAAAAATTATTAAATAAAATTAAAGAAAAAATAGAGATAAATATTAATGTTCTTCCATTATTAATATTAGAATTTAATAATAATTTAAATTCTTTATGTAAAATAATTATTATATTATTTCAAATAATTTGGATTCGATTAGGTATAAATAAAAAAGAAAAAGGAATAATTAATAATCCAATAAATGTTCTTATTCAATTTAAAGATAAATTTATGATTGATGTAGATGGGTCAAATACAGAATATAAGTTTGTTATCATTTTCAAATTATTGTTTTTTGTTTAGGTATTAAATATTGTGATGATTTAATTGATATAGGAAGAACACAATAATATTTTTTTACATTAAAAATTATAATTGTAATACTAAAAATAATAAATAAAATTAATCAATTGATTGGGGCTATTTGAGGAATTAAAAAATATTAAATAATTAATTTGTTTAATTTGACAAATTAATGTTTTATATAATAAACTAATTTTTTTTTCATTAGAAGTAAGTGCTAATTTACTATAATTTGATTTAAGAGATAATACTTGCTTTCAGTCATCTAATGAATTAGTTTTTAAAGAAATTCATTTAATAAAATAATTTAAGGGAATACTTTCAATTACGATAGGTATAAATCTATGATTGGCTCCACAAATTTCTGAACATTGGCCAAAAAAAGACCTGGTTGATTTATAAAAAAATTAGAATGATTTAATCGTCCAGGAGTAGCATCAATTTTTACACCTAATCTAGGAATTGTTCATGAATGAAGGACATCAGTAGCTGTTACAAAAATTCGAATTTGATTATTAAAAGGTAAAATAATTCGATTATCAACATCTAAAAGTCGAAATCCATTAATATTTAATTCGTTTGTAGGAATTATATATGAATCAAATTCTAAATTTTTAAAATTTGAATATTCATATCTTCAATATCATTGATGACCAATCGCTTTTAAAGTATAATGACATAAATCAATTAATAAACTTATAATAAAAAATAATCTTGTAATAATTCAATTAGTTAAATTAGTTGGTTTTATAATGAAAATTATAGGTAAAATTAGAGCAATTTCAACATCAAAAATTAAAAAACTAATTGTGAATAAAAAAATCGAAGAGAAAAAGGAAGACGAGAATAATTTATTGGGTCAAATCCACATTCAAAAGGAGAACATTTTTCTCGATCTATAATAGTTTTTTTTAAATAATTGTGGCAATTATTATTATGATAATTGTAATAATAAAAATAATAAATCTTATAATTAAAATTAAATAAATTATTTATACTAAAAATAATTAGTCCTTATGATTGGAAGTCATATATACATGAATATACTTTATAAATTAATTACCTCATCAATAAATAGAAATATATAAAAATAATCATACTACATCAACAAAATGTCAGTATCATGCGGCTACTTCAAATCCAAAATGATGTTTATTAGAAAAGTGATTATTTAAATGACGGAAAAAACATACTATTAAAAAAGTTGTTCCGATTAATACATGTAATCCATGAAATCCAGTTGCTATAAAAAATGTTGATCCATAAATTCTATCTGCAATAGTGAAAGGGGATTCAATGTATTCATATCCTTGAAGAATAGAAAAATAAATTCCTAATAAAATTGTAAAAAATAAACTTTGAATAGTTCGTGTGTGATTATTTTCTATTAAACTATGATGAGCTCATGTTACAGTTACACCAGAGGTTAATAAAATTGCTGTATTTAAAAGAGGAATATGAAAAGGCTTAAAAGGAAAAATTCCTATAGGGGGTCAATTTATTCCAAGTTCAATAGTTGGTGATAAACTTCTATGAAAAAAGGAAATGAAAAAAAAATTCTGATACAATAAATAAAATTATTCCTCATCGTAAACCTAAAGTTACAGAAAAAGTATGAAGTCCTTGAAATGTTCCTTCTCGCGAAATATGTCGTCATCATAGTTATTAAAATGATAATATTTCCTAAAATAAATAAGTTAAAATTATATTGATGAAATCATTGTACTAGACCTGTTACTGTTGTTATTGTTCCAATTGCTCCTGTTAAAGGTCAAGGACTATAATCTACTAAATGAAAAGGATGATTTGAGTGAGTTGACATAAATTTAATTAATTTCTCTAGAATAGAGAGTTCTTAATACTGAAAATACATAAGATTAAATAATAGCTACAGCTGATTCTAAAACTAAAAGAGCAATTTGAGTAATTAAAATTAAAGAAATAATAATATAAGATGTTGATATTGGACCTGTATTACCTAATAAAGTTAATAATAAATGTCCAGCAATTAATTATGGAGCAAGGTTACAATCACGTATCGATTGTCCCGAACTCTTACAATTACTTAATTTCGACATTCATCGTCGTAGTCTACGTTATCACCCCTTTTTAAGATTACCTTCCGCCAGAACAAACTATGGATTCAATGAACCGTTTACTAGTATGTGTCGTTTATTCGTTAACTTATATAATGTCTTCGATTTTCATGTATCTCGAAATGTAATCAAACGGTTGTTTCTTAGTCACTTATCATGTTAGTTTTAGAATCAAAGATTGGTACAAAGATGAGGAGGTTTTATGCCTACTGGAGGCAGAGGTTTAAAAATGCTCAACTCCAGTGGGCTTTTCCCTGCCCCACATACATGCATACATACATTATTGTATTTTCGTTCAACCCCCACTCCTCTCCATCATTCTCCATTGGAAACTAACAAGATTCGCCCGCCGAAATTATCCCGGTCGTCATTTCTTCTTTCTCTCTGTCTTCCACCATGCTTTCTTCGATCACTAATTAGATCTACATGCCGATTCTAAACCCGTCGTTTTCTCTGCCTTCCACCATCTTTTTGGTCACTAATTAGATCTTTATGCCTATTCTAACACAGTTGCTAGCCCACTCTCGTCTACCACCTTCTCCACCAACCCTTGTATATATTCCCACTCTTTTCTTCTCACTCAATTTTTAAGCAAGAGTACTATTACTGCCATGTAAGGCTTAGCGTCATCAATTAGTTATAGGGTTATAGATTTAGTTTTAATTGTTAGTTTTAATTGTTGTATGTATCTGTTGGATCATTGTAATCTGTTGATACAAATAATGAGAAGGTTTTATGCCTGCTGGAGAGAGAGATTACCAAATTTCATCTCCATCGGGCTTTTCCCTTGCTCCATAAATAAATAAATAAATAAATTAATAATTAATGGATTATTATTTTAATCCATTAAATATAATAATCGTAAAGAAGGAAAAGCAATAAATATTAAAATAATAGCAGGTAAAATTGTTCAAATAATTTCAATTGTTTGTCCATGTAATAAAAATCGATTAGTAAATTTATTAAAAAATAATATAATTATAATATAAGAAATTAATGCGGTAAAATTAAAAATTAAATTAAATTAAATTAAAATTATAATTGTGTAGTCATGGAAAAAATTTAATTGTTCTATTAAAGGTGAAAATCTATTTTGTAATCTTAAGTTAGATCATGTTGCCATTTTCTAATAAAAAATAAAAAAAAATTATATATGAAGCTTAAATTCATTGCACTAATCTGCCATATTAATAATTAGATGATAATAATGGGAGTTCTAAGTATGTATGTTCTATAGGAGGTATAGAATGAAATCATTCAATAGAAGAAGATAATTGTATAGGAAATAAAGAAATTCGTTGAGAAGATATGCTTTCTCATATAATAAATAAAAAGAAAATAATACCAAATAAAAAAATTGATCTACCTAATGATGAAATAATATTTCAAGTTAAAAAACTATCTGGAAAATCAGAATATCGTCGAGGCATTCCTGATAATCCTAAAAAATGTTGAGGAAAAAATGTAAAATTTACTCCAATAAATATAATTGAAAATTGAATTTTTAATCATGAAGAATTTATAGTTAATCCAGTTAATAAAGGATATCAATGAATAAATCCTGATATAATAGCAAATACAGCTCCTATTGATAAAACGTAATGAAAATGAGCAACTACATAATATGTATCATGAAGAACAATATCAATAGAAGAATTAGCTAAAATTACTCCAGTTAATCCTCCAACTGTAAATAAAAATACAAATCCTAATGCTCATAGTAAAGCTGGATTGTAATTTAATTGAGTTCCATGAAGAGTGGCTAATCAACTAAAAATTTTAATTCCTGTAGGAACAGCAATAATTATAGTTGCTGAGGTAAAATAAGCTCGAGTATCAACATCTATTCCAACAGTAAATATATGATGAGCTCATACAATAAATCCTAATAATCCAATTGCTAATATAGCATAAATTATTCCTAAAGTTCCAAAAGTTTCTTTTTTTCCACTTATTTGAGTAATAATATGGGAAATTATTCCAAATCCTGGTAAAATTAAAATATAAACTTCAGGGTGACCAAAAAATCAAAATAAATGTTGATAAAGAATAGGATCACCTCCTCCAATCGTATCAAAAAAAGAAGTATTAAAATTTCGATCTGTTAATAATATTGTAATTGCTCCTGCTAATACAGGTAGTGATAATAAAAGTAATAAAGCTGTAATAACAACAGATCAAACAAATAGGGGTATTCGATCTAAAGTAATTCCTGCTGAACGTATATTAATTACTGTAGTAATAAAATTTACAGCTCCTAAAATAGATGAAATTCCTGCTAAATGTAAAGAAAAAATAGATAAATCAACAGAAGCTCCAGCATGAGAATTTCCTGATGATAAAGGAGGGTATACAGTTCATCCAGTCCCAGCTCCATTTTCTACTATTCTTCCTGATAATAATAATATTAAAGAAGGAGGAAGTATTCAAAAACTTATATTATTTATTCGAGGAAAAGCTATATCAGGAGCACCCAATATTAAAGGAACTAATCAATTTCCAAATCCTCCAATTATAATAGGTATTACTATAAAGAAAATTATAATAAAAGCATGAGCAGTAGGGTGGGACAAAATATTGATTTCAGCTCCACTAAACTTTTCGTGTTCCTTTTGGGTCCCATAAGCACCATGCAAAATTTTAGCTCGATAGGAGAAACTATATTTTCGCGCCCGCGGTTCAAAGTTTGTATGGGATTTAGTATGGGAAAACTAACTTTTAACAAAATAATCATCTGGAGGTCACCCTATATACTCAAAAAATCAGCGGGCATGTAATTTTTGTAGGAAATTTAATGAGGAAGAAAACCTTCGAAGACTGTAACATCAGGAATCAGGAATCAGAACAAATTGGCTCAAATGGCACGTTCCCCTTGATATTTGGAGATTTGTGCCTTGCCATCAATATGTTTTTAGCATCATTTTCCCGATATATAAGAGGGAAGGATTGAAAGGAAATGGTAAGGGTTGGACTAGGAGGATGGGAAAAATTGACGACACAAAAACACATAAAAGCAGAAGTGAATTCTGCACCCCTAAAGGATGCTGAACAATCTGCTGAGGATCACATTTAGTGTAAGCAGAAGGAAATTCTGAACCTCTACAAGGTCCCGAACAGTCTGCTGTTAATAAAACCTCCAACCCCCGAGAGGATTTAGAGATCTTGCAAAAGCGACACCATTCTGCACTCCCGGAAGAATGCAGAACGACTCGCAGTATGTACGAGCAGAAGTAAATTCGGTACCCCCCAAAGGATGCCAAACAATCTGCCAAACCCTATTTAAGGTGAATACAGAAGAGATTCATTCACTCCAGGAAGAACGATGAACCCTTCTGACTATAGCTCCTTACCACATTGGGTGAGAAACGAGAGAATATCCTTCAATTTTAGCTCCGCATACACAGACTCAACCATGTATGGAGAACCAAAAACCCGGATACGTAGCTGCGTCAATGCGGGACAGTTACATATCAGATGATATGAAGTACCATAATCGCATTCACACAAATCACACGAATAATACTCAGCACGTTGAATAGTAGCCATGCGATAATTGAGTTTGCAATGTCCAGTCAGAGCTCTGACCAGAATACTTCAATGATACTTGGAGAAATGCAGTAGACACTTTGACATTTTCAGATTTAAATCTGGTAGAAATGCTTTTGTCTGAGCGCAAGTTTGCAAGCTGCGCCAGTAGATGGCATGTTTGGATGCAGCCCAACAACGAATCTTGTGCTTTATCCAACTAGTTGAATGTGGTAAAGCTGGTTCAGGACCAACGAAATCATTCGTTGCACCAGCTCTAGCCAACTCATCAGCCCATTCATTTCCAGTAATACCAGAATGGCCGGGTACCCATAAGAAGTAAACAGCATTTGAAATGCTGAGGTCTTCAATTTGAGTTCGACATGCGATCACTAGATTCGACCGTGAGTCATTCGAACTGAGTGCTTTTAAGGCTGCCTGACTGTCGGAACAAAAATAAATTCGTTTACCACAGATCCTCTGCTGAAGTGCCGATTGTACTCCACACAGAATTGCGTAGATTTCTGCTTGGAACACAGTACAGTATCTACCAAGTGAATGAGACTGCTCCAGCCTCATTTCACGACAGTAGACACCAGCACCAGCACGACCATTCAACAGAGAACCGTCCGTAAAACAAACTATGTGTTCATCAAGTTGTCGTTCCAGACAACCAGACAACCATTCCTAACGAAGAGGATGGCTCACATTGAATGTTTTAAAAGGAAAACTGCATGTGAGAGTTAGGTCACTAGGAGCGAGTAAATACTCATCCCACGTAACCATTTGAGACCACAAGCGAGTGTGACTGGTAGCATAATCTAATGAGTTACTGTTCCAAAGCCCTGTAACCCTAAGACGGTATGCACAAGATAATGCTTCTTGTTTTAGGAACACATGTAGTGGTTTAATGCACAGTAGCGCCTCTAGAGCAGCAGTAGGAGTTGTCGTGAATGCTCCTGTCATCGCCATTAGGACCATCCTTTGGAGATGATTTAGCTTTGACTGAACTGTCGCGACTTCTCCTTTCTGCCACCATACAAGACATCCATATGCTAAAATTGGTCTAACGATAGTTGTGTAGATCCAATGAATATATCTGGGTTTGAGTCCCCATGATTTTCCAAAAGCTCGTCTGCATTGGCCGAAAGCCATGCAAGCTCGTTTAATCCTGAAATCAATGTGAGCAGACCAATTCAGTTTTGAGTCAAGAATAACCCCGACGTATTTAACTTGATCGACCACAGTGACCTCTGAACCAAAGAACTGCAACGGACGAGCTCCTGTAATTATCCTACGATGAGTGAAAAGCACCATTGATGTTTTGCCCGGATTTACAGATAATCCAACCTGACAACACCATTGTTCAACAGATCGCAGGGCTTGCTGCATTAAATCAAAGAGAGTGTTAATGCTTATACCGGTCATCAATATATGATAATCGTCGGCAAAACCATAAGTCGGAAATCCAAGGTTATTAAGTTTCCTTTACAAACTATTCGCGACTAGGTTCCATAAAAGTGGGGATAGTACACCACCTTGAGAACACCCACAGACACTCAGCTTTCTAATCTCTGGCCTGCCGAAGCGATTATCAAAGAAGTTGATTGCTAAGCATTGCGTGTATCCAGTAAGGGAAAAACCCAAGATATTCCTTTCACGACTGCAATGTTTAACCTCCTGCAGCCATTCAGCCATCGGCACGGAAATACACCTTGACTTAGGAGTTCCTATTTTTGTGGCCTTTTACGACATGGAACAGGAAACCAGTGGATCAATTCTTGGTAAAAAATAATTCCGCCGGATGCCACACGGCTTACCTGTTTGGTGGACTTATACCACCGGTACAGGTGGACCGTAGCGTTATTCTTAGCCAGTTGGGAAACCGCTACCGACACTACACGGCTATCTAGGCTGCTCAGAGAAGGAAGTTAACATTGATGGTCAACTTCCATGGATGGCCGAGCAGCCGCTAAATCAGCGTAATTTTTGTAGGAAATTTAATGAGGAAGAACACCTTCGAAGACTGTAACATAATCCGACATCTGTAAAAAATGTTATTAAAGAAAAACCGACACAAGGTCCGAACGATGGCTCATTCCTTAATGTATCTAGCACCACTGCTGCTAGTGGTGGTAATATGAGTTTGCTTTCTTTTATTATGCTACAACGGTTGATCTGAGTTGTTTGATGTCTTCACAATAGTTGCTCGGTGTAGTTTGAGGATTTTTTTAAACTTAAAAACCATGTTCCAAAACTCACTGTAAAGACACACAAAAAACTAACTTTTTTATTTCAAGAAATACAATTTTGAAGTCTTCAACAATATTGTAGATAAACTCGAATACTATAACTTTGTTGAAGACATAAACCATCTGCATCATATGGTTTAGAAGATATGTTCTGTTCCAATATCTTTATGATTTGTTGAAAATAATCATTGTTGCATATTGTAATTAATTATAATAAATAATTTTACAATAAGAATTAAATGATTAATACAAATATTATTAGTTTTGAAGACTAAAAGTTTACTTAACTTAAATTCTTATATTAAAAAATAAATAAAAGAAAATAAAATTAACCCTATAATAGAAAAAAAATTATTATATAAATAAAATTAAAATTTTTATTATAATTAATATTTAATATTCATGAATTTTTATTATAATTTAATATATAAATTCTATAAGATAAACGTAAATAATAAAATAAAGTAATTAATGTTAAACATACTATAACAAATAAAATAAAGAATTGATTTATATAGATTAAATTTTGAATAATTAATCATTTTGGTAAAAATCCTAAAAAGGGGGGTAATCCTCCTACAGATAAAAAATTTAAAAAAATTAAGAATTTTATTAATGGATTATTTAAATTAAAATTAAAAATTTGATTAAAATGAAATAATTTAAAAGTATTAAATATTAATCAAATGGATATAGATAATAAAGAATATAAAAAAAAATATATTAATCATAATAATTCATTATTCATTATTGCTAATAATATTCAACTTAAATGATTAATTGAAGAAAAAGCTATTAATTTACGTAAAGAAGTTTGATTTAATCCTCCTAAAGAACCAACAATTGCAGAAAATATAATTGAAATTATAATAAAATTATAATTTCAATTATAAGAAATTAATATTAAGGGAGCAATTTTTTGTCATGTTATTAATATTAAATTATGTATTCAATTTAATCCTTCTATAACTCCTGGAAATCAGAAATGAAAAGGAGCTGCTCCTTTTTTTAGTAATAATGTAGATAAAATTAATAATTCATTAAAATTATTAATTATTATTAAATTTATATTAAAAATTATTATTATTAAAATAATAGAAAATAATAAAATAGAAGATGCAAAAGCTTGAATTAAAAAATATTTTAATCTTCTTTCTGATGTTATTAAATTTTTTTATTATCATTTATTAGGGGGATAAATGACAATAAATTAATTTCTAACCCTATTCATGCTCCTAATCAAGAATTAGCAGAAATTGTTATTAAAGAACCAAAAATTAATATAATAAAAAAATATTATTAGAATTTTTTTTAATTAAAAAGAAAAGGATTAATACCTTTATAATTGGGGTATGAACCCAATAGCTTATTAGCTTATCTTTTTATATAAATAAATATTATTAATTAATATAAATTAAAGATTTTTATATTTTAGTGTAGGAAGCACAAAAATTTTTGAAGTTTTTAGAAATAGTTTAATTCTAATAATAAAGTAAAACTTAATTATTTATCCTATCAAGATAATCCTTTTTATCAGGCAATTCATTAAATGCGTCCACGTCTTGACTGATCCTTTGTGTGTGATATTCAATAAGTCGTTCGAGCAAGGCGTATTTCCGACAATCTGGAAACAGTCTTATATGTTCCCAGTATTCAAAAGTGGCGATCGCCTAAATGTACGAAGTTACCGTGGTATAACCAGTTTGTCAGCAGCGTCGAAGCTTTTTGAATTGGTATCACTCGGATGGAAGAAAAATCTCAAATTGATGCAATTTATACTAATCTGAAAGCAGCGTTTGATCGAATAGATCATGAAATACTTGTAACAAAATTATCCCGACTAGGCGCTTCGAGAATGTTCGTTAAATGGCTGAGCTCTTATTTATGCGACAGAGTGCTACGTGTGCAGTTAGGCTCGTGTATTTCTTCTCCTTTCACGAATAAATCTGGTGTTCCTCAGGGTAGTAACCTAGGTCCACTATTGTTTGTGCTGTTCTTTAACGACGCTACTTTACTACTTGGCGTTGGATGCAGACTGGTTTACGCTGATGACCTGAAGCTGTATCTGGCAGTTCGGTCTATTGAGGACTGTGTTCGTCTCCAGGAACTTTTAAATATTTTCGTTGGCTGGTGTAGAAGAAATTTTTTAATTATCAGTACCGTGAAATGTCAAGTTATAACATTCCATCGCAAAACCAACCCCATAATATTCGACTATCAAATCGATGGACAAACTCTTGGAAGAGTCGACGTTGTCAATGACCTCGGCGTTTTGCTAGATGCTAAGCTTACCTTTAACCAACACCGATCAACTTTGATTTCCAAAGCAACACGACAACTCGGCTTCATAGCAAAAATTAGCCGAGACTTCAAAGACCCGTACTGTCTAAAAGCGCTATACTGTTCGTTGGTGCGTCCATTACTCGAAAATGCGTGTTTGGTTTGGAGCCCGTACCAACTCGTTTGGAACTTACGAATAGAACGTGTACAGAAGAGATTCGTCCGGTTGGCTCTGCGGCACCTCCCATGGCAAAACCCTCTGGATTTACCACCGTACCCTGACCGCTGTCGTCTGATTGGCCTGGAATCTTTAGAGCGACGAAGAAAGATGCAGCAAGCGTTACTTGTGGCTAAAGTAATCAATGGCGATATTGATTCACCAAAATTGTTATCTCTTCTTGACTTCCGTGCTTCTCAGCGATCTCTACGCTCGACGAGTCTACTTCAACCAAGATTTCATCGTACTACTTTCGGACAACATGAACCAATGACAGCATGCATACGTGCATTTTCCAAAGTTGAGCATCTTTTTGAATTTGGTGAGCCGACGCACAAGTTCTCACAGAAATTATTAAGTGTATCCTTGTTATAAGTTTGTTCGTTGTACTTCGTGTTATTCATTAAGACTTTTAATTGTCAGATGGATTATTTTAACAAATAAACAAATAAACAAATAAAAAAATATTTTTTTAAATATTATGTTATATAAAAAAAAAGAATGGACTATGTAATATAGATTTAATAAAAATTTATAAGATTAAATGGCTGATAATAGGTAATAAATTGTAAATTTATTTATGAGAAATATTCTCTTTAATCTTATTAGTCAATAATGATATTAGACTGCAATTCTAAAGGAATAATTAAAATTATTTAAGTTTATTATATATATATATATATATATATATATATATATATATATATATATATATATATATATATATATATATATATATATATATATATATATATATATATAATAAATTTTTATTCAATATATATATATATTTTTATTTAATATTTATATAATAAAAATAGTTGAAGTTAAAGTATATTTTAAAGAAAAAATAATTTTAATTATAGTTTAATTGTATTGTAAAAGAATATTGATATATTTTGAAACATTATTATTTTAAAAGAAAATTTAATTTATTGTACCTTGTGTATCACGGTTTATTAATTAATTAATTATTATATCAATTTTTCTCGAATTTTAAAGATTTAATTATATATAAAAGTTATTGTAGTATAAATATTTTAAATATGTAATTAGAAATAAAATGTTTTTTAAGAAATAAATTTAATTTAGATTTATAAAATTAATATTTTAATTTAATTAATGTATTAATTTTATAAAATTAATATTTTAAGGGATTAGCTATAAAATAAATTTTTATATTTTTAAATTTATAAAAAGAAAATGTAAGTTTAAAAATATCTATCATTAATAAATTTATAATAATTTATTTATTAATAAAATAATATTTATTATAAATTAAATCATTTATTAAAATATAAATTTTAATTTAAAATATTTATTAATAATGATAAAATTAGTATATAAAATTATATAAATTATTTAAAATGTTAGGTTTAAATAAGGAATTCGGCAAATTATATATCTACATGTCTTTTTGAGTTTAATTTAAAGTCTAACCTGCCCACTGAATAAAATTTAAAGGGCCGCAGTATTTTGACTGTGCAAAGGTAGCATAATCAATAGTTTTTTAATTGGAAGCTTGTATGAATGGTTGAATAATATATAAACTGTCTTTTTTTTAAATTTAATAGAATTTTATTTTTTAATAAAAAAGTTAAAATATAATTAAAGGACGAGAAGACCCTATAGATCTTTATTTTATAAAATTTATAAAATAAACAGAATTTTAAATTTTACTGGGGTGGTATTAAAATGTAATTAACTTTTATAATTTATAAACATAAATATATGAATAATTGATCCAATTTTATTGATTAAAAATTTAAGTTACCTTAGGGATAACAGCGTATTTTTTTTTTAGAGTTCTTATCGACAAAAAAGATTGCGACCTCGATGTTGAATTAAGAGTTATTTTTAAATGCAGCAGTTTAAAGTTTAGGTCTGTTCGACCTTTAAATTCTTACATGATTTGAGTTCAAACCGGCGTAAGCCAGGTTGGTTTCTATCCTTAATAAAAAATTATTTTATAGTACGAAAGGACCTAAAATAAAAAATATTAATTTTGAAAATTAAGAATAACATTAATTTTATATTACTATTATGGCAGATAAATGCATTAAATTTAGAATTTATAAATATAATATAATATTATAAATAGTAGTGTTTATTTTAGATTATTATTTAAGATTAATTGGAAGTTTATTGCTAGTGATTTGTGTTTTAGCAGGGGTAGCTTTTTTAACTTTATTAGAACAAAAAGTTTTAGGATATATTCAAATTCGAAAAGGTCCAAATAAAGTAGGTTTTATTTGATTATTACAACCATTTAGTGATGCCGTTAAATTATTTACTAAAGAAAGAACTTTTTTTTTTCAATTATATAATTTATTAAGACACACTGCTTAAGCTCTAAGATGCCAAGGGCTTTTTCTAATTTTAATTAACAAATAACTTAAAACTAGGATAGTATATTAAGATAATGTAATGACTTTGGCAGATCCCGCCTTCAGCTGGCAATCGACACCGGCCGGCGTACTGAATGTAACACGTTGGTAAGTATCTTGGTATTAGCCGCTTTTTTCTGTCCGTGTGGGTTCGCGGGGAACACCCCCAGGCTACGAATACCAGGCGGGTGGCCCATATTCATCTCATAGACTACAGCGGCCGTCCGTGGGCAATGATGATGATGTTACGGAGGAAAATGAAAAAAAAAATATATACAGAGAAGTAAATATTGCGGAGAACAGAGTAAAAAGGGGATATGGGAACAAAATGACTAAGAACGACGAAGATCTAATTAGTTGACATCGAGATGGTGAAAAAACGTGGGAGGGGGAAGCAAAAAATTTAGTGACAGCAGAAAGATCTTGTTAGTTCCAATGAAGATGGTGGACAGACGAGGGATGGGGAGATTCAGGCGGATGTTAGTGTCGAACCTGTGGGTGGAGTTTCTTCTTAGCATCAGTCGAGGAACAGGGGTAACTAACGCAAATTACACTTGTATATTAATGTGTTTAAGGAATTTATATATGAGTAACATATATGATATATCCCGACTCGCCAACACATCTCGAACTGGAACATCAGGTGGTCTACCTCGGGCAAAGAAAGAACTTATCCTTTATTATCAAATTATATTTTTTATTATTTTTCTCCTATTTTTTCTTTATTTTTATCTTTATTAATTTGATAAAGCATTCCTTTTTAATTAAATTATATTCTTTTAATTCATGGGTTTTATTTTTTTTTGTATTACTAGAATAGGAGTTTATACAGTTATGATTGCAGGTTGATTTTCTAATTCAAATTATGCATTATTAAGAGTTTAATGTTGAATAAAGAAGAGGAGGATTTGCATTGATATTTTTAGCTGAATATTCAAGTATTTTATTTATAAGTATATTATTTTGTGTAATATTTTTAGGGAGAGATTTGTATAGATTTATTTTTTTTTAAATTAACTTTTATTTCTTTTTTATTTATTTGGGTACGAGGGACATCACCTCGATTTCGGTATGATAAATTAATATATTTAGCTTGAAAAAGATTTTTACCATTGTCTTTAAATTATCTATTTTTTTTATTGGAGTAAAAATATCAAAATTTCAAAGTCCTAGAAAGTTGATTTTTACAATTTTTTTTTTATATGAGACTAAATTTCGATGTTTTATGCAGTTTTAACAGTTTTGGCATCAAAAATATTTTCGATTTTGGAAATTTCATGTACTCCCCCCTATGGTGCTTTTTCAAGATCGAAAATTGTCAAACCTTTTACACCGGGCAGCACCCCCCCTGTCCGATTTAGCTCAAATTTTGCATGAAGGCTTTTTTAGAGGTGCTTGAACTTTTGAGCACTAGAACTTAACGAAAATAGAGGTGATCCCAAAATTTTGGCACCCTTATATACATAAGAGCGGTAAAAATCAACGTGTTTTGTCGGTTACGTCACATATACCATCATATATCTGGTACCAAAAGTCACAGCCATTTGATCTTCGAACTTGATCAATGGTCCGACAGTTGCTTTCAAACGAGCCCAAGTTTGTTAAAATCGGTTCAGCCATCTCTGAGAAAATTGAGCGCGTTCAAATACAACGCTTTTTGTCGGTTACGTCACTTATACAATCATATCTCATGAACCAAAAGTCACAGCCATTCGATCTTCGAACTTGATCAATGGCCCGACAGTAGCTTTCAAACGAGTCGAAGTTTGTTAAAATCGGTTCAACCATCTCTGAGAAAATTGAGCGCGTTCAAATACAACGCTATTTGTCGGTTACGTCACTTATACAATCATATCTCCGGAACCAAGAGTCACAGCCATTTCATCTTCGAATTTGATCAATGGCTCGATAGTAGCTTTCAAACGAGTCCAAGTTTGTTAAAATCGGTTAAGCCATCTCTGAGAAAATTGAGCGCGTTAAAATACAATGCTTTTTGTCGGTTACGTCACTTATACAATCATATCTCCGGAACCAAAAGTCACAGCCATTTGATCTTCGAACTTGATCAATGGCCCGACAGTTGCTTTCAAACGAGTCCAAATTTGTTAAAATCGGTTCAGCCATCTCTGAGAAAATTGAGCGCGTTCAAATACAACGCTTTTTGTCGGTTACGTCACTTATACAATCATATCTCCGGAACCAAAAGTCACAGCCATTTGATTTTCGAACTTGATCAATGGCCCGACAGTAGCTTTCAATCGAGCCCAAGTTTGTTAAAATCGGTTCAGCCATCTCTGAGAAAATTGACCGCGTTCAAATACAACGCTTTTTGTCGGTTACGTCACTTATACAATCATATCTCCGGAAACAAAAGTCACAGCCATTTGATCTTCGCATTTGATCAATGGCTGGACAGTAGCTTTCAAACGAGTCCAAGTTTGTTAAAATCGGTTTAGCCATATCTGAGAAAATTGAGCGCGTTCTAATATCTTCGAAAAGTGCACACACATACACACACATACATACATACACACACACAGACATTTTCCGATCTCGTCGAACTGAGTCGATTGGTATATAACACTATGGGTCTCCGTGGCTCCGTTCGAAAGTCGGTTTTTCCAGCAATTCTAATACCTTTCAAGGATTTCACTCACTTTTCTTGGAGATGGCCAAATCGATTTTTACAAACTTATAGGTTCAAAAGAAAAGTCTTACAGTTTCATACGGAATTCCTTAATTTGTTGTGGATACTACTTTCGGTTCCGGAACTACAGGGTAAACAGGTTTTATTGAGTTTGTGAGATTAGATCCGAACAAATTATCTGTTTGCTGTTTGCTCATTCGATTTTTTCAGCGTTGAAGTACTAAAAAGATTAAACGACTTCTATTTAGTTATTAAAACTTATTTTGCGGTACATCATTGCTGGTATTTCGTGAGTAAAAAGCGGGAAAAAACTTCTCTTCCGGCACTAGTAGTATTTAGTATATCGATTCAATCCCTCCCAAACAAGTAAAATAAACGATACGTAATATGGATTCAATGATTCAGAATCGAGTCAACGAAAACTACTTGGGTGCAATTTACATTTCTCTGGCAATAAATTGTGTTCCCCCCAGTAAGTATTGAATATTGTTCTAGCTCAAATTCACACAACTGTAATTCGTATTCTGTTCTCAGGTTTGAACCTCCCAACTATGCGAGTAATTCTGAGGACTTCTTCTGTACCCGCTGCTTCCTGTCCCTACTAAGAAGTTGAGCTGTAATTTTATCGATTGTCGTTCAATGCGTGTCGTCAATTTATAAACTTATATATTTATGTATTTATTAAATTTATTCATCTGACAATAAAACGTAGTTAATGAACAAATGTCAAATGACCTTCAAACATGATGTTATCGGTTCGGAATATTCGACCGCCGCTCGTTTTAATCTCGTTGGATGTTAACCGTTCTATTGAGTCGAGTGTCTGTAACAAATAAAAATAATAATTTTGTGATCTGGAACACGGATTAAAAAAAAACAAACCTCCATCAATGATCCAAACAGCTATCACATGTTTGCATTTTCCTTCACTAGTTTTGCAAGTACATGCAAATAACCAAGCAGAGCGTTAACTGCTAGTGTAAACTTTTATTGTATGCGGCTCGACACTTGGAGGATGACTGTAGACAAGTCGAAAATAAGCCAAATCCATCCATATCCGAACGGATTCCTCCGGCAGCGTAGCTAAAAACTTCCGACAAATTCATCAACACAGTGCACGTAAAACCTTTCGAAGGCTCCTGAAGATGAATCGAAAAATGCATTATTTTCACATTTAAAGTTAGCACTTCGACAAAAAAAACTTCAACACAAATAGAAAACATGCAGTTTCAATACAATTCAAAGAATTTTCAAAAAAAGCAGTAGATTTTCATTCATGAATATTGTTCTGAAATTATGTTTACTTTCTTTCGCATACCGATCACTTGTTTTTACATGGGAAGCGATTTTTTTATACTCTTTAACTGAATTAGTATACTCTTTAACTGAATTAGTATCTTGGAAGATTTTAAGAATCACTGGTACTTACCAATTCAAACAGTAGAACTAAAATCGAAGAAAACGGTACGTTTGAAAATTTATCACTTTTTTCTTTTGCTTGTTTACTTCCACTTCACACACATAAGCTGTCAAACTCAACTTCGTACACGCTTAAAAATAGTTACTCAAAAATGAGTAAGATCTCATTCATCTACAGAAAAAGTGGAACAACTCTAATTTAGAGTAACTCCGAAGTTACTCAAATTTGAGTTCTTCCACTGGAAACGAAATTTGGGTAAAATCTACTCATTTACTGAGTAATACTTTATTCGTACATGTACAAAAATAGAGTAACTATCACTCAAATTTTGTGTGAAATTTTATTTCACATATACCAAATTGGCAAAAAAATTGCTTCTTTTCTGAGTGTATTGTATTAACATGTTAAATAATTGAACTCAATACTATATCAAGCGAGGGGAATGACAGTAATTCAATTCCTAATTACCAATTAAAAATTTACTCCGCTTCGCATTGCTTGAGGCTCATATGTGTCATTTTCCCTCATTTAATGAGAATATGAAAAATAAGCTTCGCTTTTTAGATCACCGTGGGTATATCATCAATTTATCTAGATTTTACAAGAATATTCATTAATAATTTGCTTGTGTTGCATAGTTACTGCTATGACAACACATACAACAATATCGTTGATGACAAGCGGTGAAATAAATTCATGTTCGAAAGAATTGAATACGCGCAAGAAGACTGAATTTGTAAGTAATAAATGTAATGAGTGAATTGTATGCATATTAAATAAGGAAATACATTTCCAGCTTCAAGCTGCTGGAAAATGAGGAACATGAAGAGACCGTCTACAACGGATACGAAATATGCCCGGAGGCTGGAACGGAATTTATTGTGAAAGACTCGTGTAATGTGAAGCCGAACAATATTTTCAAAATTCGAAACCGCAACGGGAAGGTTGTACATTTAAAAAAATCTACATTTGTATGGATGATTTCGAATCAAACCGAACGTTGCTCGACAGACAGAATTTATCGTTTTCAAACACAAGAGAAAGCAAGTTTGTCGATACAAAGATTTGGAAATGATGTTCTGAATAATATAGTTATAGGAGAATGGATTTTAGTGAGAGAAGATAGTTTAAAAGTTTGTAAAGTATATGGTTTCAAATACATGACAGGGAAGAATAAGAACTACTCTCTGGATAGTGCGCCAATTAATGAACCAACGGGTGCAATAAGACGTGGTATCATTATTATTGGTTCATATTTTGACATTTTTTATTTTGATAACGAATTTTTATTGGAGATTTCGGATCAAAGTAGCAAAATTCAGATAGACATCGATAGGTATATAACACATTTAGAAAAGCCATCCATTTTTAATAGCTTATTAGTTTATGATTGCAATTCAGCAAAGTACATTAATAAATTTGTTAGTAATAAGAAATATTTCGATTAGCAACATCATATAAATTAAAATTAACTGCGTTATAATGAAAAAAAAAATGATATGTTCTGTCCGATAAATAGTTTCTCTTATATATATATATATATATATATATATATATATATATATATATATATATATATATATATATATATATATATATATATATATATATATATATATATATATATATCTGAATCTTGTGAGGTCTCAAGATACTCATGATCGAAAACCTAATCGGTTAAAGCTGGTAACCATCTGGGAAAATTATTCGCGCTTTGAATTACCATCATCAATTATCGGTTGAATGTGACCAATTATTTATAAACAACCATACTAGTCAGAATAGCTTGTTTTTATCATAAATTGTTGTTAATTTCACATTTAATTGGCAGAAAGATATGTTTGTACATAAAAAATATTAAATTAGACAAATTATACTCTGTTACTGAACTGTCAATCATTTCTTTTAGCTGCTACTGATGTGTGCTACTAACAAGTAGATGCATGTGGATATGTCGTCTCTTGTTTGCAATAACAAAGAATAAAAAGCATTTCGAAGCATTTCGACGTTATAGTAGTCCTTTGAAGTGAATTTCTCGTTGCCAGACTAACTTCTACTTCGAAATCAGAATTAATTCAATACTGTCATCCCCCTCGATATCAAGTGGTGGTCACTTGGAGTAGTGTGTTATGCTCAGGCACCAATCATACACTTATTCCTCATAAATGACATTTGAGCATATTCGTTTCCATTCTAAAGCACAACACGAAGCTGATCATTCCGGTTTTTGCAGACACAACACCGTTTGTGTTGATCGACTCACCCTCGAAATACGCGTCTCACTAACAAAAAATACAACCTGTTGCTACAAATGGTTATTACAACCTTTAGACTTATCGCGAATGCGAATAGTAACTATAAAACGAGATTTTGCGTTAAACTCAAATTTAGAGTAGGAGTTACTCAATATCATTGATGATAACTACTCAATTTTTGACGTTTCCATGTATTATTTGAAAATGAGTAACTAGTACTCAAACTTTGAGTAACTTTTTCTAAGCGTGTAGTCGCGAATCACATTAGGTTTTTTATCGTGACGACACAAATGAACAAGTATTCATCCTTGACAGTTCAGCGGTACTGTTTACAAACAAGCTTAAACAAAAATCGAAGAGCACATCTAAAACAATCATCTTTACACTTTGCAACTAGTCACTTTTATTTAATAAATATCAAAAACGAACCAATTCAATCGTGAACAAATGTTTTAAAACTTTATTTAGGCGATACGGACCGTAAATGGTCTGATCCAATTTGTCAATAAACAAACAAAAGAAATTTCTGTTTACAAACAGTACTGCTGAACTGTCAAAATGTGTTCATTCGATTGAGGTTAGCAGTGACGGTAAAAAACCTAATTGGAAATTTTCTTTTTTCTTCGAACTGTACATGTCACTAGTCAAAATTTGGATCCAAAGGAACCTATCATTCTTTTTGCCTTTCTCATATAGAAAGGTTATGCAATTAGGGATGTCGGAAATTTTTGATTACTCGATTATTTAGTAATCGAGTAAAATTTTGAAACTAATCGATTGAAATTTATTCGATTAGCTGGGTTATTATTCGATTACTCGATTATTCATTCGATTATTGCTATGGGATTTTCTTAATTATTCGATTAGCTCAATAATCGAATATTAGTTTTAAGTTAATCGATTAAATATTACTCGATTATCTGGGTTATTAATCGATTACTCGATTAATCGATCGATAATACGACATCCCTATATGCAATCACTTGAAAAACCCACTCAAATAAAAATTCACGTTCGATTCACTTGAAAAATCACGTAGAATGGTTTCAAATGTCAAATTGAATATTTTACGTGACGAAAATGAATGTTATACGAACAACGCCTAAAATGAATAGAGTCATCACATAAGGTTTACGTGAATTGACCAAACGTCAAACAATTTACGTGAATTTTCAGTGTGAAAAGTGTAAGTAGTGTAAATATTTGCGAGAAAAGTTATTTAATTACAATTTTTTACTCCATAGACCGGACCATTCCAGTATGAAAGTTTCCATGTGTTCAACTGGACCGAGTGCCTGCGTGAGTCCGGAAGTTTACCCCCTCCTGCGAATGCTTCAAACAGGCCGTCAGTATGAAGATAGAGACACTGGAACCATGTAATGCAACTTCAACCTGCATCGGTAGTGTTGTGGGAGTTCTTGGATCACGACTTCGGCTTCGGTTGGATGGCAGTGACAACATAAACGATTTTTGGAGGCTTATTAGTTGCTTTTTAAGCCATTGGAATTGTATGGAATTCTATAAGACTAAACATTGCCGAAAGTTATCTTACGACATCGTTGGTAGTTGTAGTCTCCATTTCACATATCTCCATAAATCGGCTGTAACAGTCAATTACTACTAGGAGGTGTTGTCCGTCAGGCAAAGGACCAAGGAAATCCAAAGCAATTGTGTGCCATGGAAAACTCGGTAACTCACTACGCTGTAATGGCTCCGGAGATTCTGGGACACCAACCAGTGTACAGCCTCTGCAGTTTTTAACGAACTGCTCCACCTGTGTATTCATCTTTGGCCACCACACATTAGACCTCAGATGATTTTTCATCATCGTTGCCTTCATGAGCAGTTGCTGAAAAGTGATTTCTGAGACTGGATGTAATAATGATTCGATCTCCTCGAAGGAGAACGCCTTCCAGCTCACACAGTTCATTTGCGATTACGCGATATGGAATTGCCAAATCCTGTATCTCTTCTTTCCTCAGTACATCTAAAACATCTTGGATTTATGGGTCTACTTTACTTTCTTTTTCAATATCCCGCCAGTTCAACGCAGAAGAGCTAGCAGCGTGTATAGCTACCTCCCGAACAAATATTTCCTCTGAAGGGTCAAATGGTATTGCTTCTTGAATTGGCAGCCGTGAGAGAGCGTCAGCCACATTGTCTTTCCCAGGCGTAAAAACAATTCTGTAGTCAAAATCTTGCAAACGCAAACCCCACCTTTCGATACATGAGCATGGCTTAGACCGCTTCGTGAAAAGAAAAGTAAGTGCTTTACAGTCTGTAATGATATCAAAGGTTTTCCCTAACAGATAATATTGAAAACGTTCCACCCTCCAAGACTATTGCCAAGGCTTCCTTCCCTGTCTGGCAGTAGCGACGCTCCGTATCAGTTAGCGCTTTGGAAACAAAACTGATGACGCGATGTTTATCAGAACTGTCATGCTGGATTAGAATGGCACCCAGCCCGCAAGGGCTTGCGTTAGTGATCACAGTACAGTCTTCAAGACAAAAAATCCCAAGTTTTTCCAACAGTTTTATCGCCCAGTAAACACCGTTGTCCTCCGTCGACTACAAAGAATTCAGCTCGAATGCACTGCTTACCTACCTCAATTTCTGCAACGAACGATCCTAGAATCGCAAGTTGGTCTTGGCTTCAATACGGACGCAAAACTCGAGAACTGCCTTTTGTTGAAGAAACCACTGATACGATTTCATTTTTTAGTTTCTGCCACATTTCACCGCTAATCAAATTCCCATCTGCTCCAGAATCGATAAGCATCTCTAAGGCAACTCCTCCGATGATGTAAGGTATTACATTTGATTCATTTCCCGAGTAGAACGCGAAATAAACCTTTGCTTTGGTTTCCTCTTGTTCCGTTTCTTTGGAAACTTTCGTTTTCTCCACCGTTTTGATCGTTTTCTCCGTATCTATACCACCTACTCGCTTTGTCTTTCGACATAGTCTCCCAAAATGTACCTTTTGCAATTCCGACATTGTTTTCCACGGGCGTGACAAACGGGAGAGGCTGCCAGGTGACCTGGGCGACCACAGTTGAAGCAAGACAACTGCGAACCTCCTGATCTGGAGCCTTTCCCTCGTACCTGTTATTCAACTTTGAAAATCTTGGTCAGTAGTTGATTGGTTACATTTTCCTCCAGTTGCTGATCCACGCTCTCTTGTGCAACTCCCAAAACTTCAATTTCCGGAAGAGTCAAATCCATCAACAATATTCTACGTTGGACTTCGTTGGATGACATCCTTCTACCACCTCATCAATGATGAAAATGTCATTTAAGATCTTACACATGTCGGCACCGTGTTTCTCAAATCCACACTGCGTTACCTGTTGTTTCAGACGAATTAGAAAATCTGCAAAGCACTTTTGCTTCATCTGGCGAAGTTTTCGTCGCTCCGAAGTGGCCTGATGACGAGGTTCGAAGAACTCGTCTAACTTCTCTATTGCGCAGTCATACCACCTTGGCTCGAGTGTCACCAATGGCACATGATCGTGATCCTTTAAATTCTTGAATACCACTTGCAGTGCCGGACCACCCAAGTGTAGAAGCTAAGCTTTTTTAGCATACTGGCCAACAATGTCGTACGCCGCGAAATAACATTCCAATGCATCCTTTCAGGTCTTTCACTCCCTGGCAAGCTTACCGCTTTCGATCTGGTCTCACTGGAATGCTGGAACTGGACGTAAGTCTTGCATCTGAAAAGACAATGACTTTCAATTTTCCATCAACAAACTAGAAAATTAAAGCATTATTTTCCCCAGTGTCCAACAATTTCGTTGCGCACGTAAACGATAACACATACTATTCTCGAGAGAACTACTCAATTTTGCGCGTGCCATTCGAAACAAACAAACCCTTCTGAGTTGAAAGAACATTGTATTCTCCGCCTTTCTCTGAGAAAACCCATCAGGTTTCCGTTACATTTATGCCCAGATTTTAATTAATCTTTGCTTCAGCAGGGAAAAATTAACTTCCCGCCTTATCTGGAGAAATCCCAATTGATTTCTGCCACTTCCTGGAAAACTCTCGCAGTTTTCGCCACGTTTGATTTGATTTCCGAAGGATTCGAATAATCCTTGTTTTTAAAAGGGGAACAGTATATTGTCCGCCTTCTATGGGAAAACACCCTTTCTGTTACATTCGGGAAAACTCTTACTGTTTTCGCCACCGGGAAAACTCTTGCAGTTTTCGCCACTGAGAAAAATCTCGAAATTTCCATACAAGTAGTATTCCAAAGCGGTATAATTCTTAGGCGAACAATCAAAATTGACGCCACGCATAACCTAACTTATTTTCTCCCGTGAGCAATTTGCGAAATAAATCAAACAATTGGAATTTTCTAATCACACACTCAAAATAATAATCATGTTATAGTTACGTGAAAAGTTATGTGAATATTTTCCACCCTACTTTTCACGTAGGTTTCAAAAGACTGGCATTTAAAAGCTGTTTAATGCATAATCCAGTAAAAGTTACGTGTTTCATAGGTAAAATGTAATGTACTGCTCATTTCACATTTATCTATCAGTTCATATCAAATTTAGATATGAAAGAAACACTATTTCATATATTGGTTGAAGAAAAAAGGGAAATTTCAGATTTTTATATAAATCTAAAGAATGCAAAATGACATGCAAAACAAAACATTTATTTTAGAAAATCAGCATGGAATTTTAAATAAAAAATGAAAAGCAACTAATAACGTCGTGGGATCTCGAATCAACAAGCCTCCAGAAATCGTTATGTTGTCACTGCCATCCAACTGAAGCCGAAGTCGAGATCCGAGAACTTCCACAACACTACCGATGCAGGTTGAGATCCCATTACATGGGTCCAGTGTCTCTAGCTTCATACCGATTTTGAACTCGTTTTTCGGTGGACCAACGGAAGCATTCGGCAGGAGCGGGCACACTTCCGGACTCACGCAGGCACTCGATCCAATCGAACACATGGAAACTTTCATACTGGAATCAACCGATCGATGTAGTAAAAAATTGTAATTAAATAACATTTCTCGCAAATATTTGCACTACTCACACTTTGAGGGCCACTGTTCGCCATTTTCAAAATCGAGTTTTTCACACTGGAAATTCACGTAGATTGTTTGACGTTTGGTCAATTCACGTAAACCTTATGTGATGACTCTATTCATTTTAGAGGATGTTCGTATAACATTCATTTACGTCACGTAAAATATTCAATTTGACATTTGAAACCAGTTTACGTGATTTTTCAAGTGAATCGAACGTGAATTTTTATTTGAGTGCAACTTCCCGTTGTCCTTCACTGAGCTAAATTTTCTTTTTCACATTATATGATATTCTAATGATTTTGCACTATTAGCATTTCCAATCATAGTTACAAGATGTGTTCAACATCATGTCAAATATATGAGATAATCTTATGAAACATAAAACTCTTCTTAACGTTATTTTTACAGGATTTCCATATAACGAATGAAATTTCCAGTCTGAGTCAAATTTATTGGCGCGTCTTATAACCATTACTAGATATCCGCACAACATACATTGGAACAATTTATGAAGCGCATATTACCCACTTAGAAAAAAACGTTCAACGGTGGTCCTTCATTGGTCCAATACGTTGGATCATTGGTCCAATGAAAGTCCAATCAATCGTTCAACGGGAGGCCAACACGTTTGCCGATTTTGAAACAGACCGTTGAACCGGATGCCATTTTTTTCGTTCAACAAACCCGGCAGACAGAGGTCCATTGTTAAGCCATTTTTAACATGAGGAGTTGGAGCCCCGTTGGACTAGTTTTACTGCAGAATTTCTGAAGTTTTTTCCACTTATTTGTTTAAACTAACAATACATACCTGCACAATACTTCTACTTTACGTAGAATAAAAACAAATTTTCGTTCTATGTAAAGGTAACACTTCATTTTCACACTATTTTTGCAAGAGAAAAAAAAACAACAAACCGTTCCAGCAAATTGAATGAATGTTTCGTGCAATATGTCGTTCAACAAGCGCTAAAAAACCAACAAAATTGAACGGTCTGCTGAGAGGGTATATTCACTTCGAATGTATTTATATAGGTTCATATATACCATATGACTAGTTTTATAAAATTTATATATATATATATATATATATATATATATATATATATATATATATATATATATATATATATATATATATATATATATATATATACATACATATATATATATATATATATATATATATATATATATATATATATATATATATATATATATATATATATATATATATATATATATATATATATATATATATATATATATATATATATAACTTTCAATATAGGTCATACGAATAGCAGATAATTGCCAACTACTACTTTTCTTTGAGGATTCAAGCTATACACAGCAAATAAAATTGTAATTACCAGTCTCGTAATACACTGCGACGTTCAAACAAAATCGACGTAATTTAATTGACGATGTGAAATCACAGATTTTTGGTTATATATTTAAAGCCATAGCGTAATATTATGCATAAAAGATGTACTCAAATAAAAACGCCGAAAGAGCAAATTTTTACACATTGTTCCGTGTAATATCACAGCGAAAAGAATGCACATAAACCGTGTTGAAAATTTACCAGAATATTACATAGATGTTTTGTGATATATTATCGATACAGTGTACATATACACAAAAGTGTGTAATATTCACACAAAAGAGACGCAGAGCTCTTATGTGTGCATTGTTTTTCATTTCATGGCGTCAGTTATATGAATTTGTTTATCTGCGTGCTCTTGTGCAAATATAAATTGGTAAGTAACAGTACAAACTTTGTGATTTGTTGATTCGATGCAATACAGCAATTTACAATAGAAAATGTCATTAAACGGGTTGATAAATTTTCAATAATTTTTGTAGCTTTCGTTGGTAGTTTCAAACTAAATCTTTTTCCCGTGATACTAGTGGAATATGCAGTACGACATTATGCCTGGTCTGTACCGGTACTAATTGATGTGTGCAATGGATTAAAAACATTTTCACAAACCCGTATGAACGATTTTCAATGTGCAAAAAAGGATGTCGCCTATAATGTGTACATAAAATCTGGGAAACGAATATTTTGGTAACATGATGACTGATGCAGGGCAGCAAAAGTATCAATTTAGACGAAACAGCTAAAATCATAATTTGAATTGAATTATTCCAAATCACATTAGCTTTACGATTGATTGATTTGTAATAGCTATTCCATGTATGTATATATGTGTGTTATGTTATTAATTTTTCGTCAACACTTAAAAATGATTCTTATCAATATCACATTTAAATTTCAGATAATTGAAATGGATATAGCTTGCTCAATATGCGGTTCATACTTTAAGCAGGTGGAGATTTATAAAAATCATATTAAAACAAATCGCTGTACTTAAACATCACTTTGAACGTGCAACTGGGATAAATCACACACGCTTTATTGACAATTATTTTTCTAAGCGGAAAAGACTCATTCAAGTTTCGAGAACGTACATCTATAAAAAAAACTGCACATTAACGACTGCGACAGACTTGTAAATTTTTGTTGGCGTTTCAAAAATATTGAAGGAAGATTTTTCTACAGTCTTGATCAGTTTTGGTGTAAGTAATAGAATATTAAAAATAATGATACTATTTAAATTGATATAGTGTGTATAAGCCCTTAGGGCATACACCCAAACCTCCATTTACGAACCTTATATATGTATGTATGTATGCTTACACACTCAGTCGTTTGCGTATATGTGTATATATTTATACATATAAATGATCGCTTTTACTTCACCAATATTTATATGTATTAAAAAATACATATATTGGCACACATGCGTACGTATATTAATACATATATACATATATAAGTTACGTAAATGGAGGTTTAGGTGTATTCAGTAGTCTTCTTGTTATAGATGCATAATTTGTGTCAGTTTTAATTTCAATCAAATTTTTTTTACTATACACAGAATGATGCTACCATCTTGGATACAACTACTACGTCTCCTATTCTCGCATTAGTTGATATGAAATATAGTACGTCAAAAGTCGAATATTCTAACTTTCGAAATTCTGTTACAGGTCGCGATATGTACTACAAATATCCAGCTGTAGTTTCAAAAACTCTAGAGTTTTTTCAGTTATTTTCACTGAAACTTAAGCCTGATAAAGGCACCAGATCAGTTGCAACAATAGTAGGTAAACAACAACAACTGGTTCGAACACTTTTAACCAAACTAGCTAAAATTCAATAGATTTTTTCTTTTACTTGTATTCAAACCAAAACTTGCCATTTATAATGGGACGTGGGACGTTTTTGTTAACATAATTAAAAAAGTCTTCGTCGGTCGACTTTTCTTCAACGCAACGTCAAAAATGTTTAATTCTACTACTTTATATCAGAAGACGAAATCGTTTCAGTAAGTAACTAGAATGTCAAAGCTTTTCTTTAACAAAAGAATTAAATAATGAGTAATCTAATAAAGTATATGTATGTATATAAATTATATATATATATATATATATATATATATATATATATATATATATATATATATATATATATATATATATATATATATATATATATATATATATATATATATATATATATATATATATATATATACATATATATATATATATATATATATATATATATATATATATATATATATATATATATATATATATATATATATATATATATATATATATATATATATATATATATATATATATATATATATATATATATATATATATATATATATATACTTGTATAGAGAATGAAAAAAATTAAAATTATGCTTACAACCAGAAGGAGAACGACTGATTATAGATCATTGAATTAATAAATTAAAAATAAATACTCGAATAATGATGAATAATGTATTTTCATTTCGTATCAACATGCTATGCATTCTTCCGGATTAAATAGTTCTGAATTACGTATTTTTCATTACGTTGTTCCGCATTCCGTTGTTATTTGTTACGTTGCTCAGCTTTGTGTTTTTTTAGTACGCAAGTCTCTAATACGTCGATCTTGGATTAAAACGTATACAAGAGTACATCGTTATCGTGTAACGTGAAATGAATGTAATTGTACGCAACATTTCAAACCTAGTTTATGTGCATACTTTCCGATGTGAAATTACAAGATTTTTTTTGCTGTGTACTAGTATTCCATTCGGTAAGGGAGCACCTCAAGATATTTGCGAAAGAGAAGTGAGATCCCGAGACTGAAAATAAAACAATGAATCTTACTAGACAGATAGAGTAATGAAATATACCGGATATATATTTCATGGTCCGTTAACGCATATCCTTGAACGAAGTTGGATGAGCTGTCTTGTCAGCGATTTAAAATTACATTGAGATGCGAAACTTCCTGAAAAAAATGATCTGGAGCAGTTGATGACTATCGAGGACACAACTATTCACGACTTTCATCGGATTTCCATATAAATTATATGGGATATTTTTTTAACTTTCATTATGATAACGTCCATTTAGATTTGACGTACACATTAAATAAAGATTATAAGTTTCCATATAATTTCTATGAATTATATTATGCATATGATTCATATGACAAATCTAATGAATATAAATAAGATTTTCATTTCAGTGTTCTCGGACAGCTCTCACCCACTTGTACGCGGCGGGCAGATTTCCCCCCAGATGGCTGGCTATGGCTAAGTCTGGCAACAATGCAACAATCGTTTCCGGCAGAGAATTTCGCCTAGCGGTTATAACCGGTTCTTTTCTGTCGGATTCTTGCCCTACAAGATTGGCAGAACCGTTTTGAATCGATTCTACATTTTCAGCGTCTTGGTTTTATTTTTTCAATAAAAGATACATATGAAAGGCCCTTCACATGTACTAATCATGGAAAATGTTATTGCCAATAACATTGTTTTCTCACTACCAAATATACCCATATTTCAATCTCATTTACCTCGTCTCAGGATTCGTTTTTTGTACGTACATGCGGGATTGACGAATATCAAATGAAGTCGAATAAAAAAAGAATAAAGAAAGAGGAGGGAAATAAACAAGACACGTACGGCGAGATAATGACGCAATTTCGCCTGGACAATTTTGACAGTAGCCGGAATGCAGCCAGCCTTCTGACGGTTGCCAGAACTCCTAACAAGCGGGAAATATAGAAAAAATAGATCGGCAGTGTATACCAGTTTTAAAATTGACAGTAGAACTGGTCGAATAAATAAAACTAAAACGGATTGCTGGGGATACGTTTGTTTCAGTTTCATTTGAATTATAGATCACCCATATGAATCTTGCAGCTGCTGAATTTGCTCTCAGATTGTTGCGATTCTTCGCAAAGCCCCTCTTCAATTCACAGCGTTTGTCATACAATCAGCGACGGAAATACACAAGTTGCCAACTAGCCAGGTGAAACGGCGAAAGGAAGAAGAGAATACGGGTGATAAAGTATTACACGACACCTTTCTGATTGATTTGTTTTTTATTATACAGTTGAATTGGAATCCTTTATATTGAATTTATTATATATCGCTGATATATTTAAGAGGTGTATTACTGTAGGAGTTTGAATATGTTATCTGAAATATGTATGTATATTTACTTAATTATACCTCAGGCTTCAACAAGCAGGTTAGGATCAGTCTGTTTAACGAGAGCCTCGCTGGAAGGAGATACTAAACGTAACCTTAAGTCACTCCTAAATAGCCGATATAAAAAATTTGTCCTTTCAGGAGATTTATAACGACCCTAAATAAACCGTTAAAATCACGGAACAGCCTTTCCATTTGAAAAATCCAACACAGATTTTGCACGATGACCACCAATGACTACCAATGAACTGCGAGTGAATCAAGCTCACCTTTTGACAGCTATTAGTGGTTTGTTTACATATCTATTAACACATATTCAAATTAGAATTAACGATTTTTCTTCAGAGTGCCTGCTCGTGTCGTCGTATAGACATTTTGTTGCAATGGAATATGGCTTTTGAAGATTAAAATGTAGAAAGCACGGTGGCTTTCACAAATCCGCCACAGTAGCTTGAACACACTATTAACCACACCACTACATTCACGCGTAGATTGGTCAATGAGTTAAGTGAATATTTTCATGAAATTCATGTGTTCTACACAGCGTTGTTAGGTCATTTTTCCATAAATCTGTATCCGGCGCAAAAATATATCGGTTCCATAACTGTATCTAAATCTCTGCAACATAAGTACCAGAAAATTTTAACCGGAGCTCAGTTAGATGAGCGAAAATAAACAAGGTGGTACGAAAAAGAGGTCATAAATCGATATTTTCCGAGAAATCAGTATACCAGACAAAGTTGATTCTGCTTGTAGTAATAGTGCAAATGCACATGATGATAGCGTGCAAATTATTCTCAATGTAACGTGCAGAATGTTTTATTCGAGGAACAAAAGTTCAAACGATTCAACCAGGTAACAATAACAATAAGGTAACAATAAGGCCGACGACACGACCAGGCACTCCGAAGAAAAATCTGAACAAAAAGTGTTCGTGAGTGATTTACCGCCAGTTACCATAAATATAGCGACCCCTCGATAATCATGAAAATAATCTTCTTGAGCAACACTGTTTAAGTTGCTATGAACTAGTTACCAAGGAGCGCCAAAATAAATAAACAAATCATTTGAGAAAGTTGTCAAACTTTTATATAAATTTAAATTTTGTTTCAACGTTCTTTTTAGATTTCGCCAACCACAATAGTACAATAACCAAATCTGGTACTAGAAGTAGTGTTGCGACAGAAAGGCGTCATCCTATATCATTCACAGCTACCCATTAGCTTTATCTGCAGTGTAGTCATCTAACTCATCCATGATGATGGTCTTTCTTTTTAGAAATATCCAGTCGAGTTTCCGAAACAAATCACTTTTGCTTAACATACTGTCAACCAACCCGGAAGTTAGTACCAGTCTTCACGAAATGAAAATGAGACTTCATTGTTAAATTGTATCCGACACTCTTTACATTCGACTACTTCAACAAGTTCCAGCAGCCTTACGGTAGACCGTAGTTACAGTCTGTTTTCTGTTTGAGACACAAATAATCAAATTATTTGAAGGAGACCTGTTTGCACTGGAGGCTTTCGATGTGCACTTCAAAACCTATAATTTCGATCAGATCTAATATACTGAGAAATTTGATTCCCGTGCTGTTCAAGTGCCTTTCATATTCATCGAAGTATACACGCACTTTGCGGAGACCTCAAATCACTGAGAGTAGAAGTAGAGTAGTTTCCAAAATATAACAGGGCATTGTTTCACAACATATATGCTTATTAGCGGAGAGGGTTGAACGATTTGGAACAAGGGGCGAATTGAAATGGTTTTACTTTAGAAAGTCATTAGAAAATAACAAATATGCTTTCAATACTAAATTCTGATAATCGGACTGATAAAAAGTTTCGCAATGACGGATTGAATGACTGCAAAACTTAACATCATTGAAAAACTCATTTACATAGCAAATAGTCATTATAGATCTAAGTATGGTTACGTTGAACTATTTAATAAACATCCACGAATATTAAATTGTCTGAAAGTCATTTTTAATATGTTCGAGCACCAGCAAGCCTTAACGAAGACCTCTATCCGATTAAACTAAATGACAATACCACTCGAGGCAGTTTGTTTTGTTTACATTTCCCAAGTCTTCAATATGCAGTAACCAAGGTTATGGTAACTGTTATTTAAAATCAATAATCTATCAACTTGTGTTGCCAGTTTCAATAGTTTTTCAGGCGATTTCGTTTTGACATTACCAGTTACTGAGGGGTAGTTAAATTTGCGATACAGTTTCGATAGACGAGTGGCAGGTCGTGTCGTCGATAAGGCGCTCTACACGCTTACTTGTGGCTACCCAAAATTGAGTCAAAAGTCACTCAATTTCGTAAAAACTACACCTACCCAAAATTGAGTACAGTGAGTATTACGCAATTTTGGGTAAATATGCTTTTCGCAAAATTTGAGTAGAATTTACTCTCTTTTGTTGACATTTGTAAATATGTGGAAGATCACATTTTTAAGAAATAACTACGTTTTATTGCAATACCCACATGTGAAATAGGATTAATTCAATGTATCCGGAACAGTTCTGCTTCTTCCGGCATCAATCCACCAAGCAACCACCAACGGGACGTTTGAAATCTATTCGTAGTTCAGATGTATTTTTATTGCATAATGTAAAAATGCATTTTTTATGTATTTTACTTACCAGCTAGAGCCTCACACGACTCGCTGTATATAACACTTTTAATTTTATCCATCTGGAAAAACTTGAAAATGTCGGATGGCGCGGTTAAGTTACTTTGACACAGTGACAGTTTTAAATTCTACTCATTTTTTGACATCTGTTCACAGTTGTTGAAAATGAGTACTTTCGATTCACTCACTGGGTAGCCACAAGTAAGCGTGTACACGCTTACTTGTGGCTACCCAAAATTGAGTCAAAAGTCACTCAATTTCGTAAAAACTACACCTACCCAAAATTGAGTACAGTGAGTATTACGCAATTTTGGGTAAATATGCTTTTCGCAAAATTTGAGTAGAATTTACTCTCTTTTGTTGACATTTGTAAATATGTGGAAGATCACATTTTTAAGAAATAACTACGTTTTATTGCAATACCCACATGTGAAATAGGTTTAATTCAATGTATCCGGAACAGTTCTGCTTCTTCCGGCATCAATCCACCAAGCAACCACCAACGGGACGTTTGAAATCTATTCGTAGTTCAGATGTATTTTTATTGCATAATGTAAAAATGCATTTTTATGTATTTTACTTACCAGCTAGAGCCTCACACGACTCGCTGTATATAACACTTTTAATTTTATCCATCTGGAAAAACTTGAAAATGTCGGATGGCGCGGTTAAGTTACTTTGACACAGTGACAGTTTTAAATTCTACACGCTTAAAAATAGTTACTCAAAAATGAATAAGATCTCACTCATCTACAGAAAAAGTGGAACAACTCTAATTTAGAGTAACTCCGAAGCTACTCAAATTTGAGTTCTTCCACTGGAAACGATATTTGGGTAAAATCTACTCATTTACTGAGTAATACTTTATTCGTACATGTACAAAAACAGAGTAACTATCACAATTTTATTTCACATATACCAAATTTGCAAAAAAATGGTCCTTTTCTGAGTGTATTGTATTAAAATGTTAAATAATTGAACTCAATACTATATCAAGTGGTGGTCGCTTGGAGTAGTGTGTTATGCTCAGGCACCAATCATACACTTATTCCTCATAAATGATATTTGAGCATATTCGTTTCCATTCTAAAGCACAACACGAAGCTGATCATTCCGGTTTTTGCAGACACAACACCGTTTGTGTTGATCGACTCACCCTCGAAATACGCGTCTCACTAACAAAATATACAACCTGTTGCTACAAATGGTTATTACAACTTTTAGACTTATCGCGAATGCGAATAGTAACTATAAAACGAGATTTTGCGTTAAACTCAAATTTAGAGTAGGAGTTACTCAATATCATTGATGATAACTACTCAATTTTTGACGTTTCCATGTATCATTTGAAAATGAGTAACTAGTACTCAAACTTTGAGTAACTTTTTCTAAGCGTGTACTCATTTTTTGACATCTGTTCACAGTTGTTGAAAATGAGTACTTTCGATTCACTCACTGGGTAGCCACAAGTAAGCGTGTAGCCAGTGGTATCGTATGCCAACATCTTGGGCCTTTGGGGCCTTCAAAGCAAGCAAGTCAGTAAAAGTAAAATACAACACATAATCGATTTTGAAAGTCAGTATTACAATATAGCACCGCACGTTTCATAACGATTGGCATATTGTCGCAAAACTGAAATGTAGAGGCGCTGCTTGTTTAGAGATGATACTTTCAGCAAGAGCTGTCAAATCGGTAGGAAAATTTCTATTTATTCCACCTTTTCAACGATTTCTTATGAAAACGTGCAAATTCATTTGAAAAATCATAGTAGAAGTTGAAGAAAAAGTTTTTACTCTGAGGTGCTAATGTTGATCTTAGTTCATTGTGCGAAATCTACCGTTTATTCAGAATAGAACATTAAATAAAGTATCCAAAATAAATAGTACTAGATCGCTATACATTCTTAGTACTCGAGAAATCAACATTACACTGGTTTCTGTTTTAAAAAATGTTGATCCGAAAAAACCTAACCTTACCCAATTTCAAACATTTCTGAAGATTTTCCATGTTTAATCGTAGTTTACACTAAAAAATTAGTAGTAATCACTTTGAAATCGATTTTCTTCTACTCCGAGTGTTCTTTTATTGCTGATATCTATTTGCACTATTGAATAAACGATAAAAATGTTGCAAATAACTACTGCCGATATGAAAATTTCAGAAAGAAAACTCCTTTTCTTGGTTCCATTATTCATTAGCAGGTGTCGCTACCGGTAAATCAGCTTTGCGATAATGTGCCAATATAACATTTATGATCAAGTATATAAAAATCAATTTTGTTTCAATAGTTCACAGATATTTAGCATCATCAAACTTTTATTTATGTTTACATACTTCTTCGTTGTTTTCGTCTTTGCTGAAAAGATTACGGTCACAAGAAAATGGCGGCCCAGCAGGCGGCTGGAATCAACTGAGTCGTTTAGACAGTTTAGACATCAAGCGAAAACGAGATTCGGACATTTGAATGAATGTTATACGAACATCCCCTAAAATGAATAGAGTCATCACATAAGGTTTACGTGAATTGACCAAACGTCAAACAATCTACGTGAATTTCCAGTGTGAAAAACTCGATTTTGAAAATGGCGAGCAGTGGCCCTCGAAGTGTAAGTAGTGTAAATATTTGCGAGAAAATTTATTTAATTACAATTTTTTACTCCATCGACCGGACCATTCCAGTATGAAAGTTTCCATGTGTTCAACTGGACCGAGTGCCTGCGTGAGTCCGGAAGTTTACCCGTTCCTGCCGAATGCTTCAAACAGGCCGTCGGTATGAAGCTAGAGACACTGGAACCATGTAATGCGACTTCAACCTGCATCGGTGGTGTTGTGGTAGTTCTTGGATCTCGACTTCGGCTTCGGTTGGATGGCAGTGACAACATAAACGATTTCTGGAGGCTTGTCGATTTCAGATACCACGACGTTATTAGTTGCTTTTTAATCCATTGGAATTATATGACAATTTTCTGAAATAAATATTTTATATTTCATGGCGTTTTTCATTTCATAGATTTATATCAAAATCTGGAATCTCCCTTTTGACTTCAAACAATATAAAAAATAGTAGTTTTCTGGTATCTAAATTTGATATGAACTGATAGATAAATGTGATATGAACAGTACATTACATTTTACCTATGAAACACGTAACTTTTACTGGATTATGCATTAAACAGCTTTTAAATGACAGTCCATTAAAACCTACGTGAAAAGTAGGGTAGAAAATATTCACATAACTTTTCACGTAATTATAATATGATTATTATTTTGAGTGTAGGACAGGACCAGACAACTGGGCTTCTTTTTCCAGAAAAATATTTTTGGACTCAAAATACCGATATTTCAATTTTCATACAGATAAATACCGATTTTCAGTTTTTGTGTTGGATTCCATAGGGATAAACCAGGTCGAGCGACCTTTTTTTTGTCGTGAATACGACTTACTTTACTATGGGGCGCCTTTTCAAAATTAGCCATATGGAAGAATGGGCAGAACTTAATCGTGAATATCTCGACTTGTATTAATGGTAGCAACATAATTATTTCATCATTTCATCAAAAATATGATCAGGAATTCAGGATAATATTTTGAACAGTGTGCGATAACCACAAACAAGTCAAAAATTAAGTTTTCTTAAAATTTGAAAACAACGCAGAAAACTCTTTACTTTCGCTTGAGTTTTTCGCGCAAGGACGACGATTTTGAGGTAGTCAGGCACATATCTTCAACTGAATGCGTATAAAAGGGGAACCGTGGTCGAAAATCGATCATTTCTTTTCGTGCGTTCGATGGAAGCAGACGTCGTGGGAGTGGAATCATCAACCAGCAGCGACGGAGAATGCACCTTCTGCGTGGTTAAAACCTCACGACCTGAGCATCTCTCATTCGCTTGCTGGCCATCGAGGCGAGAGGACCTTAACCAGCAACAGCAGCGACGGAGAATGCACCTTCTGCGTGGTTAAAACCTCAAACGCTCCGGTCGCATCTCGCATTCGCTTGCTGGCCATCAAGGCGAGAACCAGCAGCGACTGAAACTGGATTCTGAGTCTGTTATTGGATCTAAATTTAGGTCTTGAACTCAGGGTCCAGTTCTCTTTTCCAGACTTCTATTCGGTTCTTCTTAAAACCATAATACTCCTAAAGAATTATGCGGAATTTACTTTACTGTACCTCTATACAACCCATTTTTGTCGTGAATACGACTTACTTTACTATGGGGTGCCTTTTCAAAATTTACCCTCTGAGAGAGCGATAAGTTTTTGATCATGAATATCTATTGTTGTATCTAATGAATCAACATAATTCTTGCGACATGCCGACATGGAAATATGATCACAATTTTATGATAAAATTTTCAGTTTTGTGACATAGTTTCAAATAATTCAAAATTAAACTTTTCTGAAATGTTTGGTATAAACGAGTATCAAAAAGGATAATTCATAAGGCGCGTTTGCCTTTCTCGTATTTTTAAAGCTCATAGCTCAGTGATCTGTGAAAGGATTTAAATAATCTAACTACCAATAGAATCGAAATTTTTCAATTTAAACGTGTATAGCAAAAGCATTGAAGTATTTCAATAGTACACTATTGAAAAACCTGTCTCATTTGCTCCATGTCAACACCATGTCAGAACGCGTTCTAAGGAAGAGAACAAAATATCTGCTGCTAAACAACAAATCGTCCGGGAAAAATGTTCCGAAAAGTGGTGAATATCGCAGTGAGTTCCTCAATTTGGTCCTTGTGAATGCTAGAAACGAATCCCTTCAGCATATTGATAGTTTCTTTCAATAAATTATGCAAATCCGAAATGAAATAATCGACATTAAAATTCTGAATGCGGCTATTTTTATAGCCGTTAGGACCGCCCATTAGTGAGAAAGCTACAAACGAAATCACATAAAAGGAAATCTCTTAACAAAAATTCAATCAGTTTGGATCCAATCGCCACTGCGAGCAGATGTGTTTTGTGTCGTCTGCACGCTTTCGACAAGAGCGATTACGTCACAGCTGTCAGTCATTAGCATTGGGAAAAAAACAACGGTGGAGAGCATTGCACAATATCAGCCGTTCTAATGGCTCTAAAATTTTTCTAAAGAACTATTAGGATTTGTTGTTCGCAAATCGTAGGGAAATATCCTCAGTTTACGGCAAATCAAGAACAGTTTGCTTAAATTTGTGCACTTTTCGCTGTGTGAAATTCACAGTAATCGAGATCAAGTGAAGCCTTTTTTTGCAAAAAATGTTTTAGAGTTTAATGTCGTAGAGAATTACGCAATTTGACCTTTCTGAATGCTAGAAACGAGTCCCTTCAGCATATTGATAGTTTCTTTCAATAAATTATGCAAATCCGAAATGAAATAATCGACATTAAAATTCTGTATGCGGCTATTTCTATAGCCGTTAGGACCGCCCATTAGTGAGAAAGCTACAAACGAAATCACATAAAAGGAAATCTCTTAACAAAAATTCAATCAGTTTGGATTCAATCGCCACTGCGAGCAGATGTGTTTTGTGTCGTCTGCACAGCTAGTTTCGCTTTCGACAAGAGCGATTACGTCACAGCTGCCAGTCATTAGCATTGGGAAAAAAACAACGGTGGAGAGCATTACACAATATCAGCCGCTCTAATGGCTCTAAAATTTTTCTAAAGAACTATTAGGATTTGTTGTTCGAAAATCGTAGGGAAATATCCTCAGTTTACTGCAAATCAAGAACAGTTTGCTTAGATTTGTGCACTTTTCGCTGTGTGAAATTCACAGTAATCGAGATCAAGTGAAGCTTTCTTTGTTTTTGCGAAAAATGTGAAAAAGGGGAATGCGTGCATAATTCATACAATTGATATTCGGAAGTGTTAAGGAACATGTCAGTTGTTTTCGTATTCACGACATCCAGTTATGTCTCTGACATTACCCACCCGCCTTTTTGGTCGCAAAAACAGTTTCCGTACTAAATCGATGTTTGATTTTTCGAGAAAGATATTGTACAGATAGATCGACGACACGACCAGACACTCCGAAGATAAATCGGAATAAAAAGTGTTCGTGAGCGATTTACCACCAGTTACCATAAATATAGCGACCCCTTGAAAATGACAAAAACTAACTATTCGAGCAACACTGTTTAAGTTGCTATGAGCTAGTTACCAAGGAGCACCAGGATAAATAAACAAACAGTTTGAAACAGTTGTGGAATAATTCCACATTTCATGGTTATTAAAAATCTTGCAAAAAATAACAATAATTCATTCGAGGGCTGAATTGTATATAAAGTTTGTCAAACGCCGATGCTTGGTGAGTGTAAATGATATTCTAATTCGTATAAATGAATTTCTAATCACTTTGTGTTTTTAGTTCGACCTCGAAAAAAGTTCTCTGGAACCAAAGCTAAAAACTTTAAATGAGTTGATTGAAAAGTCCCGATTGAGTACGAAAATGCAGGAAATTCTTGGGACATATTTACTTTTAGAGCGTTATTTCATGGAAGAAAGCGTCCTGAGAGCGATAATTTTGTACAGCATTGAAACGGGGCAGCAATGCTCCAGCATGTTGGATGATGTATTTTTCATTATTCGGAAGTGCATTCGACGTGGAACGTGGAACGCAATCGCTAGACGGAGTGTGTGCTGTTGTTAATAACGCTGCTAGTTGCTTGGAACTAGACTTCATAAATGCTTTGAAATCACCTCTGAAATCTGGTTACCCTACCGGTTACATAGATCTAGCCCAATCGGCACTTCAAAGTTCAATCTAGCAAGGGCGATTACAAACTAGTGACGTTGAACAGGCACGTGCAAAATTTTTTTAAACCTCGTTTGCATCCGTGGGTTGACAATTTATCAATCACAATCACAACCTCGCTGAGAAAGAGTTGGCATCGTATGAAGCTGGGGAAACATTTATACAATGCCTTATAGTGCAAGTCGACGCCTTATTAACGGCGTTCAAAACTGCCCTCACACCAAGAAATTATGATAGATTATGATTATTCGGTTAGTATCATTACTAGTGAAGTTACAAGTCGCCTGGAGCGAGTTATCAAAAAATCTACATTCATTCGGCTTGGTGAACTAGTTTTAGTTTTTATGCTTAGTTAAATGAATATATTCGCCCTGAAGATAACACACGAGAAGTTTTTTATTGCCTTAAACAACCAAAATCAAATTTTTAGTAGTGGATAATTTGCGTTGCCGGTACGGTACGCCATTACGAATTACATATTCGTTATGAGACAAGTACACGCAGAAAAATTTATTTTAAATTTTAATATATTACACTTTGAATTCAAAGATATTTTATTTTGAATCAGCGCTTATTTTCATTTTCCTTTGATTCAAATACATTTGATATTTACTTCAAAGCAAATTATTTTTATTTCTACGCACACAGAAATAAACAAAATAAACATTAAATTCAAATATATTGTGTTTTGAATTCAAATATATTTTATTTCCACCTGAATTTCATTTCACTTAGAATCAAATACAATTGTTATTTGATTCAAACAAAATAATTTTGTTTCTTAAATCATTTCACTTTGATTTAAATACAATTGTTATTTGATTCAAAGCAAATTAGTTTTGTTTCTAAAATCAGGCTTTCGGGCGACTGTGTGTAGATTCAATGATGTTTTTTTTAATTCAATAAATTGTTATTTGAAAAGAATTTTTGACTAATTATTGTAAATTAAATATTAATTATTGTAAATTAATTTTTTATTTATTATTGAATGCATTTTGTGCGCTCAGTTGAGTACGGTTGCGGTATTGACTCCTCTGATTCCTTTCGTTCAATAATTTCCAAAAGCTCTACTGTGAAACAGCTGTCTGGAATGAATACAAATGTTAGATAAGAATTCATAACCTACCTATCATATGAAAGCACTCACTATAGTATCGCACAATTCGATCGATTTCAATCTTAGCCAAAGTTGTGTTAAATTTCATAAAATCAGCCAGTACAAACGTTTGATTCAATGAAAATGTTTTAGAATCAATAATCTCTGGCATTTGATTCAAGGACGAAAAGTTTCAATCCAAGAATTTGAATCTAAGACTAAGTACATTTAATTCAATTAAACTCAAGCGTCAACATATTACCTTATTCGAATCTATTCAACGACATATTTGATTCAAATACATTTAATGTACTGTAACAAGCATTTGAATCAAATACATTTTTGATTTGTTTCAATAAAATTTGGAAATTTGAATCCATATCTCAATATATTTGAATCTAATATACTTTGCCACACTAAATTTGATTCAAAAAGTGTTTTATTAGATTTAAATTTCAGTTCAAAAATTGTTTTATTTGATTCAAAAAATTGTTTGAAGTTGACTTAAAGACTCAATATATTAGAATCTAATGTGTTCTATTTCCCTGCGTGTACTCCAAAAGTGTCGAGAATACAACGCGCCAGCTTATCCAGATTATGCAGCTGCCAAGCTGCAGATCATGCAGCTATGGCAGATCTCTGAAAGAATAAATTTAATACCTGCCATCGGGCCAACTACACTCAGTGGTTTCGTTTTAAGTGAGAATCTCTTATTTTTGTTTACATTTATTTTGTGGTTACCAAGGCTACTGGTAACTGTTATTCAAAATCAATAATTTACCAACTTGTGTTGCCAGTTCCAACATTTTTTCAAACGATTCCATTTTGACATTACCAGTTACTGAGGGGTAGCTCGATTTACGATACAGTTTTAAACGCGAGTGGCAGGTCGTATCGTCGGATAGATTTTTCCGCCAAATACAGATTTTTGGAAAAAAAACAGTTGACAGCACTGCTGTAAATAAACAATGCCTCGCGATCACTGTTGCCAGTAGAGAAACTTTCTCCCCTTATAACATGCGATTATTTATCATTTGAAAACACTTAGACAAATGTTATATCGGTCAAAAATATAGCTCTGGATTCATTTTGATCAGATGTTTGTTTTGAAGAAAACGTTTAGTTGAAACAGCTTAATAAATTTTTTCTAAAACACTCAATTTTGGTTAATTAGTTTTTGCAGCTTTATTAACTAAAGTATTCAACATATTCTATTTGAGAAAAATAATAACATACAGAAGTATCCAAAGATTCGGTGCTATTCTCAACCAACATATTCTATAATTTCGTCCATATCACACTTCGTGATTTCAGGCTTTCTCTTTGTATCATCCAGTGATTGTTATATGTACTCGTATACTTTCCACATTGACAGGACTTAAAAACAAATTGAACTTGAATCCTATTGAAATTAATAATTTTGAAAAGATGATCCGAAAAATAAAATATCCAATATCAAGCCGACGACACGACCAGGCACTCCGAAGAAAAAACAGCATTGAAATTGTCCGTGTGCGATTTACCGCCAGTTACCACAAATAGAGTGATTATGAATAAAAATATCCTCCCGAGCAACACTGTTTAAGTTGCCATAGTTACCAAGGAGCCCCAAAATAAATAAACAAACGAACCAATTCAAACTATTTCTAAAACTGTCGACTGATAAAAGCCTGTGATTGTTTAAATTTCAGATAAAAAACAATACACATTATCTTCTAATTATAATTTGATTTAATTTTTGAATCCACACATTAAAAGAATCTCTCCAGGATATCTCCTTACTTCGGCATTGTGCTCAAAAGAAAATTCGTTATCCTACTTATGTGACCATGATAAGGTTTCTATTTAGATTAGTCACTATTCTAGATAAATTCAAGAAATTTTGCGATGTATGAGGTGGTATCAACTGCCCGTAATAAATTATGACCTGCTCTGTCGAATCATTGGAGTCATATGGAACTAGAATTTATGCATTTGAGTCAGGCCGACGACACGACCAGACACTCCGAAGAAAAATCAGTATTAAAAGTGTCCGTTAACAATTCACCTTCAGTTACCATCAATTGAGCAACCCCTTGGTAATGATAAAAATAATCTTCTGGAGCAACACTGCTCTGGTTGCTACGAGGTTGTAACCAAGGTTCTTCGAAAGTTCAAATAAACATAAACAACTTAAACAAGTAACGAGAAGAATTTGTCAATTTTTATTCAAATTCAACCGACTGCTTCCTCTATTGCGGAAGATGATTCAAATTCGGTAGGGATCGAAATCCAGCCGGATAACTCAACAAATTAGCAGTTTCGATCCCATCGGTGACCATTGCGTCAGTGATATTCCAGTAACGGACATTTCGGTAACGAGCCTTACATCCATTGGAACGAAAAGACGGCTATTGTATGATGTATTCGCATATTGTTTGTTGTACATTTCTAAAAGAAGAGAAACAGAATCCGGTACTCCAATTACCCGTAGGTAAAAGCTTCATACATCAACATTATTCGAACGTATAATTTCTTTTTAAAACTTTCTAGGCAACTTCTGGTGAAATAACGGATTTTAAAGTAATCCAAATTATGTACTTTGCGTAAGTTCTATTCGCAAAATAAGTTTTAAAGAATCAAATCACAGATCGCAAAATTAAATACTGATAGTTACTATACAAGAATTTCCGCATATCAGTTCGAAATGGATATTCGCATAGTACAGATTTTTCATATGAAACTGAAATACGAGAACTTTTATCTTGACAAGATGATATCACATTTTAATAATATTGGATGAAAGAGATTAGTGATAGAAATTAAGATATTGAATTAAAATACTATTATTACTGTTAATATTATAAAAGTTTCATACAAAATTGCCCATGATAAAACCAACCAATATGTGCAATAATTGAGATATGGAAACAAACTCCTTAACAATAAATTTTCTGGAAGGGTTCTTTAATAAACGGGAGATAATTATCAGACATACAATAACGATCTGTCAATTATTTTTCATGCAATATGACATTTTTTTAATACATATATTCACTTTGATTTCTGATTCCATCGAAATACAGGCTCAAAGTGAATGCATATATTAGAAGAACTCTACCTTACATGAAAAATTATGAGCAGATCGATATTTACACAATCTTCTCAACCGATTTTTACACAATCTTCTCAAACCGTGTTTTTTTTCACAAATTGTATTCTACAAATTTAGACGAAATTTATTTGTTTTTATTACCGAAACCGGTAGCCACGGTGATGGTAACTGTTATTCGAAAACAACAGTTGTTTAGTCTTGGTGGCCAGTAACATATATTTTTCGAATGATTTCATTTTGACATTACGAGTTACTGAGGGGTAATTAAATTTGTGATACAGTTTTAATAGACGAGTGGCAGGTCGTGTCGTCGGTCAGGCATTCAAACAAATGAAAACTATTGATGAACGCAGCAGAACGCAACATTGAAAAGTCTTCAAAGAGTGATGTGATATTTGAGACTCATGAAACATAACGTAATGAAGTATTACGTGATGGTTAACAATGTGATGAAAAATAATGGTGCGGCAATCGATATGACGATGTCGCAGTTCCAAACTACGGAATTGAAAACGGAGTAGAATTCTATTTAAATGAACTCGATTTTCGAAATTTTATTGAATCAACAATCAACAAAAGTATAAACCAACCGAAACATTTATCATTACAGTAGTCTCACAGTTTCAATGTGTCAACCAATATTTCCGCCAAATGTACATTGCATTGGGTGAAAACTTTGCAGACGAAATCTGCAGATTGTCGTCGTCTATGAGCGTCTTAATACACTACTTGCTTCGGTATCCCGAATGGAATTCTATCCATCGTAGTTGAAAGACTCCACCAATGATCCGTCCCGATGACATTAACGACAGACACTTTGTGTTCGGAGATCCAAATTTGTAGTTTTATCGTTTCCCAACGAACATGGACAATTAACTTGTTACAGCTATTCTTCGATACACATTAACCACTAGATGCAGTTGACCCGATACAGGAAAGGCTTATGATCAAACCGACTATCTTTCGAGCAGTACGATTTAGCGTGAAACGAATAGTCTTGTCTTGGTTGATTGCGTAACAGGTAGTTTACCCTTATTCGAAGATTGTTGATGGAATCCTTCCCCAAAGAAATCGGCGAACATTATATAGGGGCAGCAGTGCGCTTATTTCCATAGTTGATTGGCCGCGCATAGCTCGTTGTTTCATTCCCATGTTCTCCTCGTTGGTTTGAGCCGAGCTATTAATCTACAACGGATCTATAACTCAGCAGTGGGTGGTATCGTTACAATGTCCGCTACGATCGAAATGTTGCCTCTGACAGATAAGAATAAAAGTTATTGAAAGAGAAAGTTGGAGATATAGAAACATTTACTTCTCTTTGGCAATCATTATAAAGTGCGTAACCAAGGTAACTATTATTCCAAGTCAATAATTTATCAACTTGTGATGCCAGTTTAAAATTTTTTCATGCGATTTCGTTTTGACATTACCAGTTACTGAGGGGTAGTCAAATTTACGATACAGTTTTGGAAGGCGAGTGGCAGGTCGTGTCGTCGATCAAGCTACATTGTTATCGACGATACTGACAACACTTTTTCTACCACCCTGCAGTAATATTGATTTCAACAACTTGTACTTACTTATGTTAATTTCAACCAATCACGAGCTGGTCCGAAACTAAGACAAGACCTGACACCTGGGGGGGCTGCTTTTGTTCCAAAATGGACCAGTTTCTGATTGGCTCATTTTGATGTTGCAACCTGCACATTGTGAAAAGAAAAAACTTTTGCAGGGTACGCGAGCAATAATGCCAAGTATAAAGAAAATCAGGAAACAAATTTATTAAAATGTATAATTTTAGCTCACCAATGAAAATGAAAACTTTCGGAGAATGTTTCACTTTTTTTCAATCTCATTGGTAATAAATGAAGACAAACACGAGAAAAGGTCCTAAGTGCAAATGACAGTTTCTCTTTGTTTACTTTCTCTTCGAGTATTACGGTCCAATCAGTAATCTTCCCATCTAACACTTCACATAGGATTATAGCAATAACCATCTACTTTCGATATGCACTGTAGAATTTGTTGGAAATTACTGGAATTTGCCGTAATAATTGGAAGAGAGAGTAAACCAAGAGAAACTGTCACTTGCACTTGGGACCTTTTCTAACGTTCATCGAGAAATGTTTATAGTGGCAAGACTGTGTAATTAAAATAGGCATCAAGCCGTTTTTCTTTTTAGTGAATTAAAGTGTAACCAAAAAAGATTTGTTAAATTAGTGTAAACTCGAAAGTGTGTTTAGTTTTACGAGAAAAATGAACTGTTGTGTTCCACACTGTGGTCGCATTAAGCATTTCTATCCAAATCTGACTTTTTCCGGTTTCCAAAAGATCCGGTAATACGTCAACAATGGATTTGATTTTTCGTTCAACATGAGATATTTTGTGTTTTGTCATCAAACCTCAATTAATTGTTTTTAAGCATTAATATATAATAAAGAAATGCATTCACCAAAACATGTTTTATGTTTATTTCAAATCAAAAACCTAAAGTTTAAAAATTTAAATGTAATATTTTTTTCCTAGCACAGTTTTTAAAAAAATCTGTGAATATGGCTACACTGTGGCCGATACGTTGGTATTTATTCCACAGGGTGAAAATGACGAGAAGGATGATTCGGAAGGAAGAATAAGAAGCCAGTTGTCAGGTCTTGTCTTAGGTCCGAAATTGGTCCTAGAAGTGGATTAACAATTGTCAGGTCCTGTCCTAGGTTTTATCTAGTTTTTTGAAATTCACCTGGCATCCCTGCTTAAAAGCAGAGATGCCAGGTAAAAATTTCGATTATCTGCCACGCTTACTTGTGGCTACCCAAAATTGAGTCAAAAGTCACTCAATTTCGCAAAAACCACACCTACCCAAAATTGAGTACAGTGAGTATTACCGACGACACGACCAGACACTCCGAAGAAAAATCGGAATAAAAAGTGTTCGTGAGCGATTTACCACCAGTTACCATAAATATAGCGACCCCTTGAAAATGACAAAAACTAACTATTCGAGCAACACTGTTTAAGTTGCTATGAACTAGTTACCAAGGAGTACCAGAATAAATAAACAAACAGTTTGAAATAGTTGTGGAACAATTCCACCGATTTGAGTTTTTTTTTGTCTTTTCCGGTTATTTAGTGAATTAGTGAAATCTAAATAATTTGGTTCTATTATGTCCTTCGTTACATACTGTTTGATTGTTCCTAAAATCCTCAGGACTTTCGGTACTGTTGAAATAAAAGATGTTGCTTGCTTGAAGATCAACCGATAAAAAGACCAGCTCTTCATCAGAACACATTATTTAAGCTGTTTATTTTCTGTCCATGATCGTGTCAAAGCACATCTACATTGAAAGAAATTCATTTTCAGAACGCTGACATTACAGCTCTTCCTCCTTAAGGAAAGATATCACAATTATCTATAACCATGATTTTCTAAAACTGACAAAAAACAATGACACTATTTCATATGAAAAACTCAGATACAATTACACACTATTGCATATACAAATTTAGGTACAAAAGCTATTCCTACAATCAATTTTAAATTTTTCTGATATAGTTCTTCTTGTGAATTGCATTTCGTTCTGAACAGATTAAAATCTTGTACACATTATCAATCATTTTCAGATTATTTTAGTGGTGAGTGCACCTCCAGTATATAATGTCATTTTCTTCATATTCGTTCTAGAGAATTCCCAGAAACTGCTATCGTTTTGTATTGTGACCGATAAATTCTGTACCAAAAGCGAAACTATCCACCCTCGGTTGCGTCAATTCACCGTTTTATCGATCACATGGAAAGCCACAAAATTGTTCAATACGACGTTCTTCTTCTCAGAAACTAGCCAATAACTCTCCCAATTTGCGTAACCAATCCTTGTGACAGTGATTGAATTTACCCGCCAATTCCAGACAATCAAATATGTACCCAACCGGAATTGTTCTCAGCCAGTTAGCTGCAAAATATGCTGTACCTACCTCGTAATCTCACTTTTCAATAGTCTTATAATTCGTCCGAAGAACCTCGGTACCACTATACTGTTATAAAGTAAATTTATACTTGTTAGAAATAAAACCTTCTGGCCAAAACTAAAAGACGCCACTAAACAAATGGCGTTTTGCGACCACAATAGGAAAATTCGCGACCTGGGAACAAGTGTCCACAATAATAAAAGACGAACAGGCAGTATACATGGCTTAATTACTGGAAGAAAAAATGGTTCCAGTACAACAAAAAAAATGGGGGGGGGGGGGGGGGGGGTAATAAAAGCATAAATAAAGTAATATTGTACATTTTTCATATCTTTTTGCAGTTTATGGAATTTATTGATATTGTTCTTATATGGGAATGGGCCAACCGAATTTTCATGAGCCATTATGGTTTAAATTGTAAGGATGCGCTCGATTTAATAAAGCAACAAGAACGAGAGGCGATCGAAAACGGAGAAATTGAAATTCCAGATTTTAGTAGAAATCTTGCATAATTCGCTAAGTCTTCCATAGTAAGATATACTATTTTTTGTATTGTTTCAGTTCTTTAAAAAAAAGATACAAATTCAATAAAAAATGACTCAAAACTCTCAGAAATAATAAATTTAATACCTGCCAGTGGCCCAACTACACTCACTGGTTTCGTTTTAAGTGAGAATCTCTTGTTTTTGTTTACATTCCATATGTAGTTACCAAGGCTACTGGTAACTGTTTTTCAAAATCAATAATTTACCAACTTGTGTTGCCAGTTCCAACATTTTTTCAAGTGAATCCGTTTTGACATTACCAGTTACTGAGGGGTAGTTAAATTTTCGATTCGGAGACCTGGAATTTTCCAGGGGAGCTACTATTTTCTCCGGTCATACAGTGGACTCAGGTATTAAGACGAAATTATCAATCCACTAGGCGCTATTCAATCAATTACATGATTTTTCAGAACCTGACTGATTACTTGGTATCTGCAAATAGAGTACCGCATCTAGTTTGTGATGCTGAAACGTTTAAAATTGGATCATACTGTGTCATTGTTGATGGTGTTGTTGTGTTAAAAAACAGTTCAGAAATGCTGTAGACATATATTTTAAAACGTTCTCCGTCTTCGTCATACAAATTCCAACACTAGTGAAAATTCTTCACGATTGTAATTTGCAAAACGAAAAAAACATACAGCTCACAAAACGGTGCATAAAATTGCCGGAGTGCTTAAGCTCTACTTATGTGAAAACAGAAATTATTTCATAAAACTATTGCACAGTTCCCACCAAATCGAACTGCACAGTATGAAAGTGTGCTGGATCAGAAGTGTGATTATAACTGCAACTCTGTATAAAATGTTCAAAACGACCTATGTAATAATAAGAGATTCTCTTTGTTTACTTTCTCTTTTGATTATTACGGCACTCTTAGCAATCCTTCTCTCCAATTATTTACCGATAATAATAACTAAAGCTATCATCTTTTAATCTGCTCTGGAGAAATTACCGAAAAAAGGAGGAATGTTTCGCAATAATCGAAAGAGAAAGTAAACAAAGAGAAACTCTCAATGTTACATAGGTCGTTTTGAACATTTCATACAGAACTGCTCTGTACTGACAGAACTCTGACGTCTATAACGACAACACAATCATATGGTTGTGTTTTTTCTTTTTTGCTCGTTGTCAAATTTGTAAGCAGGGTTGCCAGTTTTGAAGATATTGAAGAAAGCTGCATAGAAAAATTATTCTTTTCGTTGATTTTCTCAACTTTTTTTCGGCAACCATGATTGAGCAAAAAAGATTGTGGTTAATGAACTGTGTCAAAAGTTCAGCTTTGAAAGCAATCAGCAATAAACAATTTGAAGACAATACTGCATCTGAAAATAAATGAAAATTTGTAAAACTATTAGTTTTCTTTTTAGTTGTTGAGAAATCATAGAGACGTAAAATCTATCCATATTCAATGAAAAAATGAGTAATTTCCACTCGCTTACAAGTGTCAACAAAAACGAGTATTTCTACTCAAATTTTGCGAAAAACGTATTTACCCAAAATTGCGTAATACCTATTCTACTCAATTTTGGGTTGGTATAGTTTTTGCGAAATTGGGTAACTTTTGACTCAATTTTGGGTAGCCACAAATAAGCGTGTACTCATTTTTTGACATCTGTTCACAGTTGTTGAAAATGAGTACTTTCGATTCACTCACTGGGTAGCCACACGCAGAGAAAAAAATTGTAAATATAACCAAATTTGGGTTTCACGCAACGATTTTTTTTTGTTAAAATAGTGACAAAAGAAAATCTAGTTTGATATAAATAATACTGCTGCTTGAAACTACAAAACATTATAATCAATTTTACTCAGTGTGTTAGTTGGTTTCAAACGACATTTTGGTAAAAGCAACAAATATTTCACTTGTGCGTTCCTGTCAATTTCTTGACAAACAATTTCACAGTGATTTCAATTTGAAAAATTTGTTACGAATGAACGAACCTTAGATAAAGTTAAGAATTGTTGCGCTTTAAATTCACAAACTTTTTAGTTGAAATAAATCACCTTAAATTTAGCTATTTTAACTAACGCTTTTGTTTGTTGAAATCATACATTTTTGTTTGTTTTTAAAAATAAAATGATTTCTTTCAAACTAATTTACAAGGTTATATTTAAAACTACTTTTATTTCGATTTTATTGGTTTAAAAATTTCTAGAAAACAATTATTTTTAATTTTGAAATTTTTTGAGACGTTTCGTCATTCCCGTTGCTACACGATCGAATTATTCACATACCATTGTATGTAATTGTAAAGCCCAGTTTCTTAATTTTTATAGCATCCAAACGATTCGGTGCTCCATCAGTCCGACCAAAACAGAGAACCTGCATCAAATATTTTTGGCAAAGAAAATGTGTTATGTAATGTTATGCAAATTTTTGAAATAAACTTTATCATCAATACATACACTTGTACCCTTAGGACATGGAAGAAGCAGATCAATTTTTACTTATGAAACGCGGACAAACTTCTTCCGTGGGAGACAATAATGTAAATAATGGTGTATACGCGCGAGAAAAAATTGTTCTGGTTTATTTGAAATAAAACTAACGCGGTTCATTTAAACAGTAAACTTAGTTGTATCATTACACGAATAATACCATAGATAAATTGAACCAAGTTTTTTCTAGATGTGAAGGTATAGCAGGATCGAGTCAACGAGAACATTGCCGATAACATTAACTCAACTTTGGTTGACATGTAAAAAATTGTTAGTTTATTTCAACAATAAACTCAGTCGGAACAATTATATTTTTGGTTTGGTTGGACCATAATTTTGATTCAAATCAAACAGAGATCATTGTTTTTGTTGAAGGGAGAAATTGGTTTGAAACAATCATATTCTAGCTTGAAATGAATGTAAATCAAATTTAAAAAACTACTAACTGTTTTGTTATTTTAAACATGCTCATTTTCTCTGCGTGCACAAGTAAGCGTGTGTAGACTTGGTGGAAAAAGTCTGTAAATCCGAAAGTCAGCAAGTATGTCTTGCTGGCAGCAGTTTCTCTATAAAGTATGATACGCAAAACTGACTTAACCAGCAAAAAAAATGTCGCAGAAATTTCAAAAGTCTGTAAATTTGGCCAAAGTCTGCAAAACTCGATTTTCAAAAGTCTGCACAACAAAAAATGTCTGCAGCAATACACCTGAAATCGGCAGATTTACTGACAAATCTGCAGATCTGGCATCTTTGCTTAAAAGCTTCATAGGAGTTGCGTGACTGATTGTAATTTTTTTAATCGAGTTTAATCTAATACAGTTATTGATGTGGTTATTCTAAAATATAATGCGCCATGCGAAGGGTTGCGATAATGCATAATGGATGTTAATCGAAACAGTAGGTACAATATGTTTATATTAAAAATTATATATTTGCAGTGTTTATAAACTGGAGTTTAGAAGTTGCAGGTGATAATGCTGATTGCACAAATTGTAACGATCATAACAAGATTACCTCAACAATGCTGTTCGCGACTGTTCAAGCGCTGGACAATTATGAAATATTTCTGATATTCAAGGATGAAAGTGGTTTACCATTTATCGTAAATTGTTTGATTAAGGCTTGAAAAATTTTCTGCTCACAGTTCTGTTCAATTAATTGGAGAATTTGATTCTGATAAAGCTTAGCAAGCTTGTCTGATAAAAATGATAATAGGTTTAACCAGTGATGCCAGGTCGCTTTCTCAAAAATCTTTTCGTCGCTAAAATGAACATGCAAAATCCAGTTATCTGACATCGGTATGTGAGCACCAGCCATTTGAAAGTACACCGATTACGTTGAGCCCCAAACACTGCGATGTTTTGATACTCATCGCGATTATCAAATTGTGAAAATTACCTATACTTGGTGTCCCCAAAACACTATCTGCTGTATTTTAACTGAACCGACAAGTTATTGTGAGAGAGTCGACCCAAAATTCACTAATTTTCGTGCACTAAACGAGGCAAACCATAAAGCAATTGCATTACTGATTGTTTGTTTACGTTTCAATCAGCTGATTTTGAAGTTCCGATTTTGATCTCATTTTTTTTGCTTGTTTTGAGATGATACTTTCAACAAGAGCTGTCAAATCGACAGAAAAATTTCAATTCTCCACATTTTCAATGATTGCTTATAAAAACGGACAAATTCATTTAGAAAATCATAGTACAAGTTGGAGGAAATGTTTTTACTCTGAGGTGGCAATGGTGTTCTTAATTCATTGTGCGAAAACTAAGGTTTGTTTAGAATGGAGTATTAAACTTGGTTTAATACCATTTTCCAAATGCCTGGAAATAACAAATTAAGTATCCAAAATAAATGGTACTCGATCGCTATACAATCTAGTACTCAAGAAATCAACATTACACTGGTTTCTGTTTAAAAAAATGTTGATCCGAAAAAAACCTAAATTTCATTCGAGATTTTCAAGTGTATAGGACAATTTTAAATCATATGTTTGATGACAACACGTGAATAATCATTTTTTACCCATATTCATAACGCTATCTCGTGGCATAAATCAAATAAACATAGATTTCCCAGTGTAATAGTAATGTAGTTGAGAAACCCGTGACACCAAAAGCACCGTCTGGTGGAGAATGGGTGCGTAAATGCTCCTAAAATGCATGCAAAAAGATGCCTGCGCATTTAACACAACCACAGTAGCTAATGGAAAAAAGTACACCCGTTTGTCACTAGAGGTGCTGTTAGTGTCACCGTACTGTGAGAAATCTATGTTTATTTGATTTATGCTCGTGGTGATTATTCTGATTGGATTCTTCCATTGGCACATTGTCGCAAAGCTGATTTACCGGTAGCGACACCTGTAATTGATAAATGGAACCAAGAAAAGAAGGATTCTTTCGGAAATTTTCATATCGGCAGTAGTGATTTGCAACATTTTTATCGTTTATTCAATAGCGGCCCGGGTTGGTGGTTCAATGCATAGGGCACTGGTCTTACAAGCCAGTTGTCGTATGTTCGAGCCCCGACCTGGAAGGATTCTTAGGGTCAGTAGGATCCATAGTACTAGCCATACAATGATTCTGTACACTAAGAATCGGCTGCGAAGTCTGTTGAAACAGGAAGGCCAAATTCCACAAAAGGAATGTAATGCCAGGACTTTGCTAATCAGCAATAAAAGTACACTCGGAGTAGAAGAAAATCGATTTCAAAGGAATTACTACTACTTTTTTTGTGTAAACCACGACTTAACATTAAACATGGAAAATCTTCAGAAAAGTGTGAAATTGGGTAAGGTTAGGTTTTTTCAGATCAACATATTTTTAAACAGAAACCAGTGTAATGTTGATTGCTCGAGTACTAACACATGGATCAATAAGTCCCGAGACTAAAACAGAGATGGCGCTCGTAGTAAACCAGTAACCACGTCTCTCTAGAGTACTAACCTTTGCTTGAAACGGGTCAAAATTTTAAGTCGATCCGACCAGAAACAGGTGAGTTATCGAGGTTGGAGTAAAGTCGTTTTGTGGTTTGCTTAAAAAATGGAAAACGAGTTTCGTGTTTTGATACAACATTGTTTTTTAATAGGTAAAAACACCGTACAAGCTAAACAATGGATTGAAAAATGTTCAAAAGCAACGTGGTCGTACCGACACAAATGACGCGGAACGCTCGGGTAGGCCTGTGGAAGCCGTTACACCGGAAAATTTGAGTGAAGTGACAAAAATTATAATGAAAGATCATAAAGTGAAGCTCCGTGAGATTGCTGAGATGACACAGATATCATATGGAAGTGTATTTACTATCCTTCATGAAAAATTGAGCATGAAAAAGATTTTTTCCAAGTGGGTGCCGCGATTGCTATCGATGGAACAAAATGCACTCTGCCACAAGTCGATGAAAACAATGGCGAAATTGAACGAATTGGGCTTTGATATGCTTCCCCACCCCCCATACTCGCCAGATTTAGCCCCCAGTGACTACTGGCTCTTTGCTTATCTTAAAAAATGCTCCAGGGAAAAAGATTTGGCTCAAATGAGGAGGTCATCGCTGAAACTGAAGCTCATTTTGAAGCGAAAGATAAATTTTTTTATAAACATGCTATTCAAAAATTGGAAAAACGTTAGAACTATTGTATCACCCTAAAAGGTGATTGTTGATCAATAAAAAAATATTGGCAAAAAAAATGTTGTTTCCATTGTTAGTTTCGGGACTTATTGTTCCATGTGTTAGAATGTGCAGCGATCGAGTACTATTTATTTTGGATACTTTATTAGTTATTTCCTGGCATTTGAAAAATGGTATCAAACCAAGTTTAATGCTCTATTCTGAATAAACGGTAGATTTCGCACAATGAACTAAGATCAATATTACCACCTCAGAGTAGAAACTTTTTCTTGAACTTCTACTATGATTTTCCAAATAAATTTGCTCGTTTTCATACGAAATCGTTGAAAAGGTGGAGTAATTAGAAATTTTCCTACCAATTTGACAGCTCTTGCTGAAAGTATCATCTCTAAACAAGCAGCGTCTCTACGTTTCAGTTTTGCGACAATATGCCAATTGAGGTTTCTATGCCCGGTGAAAAATGAACGCATGCTCTAGTGAGAAATTAATGGCCCATATATTTCGTGATGAAATCAAAACCATATGTAAGACAGTTCATGTGTAACATTCGTCGCGTATGGTCGAGTTTTTCTTCTCTCCGCTCTGTGTCCATACGTTGTGTTTTGTTTGGGTTGCGCCAACTGGACGAATGTTTGCATTAGGTTTGCGCCACCACCGGATTCTCGTAGCGGGCGATTGCTTTTCTCTGTCGCTCCTTCATTGTGTTTTGCTCGGGCTACGCCATCCGGACTACAACTTGTACTCGGTCCTTACTTTCCGAGTACTAAAGATTTTCAGTGCGATAGCAATCTCGATCAGTTGAACGAAGTGGATAGTGTTTAGAAAGACAGATAGCTTCGCTGATTGGCAAATTGTCGCAAAGCTTATTTACCGGTAGCAACACCTGCCAATGAAAAATGGAACCAAGAAAAGGAGTTTTCTTTCTGAAATTTTCATATCGGCAGTAGTGATTTGCAACATTTTTATCGTTTATTCAAGAGTACAAATAGATATTAGCAATAAAAGTACACTCGAAGTAGAAGAAAATCGATTTCAAAGTGATTACTACTACTTTTTTTAGTGTAAACTACGATTAAACATGGAAAATCTTCAGAAATGTGTGAAATTGGGTAAGGTTAGGTTTTTTTTCGGATCAACATTTTTTTTAAGAGAAACCAGTGTAACGTTGATTGAACAATCCAATCAGCGTGGTCACCACCAGATAGCGTTATGGTGATTGTTTTGACATATCCCATGTATTTAGAAAAATTTTGGACGATTTTTTCAATTTACTTGAGTTTGAAAGAATGCAGATTGCAAAATCTTACAAATATGGGTAAGAAAAACGATTATTCACGTGTTGTCATCAAACATATGATTTCAAAATGTCTTATACTCTTGACAATCTAGGATGAAATTTGAAATTTTCAGTTCACATACAGATTTGATTTAGATGATACAACATGAATAAATAAACTAGTCATAAAACTTTTGATCATAATTTATCAATTAATCTGAAAATCCAACCCAAAAAACAAAGAATATCCCCGATATGAAAACAGTACCCAACCTCACTTCTTCGAATTTGGTATTTCATGTTACGATTTCTCCATAAATATCAATCAAACATACCACGGAAAGTTACTGAATCATTAATGATCGATTTTTTTACCAAATTTTCACACGTTTTTGTATGTTTGTATTCGATTTATAAGAAAAAATAATAAAAACCCTGCATTTTGTTCGAATCTTCAAGCAAAATCTGAAAATTGTCACCATCGCTTAGTTCAAAGCTCGCCACTCGGGCAGCGCTGGGATCGCAAAAGAGTTGGTTGGATTCTTCAATTTCTCGAGTACTAGAATGTATAGCGATCGAGTACTATTTATATCGGATACTTTATTTGTTATATCCAGACATTTGAAAATTGGTATCAAACCAAGTTTAATGCTCTATTCTGAATAAACGGTAGATTTCGCACAATGAACTAAGATCAACATTACCACCTCAGAGTAAAAACTTTTTCTTCAACTTCTACTATGATTTTTCAAATGAATTTGCCCGTTTTCATAAGAAATCGTTGAAAAGGTGGAGTAAATAGAAATTTTCCTACCGATTTGACAGCTCTTGCTGAAAGTATCATCTCTAAACAAGCAGCGCCTCTACATTTCAGTTTTGCGACAATATGCCAATTGAACAATCCAATAAGCGCGGTCACCACGAGATAGCGTTATGGTGATTGTTTTGACATATCCCATGTATTTAGACAAATTTTTACGAATTTTTCAATTTACTTGAGTTTGAAAAAATGCAGATGGCAAAACCTTACAAATATGGGTAAGAAAAACGATTATTCACGTGTTGTCATCAAACATATTATTTCAAATTGTCCTATACTCTTGACAATCTCGAATGAAATTTGAAATTTTCAGTTCACATACAGATTTGATTTAGATGATAAAACATGAGTAAATAGACTAGTCATAAAACTTTTGATCATAATTTATCAAATAATTTCAAAATCCAACCCAAAAAAACAAAGAATATCCCAGATATGAAAACAGTACCCAACCACACTTCTTCGAATTTGGTATTTCATGTTACGATATCTCCATAAATATCAATCAAACATACCACGGAAAGTTACTGAATCACTAATGATCGATTTTTTTAAACAAATTTTCACACGTTTTTGTATGTTAGTATTCGATTCATAAGAAAAAAAAATAAAAACCCTGGATTTTGTTCGAATCTTCAAGCAAAAGCAGAAAATTATCACCATCGCTTAGTTCAAAGCTCGCCACTCGGGCAGCGCAGCGATCGCGAAAGAGTTGGTTGGATTCTTCAATAGCAGATTGAAGAATCCAACCAACTCTTTTGCGATCGCTGCGCTGCCCGAGTGGCGAACTTTGAACTAAGCGATGGTGATAATTTTCAGATTTTGCTTGAAGATTCGAACAAAATGCAGGGTTTTTATTTTTTTTTCTTACGATTCGAATACTAACATACCAAAACGTGTGAAAATTTGGTAAAAAAATCGATCATTTATGATTCAGTAACTTTCCGTGGTATGTTTGATTGATATTTATGGAGAAATCGTAACATGAAATACCAAATTGGAAGAAATGAGGTTGTGTTCTGTTTTCATATCTGGGATATTCTTTGATTTTTGGGTTGGATTTTGAGATTAATTGATAAATTATGATCAAAAGTTTTATGACTAGTCTATTTACTCATGTTTTACCATCTAAATCAAATCTGTATGTGAACTGAAAATTTCAAATTTCATCCGAGATTGTCAAGAGTATAGAACAATTTGAAATCATATATTTGATGACAACACGTGAATAATCGTTTTTCTTACCCATATTTGTAAGGTTTTGCCATCTGCATTCTTTTAAACTCAAGTAAATTGAAAAATTCGTCAAAAATTTTTCTAAATACATGGGATATGTCAAAACAATCACCATAACGCCGACGACACGACCAGGCACTCCGAAGAAAAATCAGCATTAAAACTGTTCTCTAACGATTCACCGCCAGTTACCACAAATCTAGCGACCCCTTGTAAATGATAAAAATAATCTTCTCAAGCAACACTGTTTGAGTTGCTATGGACTAGTTACCAAGGAACCCCAAAACAAATAAACATGTTTTGAAAGCGGTGGAATAGTTCTATTAGTGTTAAACTTTGTCCAAATTAAGCAGAAATGCATTTAAATGGACTCGATTTTCGGAATTTTCACGAAACTATGGATGAAACCAACGAACGAGGACAATGATCTGCTTCCAGCGATTCATCCGTACGCTTCAACTGCTAGCTTTTCTGGGCAGTAGGATTCGGTGTAATATGCCGGTGTCAAAATTGTTTTGTGTCGGTTGATTGCGCAGCAGTGGAAACAGTATTTCACCTTGTTGGCCACTATTAGAGGATTACTAGTGGAATTCCACAAAGAAATTATTTTACCGTACGTTATGCAGGTACCGTAGAGCACTGGCCTAGCTCAGATCGTTGTCGGTCATTTCCATGTCTTCCTTCTCACACAACGGTTTCAAGTCAAGACCTGATTTTTGAACTTGGCTTTATAAAAGACATAACTCATACTCCGTAATTTTTATATTCCGCTCGAGTCAGGTAAATCCATTAAAATGTTCCGTAATATAATAACCGATCTGAAATTTATTTTGTTTACATTCATCTTGCCTTCGATATGCAGTAACCAAGGTTATGGTGACTGTTATTCAAAATCAATAAATATATCAACTTGTGCTGCCAGTTTAAAAAAATTCACTAGCGTTCTCGATTTGACATTTCCAGTTACTGAGGGGTAGTTAAATTTACGATACAGTTTTGGTAGACGAGTGGCAGGTCGTGTCGTCGATAACGCTATCTCGTGGTGACCACGCTGATTGGATTGTTCAATTGACTATAATTCTTTTTCGTTCGTGTGTTTTTTTTTAAATATTTTTATTGTAAACACAGGCAATATGATATTTTAATATTGTTATTGAAAATACATCTACCAAATTAGAAAAGATAATCACGAGTGAAAAATCCTTTTCGGGCGTAGTGCGCCATCTAGTGGGTAGTAGCCATTGCCGTTTAATTTTTCGGTGACATGAGTTTGGTTGTACCAGACCCTGTCAGCTTGGAGCGAAATCAATCTTCAGTTCAGCAACGCCATCGCACGGTGTCACATTCAACATATCATGTCAATTGTATGGGTACGCAGTACTGCTATTTTGGCGCGCACGAATTTGACATTTCTCTCCCGAAATGTCAAATTCGTGCGCGTACTTAGATTTCTCCAACTTTGACACAGATGACACCTTCTAACAGAGAGTATGAGATGTGTGTTTCTGGAAGAGAACGGTTCACGTGGACCATTTCATACAATCACACCTAGTATTTCTACACGAAATACATGTAGTTCTTGTTTCTTGGATGCGTGCTCAACACTAGAAGGCCCAAAACTTAGTATAGACCTAAATTGCTCAAAAGCAGTCAAAATGATTGGAAGAGAAAAAGTCAATAAAAAAATCTGTGACAATCATCAATTTTAACCACAAGATGACGATTCCTGAGATATGATTGTATCCATCGAAGGACGTTTGTACCAAAACCAAGTCGATCCAGTTTTGCTATTGTGATGTCATGGTTAATTTTATCGTAGGCGAGGGAAAGATCGGTATAGATTACGTCCGTCTGAAAACCATTTGACATGGCGTTGGTCACGTAAGATGTAAAGGATAATAGATTGGTGGTTGTGGAACGCTTAGGCATAAACCCATGTTGGGAATCATCGATATACTATTTACTCATGTTTTACCATCTAAATCAAATCTGTATGTGAACTGAAAATTTCAAATTTCATCCGAGATTGTCAAGAGTATAGGACAATTTGAAATCATATATTTGATGACAACACGTGAATAATCGTTTTTCTTACCCATATTTGTAAGGTTTTGCCATCTGCATTCTTTTAAACTCAAGTAAATTGAAAAATTCGTCAAAAATTTTTCTAAATACATGGGATATGTCAAAACAATCACCATAACGCCGACGACACGACCAGGCACTCCGAAGAAAAATCAGCATTAAAACTGTTCTCTAACGATTCACCGCCAGTTACCACAAATCTAGCGACCCCTTGTAAATGATAAAAATAATCTTCTCAAGCAACACTGTTTGAGTTGCTATGGACTAGTTACCAAGGAACCCCAAAACAAATAAACATGTTTTGAAAGCGGTGGAATAGTTCTATTAGTGTTAAACTTTGTCCAAATTAAGCAGAAATGCATTTAAATGGACTCGATTTTCGGAATTTTCACGAAACTATGGATGAAACCAACGAACGAGGACAATGATCTGCTTCCAGCGATTCATCCGTACGCTTCAACTGCTAGCTTTTCTGGGCAGTAGGATTCGGTGTAATATGCCGGTGTCAAAATTGTTTTGTGTCGGTTGATTGCGCAGCAGTGGAAACAGTATTTCACCTTGTTGGCCACTATTAGAGGATTACTAGTGGAATTCCACAAAGAAATTATTTTACCGTACGTTATGCAGGTACCGTAGAGCACTGGCCTAGCTCAGATCGTTGTCGGTCATTTCCATGTCTTCCTTCTCACACAACGGTTTCAAGTCAAGACCTGAATTTTGAACTTGGCTTTATAAAAGACATAACTCATACTCCGTAATTTTTATATTCCGCTCGAGTCAGGTAAATCCATTAAAATGTTCCGTAATATAATAACCGATCTGAAATTTATTTTGTTTACATTCATCTTGCCTTCGATATGCAGTAACCAAGGTTATGGTGACTGTTATTCAAAATCAATAAATATATCAACTTGTGCTGCCAGTTTAAAAAAATTCACTAGCGTTTTCGATTTGACATTTCCAGTTACTGAGGGGTAGTTAAATTTACGATACAGTTTTGGTAGACGAGTGGCAGGTCGTGTCGTCGATAACGCTATCTCGTGGTGACCACGCTGATTGGATTGTTCAATTGACTATAATTCTTTTTCGTTCGTGTGTTTTTTTTTTAAATATTTTTATTGTAAACACAGGCAATATGATATTTTAATATTGTTATTGAAAATACATCTACCAAATTAGAAAAGATAATCACGAGTGAAAAATCCTTTTCGGGCGTAGTGCGCCATCTAGTGGGTAGTAGCCATTGCCGTTTAATTTTTCGGTGACATGAGTTTGGTTGTACCAGACCCTGTCAGCTTGGAGCGAAATCAATCTTCAGTTCAGCAACGCCATCGCACGGTGTCACATTCAACATATCATGTCAATTGTATGGGTACGCAGTACTGCTATTTTGGCGCGCACGAATTTGACATTTCTCTCCCGAAATGTCAAATTCGTGCGCGTACTTAGATTTCTCCAACCTAGTATTTCTACACGAAATACATGTAGTTCTTGTTTCTTGGATGCGTGCTCAACACGAAAAGCCCAAAACTTAGTATAGACCTAAATTGCTCAAAAGCAGTCAAAATGATTGGAAGAGAAAAAGTCAATAAAAAAATCTGTGACAATCATCAATTTTAACCACAAGATGACGATTCCTGAGATATGATTGTATCCATCGAAGGACGTTTGTACCAAAACCAAGTCGATCCAGTTTTGCTATTGTGATGTCATGGTTAATTTTATCGAAGGCGAGGGAAAGATCGGTATAGATTACGTCCGTCTGAAAACCATTTGACATGGCGTTGGTCACGTAAGATGTAAAGGATAATAGATTGGTGGTTGTGGAACGCTTAGGCATAAACCCATGTTGGGAATCATCGATATACTGCTTGCAATGCAATTTTTAATGCGAGGCAAAGGGATAGCTCCTAGCTTTGAATAGACCGGGCAAACGAGTGGATTACAGGTTTATGTGCGGGGACCGCCGCTTTCGAAGGCGGGTCGGCGGCCGACTATATATATATATATATATATATATATATATATATATATATATATATATATATATATATATATATATATATATATATATATATATATATATATATATATATATATATATATATATATATATATATATATATATATGTATATATATATATATATATATATATATATATATATATATATATATATATATATATATATATATATATATATATATATATATATATATATATATATAAATATATATATATATATATATATATATATATATATATATATATATATATATATATATATATATATATATATATATATATATATATATATATATATATATATATATATATATATATATATATATATATATATATATATATATATACAGTTTTCAAAAGAACGATAATACGTACAATTAAAACCCATACACACTTTGACTACAAAAAAAGCTTGAGAATAAGTTCTATTCAATTCCGAAGGTGCGATGTGTAGTAAACACTAACGATCTTAACAGTAATTTCCAGCTAAACTGAGAGGGAAGACATGGGTATTGGGTGAAGATCTATGCACGCAGCGACAGAATCAAAGGGGAAGAATTCATAGAGATGAATATGGATCAAATTAGAAAAGTTATTACTATGTGTCATGCTGAAGAAACTCATTTCATCGGCGTAAATCATAACACTACTAGAGCTAGAGAATTCAAATGGGTATAATATACTGTACTGTTTGATATGACGAAGAGTTGACGAGATTAGTAAATCCGACTAGTTACTGACATCGGGTGTACGTTATTTGGCCGAATTTGGCTTGGCATAACTTTGTTTGGCATAAATTTGTTTGGCATAACTTTTGTTTGGCATAAATCTATTTGGCATAATGTCATTGGGCATAAAATAAAAAATATATTCTGTTTCATTTGGCATAATTTTCATTTGGCATGATTTCAATTGTGCATATTTTCTTTTGATTCGTTTTATTCTGGGAGTAATTAAAAAGGTTGAAATACATAACGGCCTGAAACACTTGGATTATAGGTTTTCCGATTAGTGATTGGACGACTCGGACTGCGTTACCTCGGCGGCTTGGCGCCGCCGAGGTTGCCTTGTCCTCGTTGTGGTCTAAAACTAGAAAATAAATTCTAAAGGCGGCTTCGTCGCCTTGCGGTTTTTTTAATGCTAGGCCAAGGGATAGCTCCTAGCTTTGAATAGACCGGGCAAACGAGTGGATTACAGGTTTGTGTGCGGGGGCCGCCGCTTCCTGGCTGAGTACCACCGAGCCTCCTTGGCTTCGTTTATGTGGCTGCGCCACATTGATAGACACATAACAAAGCCATTCACTGAAGAATCGAGAGTAAGAATCGAGCACTAATCGGAAATACTCTCAGAATAAATAGAATATCTAAAGAAAATATGCACAATTGAAATTATGCCAGATGAAAATTATGCCAAACAACAGTTATGTCAAATGAAACAGTATGTCTTTTTGTTTTATGTCAAAAGACATTACGCCAAACAAATTTATGCCAATCAAAAGTTATGCCAGTCAAATTTATGCCAAATAAATTTATGCCAAACAAAATTCGGCCAAATAACATACACCCGCTGACATCATACACCACAACTGAGCAGAAGAGACGTCGTGTAATTTACAACAGGGATTCAAGATCTAAAGACTGATTAATCATTTTATGGAATGACAGTCAATGATCCCGTGAATTGTTGAATGAATGATTTTAGTTAACTTTCAAACTTTTAATTCGCTCTCATAATCGTTTTTTTTACAGACAACCTGTTCCCTTTTTTAAATTTTTTCTCAAAAAACAAATGACAGTGCTTTTTAAACTCTCATCAGAAACCGTGTTAATTGCGAAAACCGTGTAAATAAAAAACCGTGTTAATTCCGGAATCCGTGTAAAAAAGCCGTGTATAAAAAAACCGTGCGAAAAAAAACGTGAAACGTGAGACCTTAGTGTATATTGGTTGCAATTGCTCTTTGGTTGTAGGGTAAGTTGTTAACTGCAGCTGGTGTACTTTGTTCTGTAGTGGATGATGATGGATTCGTTGAAGGGGATGCTTCATTGTTGTTGGTGGCTGTCACATGTATACTGGGGTTGGTGTGAAGGAAGCACCGTTGTCCTTGGGTGTAGTTGTCTCCTTGTCCAGTTTATCACATGGCTTACCGTAGTGAACAGCTTTTTGGCAATATTGACATGTGGCCATCTGATTGTCATTGGTAACAAGTGATTTGCACGGAATTCTTGTATTTTGACCTAAAATCACATAAGAAAGTATAGCCTTCAATCAAGTTTATGCGTAATAAACGTACGCCATTTAGAATACCGGGGAAAAAATTCTTCCACTTTTCATTTTCGATAGAGAGAATCTCTCCGTATTGGGACATAGTTTTGCGAACATATGAATCGGTGACGCTCATGCACACGCACTTCTATAGCACTATATTCCATATATACTGGAATGTTGTACTCAGTGCTGGAAACGGTCCCTTCACGTGACAGTTTTATGTGAAATTCCTATGTTGGTACCTAAAACTGTAGATGTTTACTTTGAATGTCGTGTGCTGGAAAATTTCATGTTGCCTACTATTCGGGCTGTCACACATGAATGTCGCGCTAACCAAACAGATGAAAGTCGCATGTGACAGTCATGAGCGAGCGCTTCATGAATGTAGTGGCGACAGTCTTACTCGTGTTGGGCGATGAATGTAACGATAGAATGATAGTCCTCAATAGAATCGGCTGCATTTTGTCTTCGGTGCGAATTTCATTTCTGGCAATAAACTTTCATGATGAAATTCAAAACGCCGTCATTAGTGATAGTTTTCATCTCGATACTGTTCCATGAAATATTCAAATTTCATACCATTATTGCAAAAGGAGAAAGTCAATGTCAATGAAAACGCGCGGGTTAGGGTTGTCAATCAACGAAAATTCTCAATTTTTTAAAAATTTTCAAACATGAATTTAATGGAAAAAGAAGTGAATATTAATCGAAAATTACAACGTTTAAACATTTACTAGATGCATAGGGTTGTCAACAAGCGCAAATTTTCAAATTTTGAAGAAAAAAAATGTAAAATAGTAATTGAATAAAAAAGTATGTCTTTAGAGTACAAAATTTACTATATTCATGTACTTTAAAAGGGCATAGAGTTGTCAACCAGCAAAAATTTACTACTTTTGGACAGTTTCTAGTTTTATTTCAATAAAAAGTGAAGTCAATAGTTAAAGAAATTTACCAAAAAAAAAATCTAAATATTGAAAAAATTTAATATCATACTTGAATGAAAAGGCGAATCAATAGAGTTATAACATTATTAGGATCATGCTCTTTTTAAAGTGCATAGGGTTTACCAACAGCGTAAATTAACTATATCTGTAATAACTCAAATATCACATCAAAACCTCCATTTACGCAATAATCTAGGATTCGTCAACTGATGATTGGATGTTAGAAAACGACGTTAGAAGCCGTTTCTAAATCCAAAATGGCGACTTTCGGCATATCGATAATCGTTACAAACCATCACAATATGAGTATTTTTCGAACGGATTTGATGTATGGATGTTAGAAAACGACGTTAGAAGCCGTTTAGAAATCCAAGATGGCGACTTACGGTTCATCGATATTCGTTACAAACCATCACAATATGAGTATTTTTTGAACGAATTTGATGAGTGGATGTTAGAAAACGACGTAAGAAGCCGTTTCCAAATCCAAGATGGCGACTTCCGGCATATCGATATTCGTTACAAACCATCACAATATGAGTATGTTTCGAACGGATTTGTTGAATGGATGTTTGAAAACGACGTAAGAAGCCGTTTCAAAATCCACGATGGCGACTTCCGGTTCATCGATATTCGTTACAAACCATCACAATATGAGTATTTTTTGAACGAATTTGATGAGTGGATGTTAGAAAACGACGTAAGAAGCCGTTTCCAAATCCAAGATGGCGACTTCCGGCATATCGATATTCGTTACAAACCATCACAATATGAGTATTTTTTGAACGAATTTGATGAGTGGATGTTAGAAAACGACGTTAGAAGCCGTTTCTAAATACAAGATGGCGGCTTCCGGCATATCGATATTCGTTACAAACTATCAAAACATGAGTATTTTTCGAACGGATTTAATGAGTGAATTTTAAAAAACGACGTTAGAAGCCGTTTCTAAATACAAGATGGCGACTTCCGGCATATCGATATTCGTTACAAACCATCACAATATGAGTATTTTTTGAACGAATTTGATGAGTGGATGTTAGAAAACGACGTTAGAAGCCGTTTCTAAATACAAGATGGCGGCTTCCGGCATATCGATATTCGTTACAAACCATCACAATATGAGTATTTTTCGAACGGATTTGATGAATGGATGTTAGAAAACGACGTAAGAAGCCGTTTCAAAATCCAAGATGGCGACTTTCGTTTCATCGATATTCGTTACAAACCATCGCAATATGAGTATGTTTCGAACGGATTTGATGAATGGATGTTAGAAAACGACGTATGAAGCCGTTTCAAAATCCACGATGGCGACTTCCAGTTCATCGATATTCGTTACAAATCATAACAATATGAGTATTTTTTGAACGGATTTGATGAGTGGATGTTAGAAAACGACGATTGAAGCCATTTCTAAATACAAGATTTTTTCTGAATACAAATATTTTTCGAACAGATTCGATGAGTAGAAGTTGAAAACGATACTTACAGTCGTTTCAACATCCAAGATGCCGGGAATGAGAATGAGCTGGTTATAAACTGTCATAAAGAAATTCATAACGACGTATTCGTGATTGTTTTCATTTCGATACTCTTATCAATCTTATATTGCTGCTGTGGATATTTTTAAGAAGTAATAAGTTTGGAATATGTTATTGCCTGCAACGATTCTGTTTTTGAAATCAAAAGATAAATTTTTATGCAAAGACGAAGTTTGCTGGGACAGATATTAGAGTATACATTTAAAAACCAGAAATAAAGAATTTTTTTATTGGTATGACTGTTGATAAGTGTCTTCTTATTAGACATTATCAAAATATGCGACAATATCGAAATCAGATTATAGCAATAAAAAGTCCATTTGAAAATGTATGATGTGTTTCTACCACAAATCAAATTAAAAATAAATTCAATCGTATCGTGCAACATTACCTGGAGCGTTGCGATATATTCTTCATATTACCAATTGAAATCGATTTGCTTTCCGATTAGCGTGTACGTGTTTTATAACAGCAATAGAAGACATCATATGATCAAGATATTCAGTTGTCATATTTACCGAACAAATCATTAGCGACATACTTTTTTGATAGCATGGCGCTGCCAGTCGTGTCCGCATCGTAACTCGTACATACAAGTAGATGAGAAAATGTCAAATTAGCGCGTGGTAAAAACAGCGCTGCATTCAGGGCTTGTATTGTGAATCCTCAAACAAACGAAGCAACAAACACTTTGCTTGACATAACTGAATGGGAGTCCTATATTAGAGAGGAACTGGATGCGTGAGAGTATATGATACTGAGCAGACCAATTCCCTTGCTTGGTGAATTGCCTGTACTCTCAGTCTCAATTAACACATGAACTAAGCAATCCATGGCAATGCAATGAAATGAAGGGTTCGCTCTCGTTAGTACTGTACGAGAATGAAGAACTTTGCTTCACGGCGTGCTACAAGATGCGAAGCAAGGTCATACAGGCAAAATTTACGGTGTTTTTTTTAGTGTAGGTTTGCAGAAATCATTTTTGAACATAACGTTCGTACTCCAAAACCAAATTTGATCACATTTTAAAAATATTTCAGACAGTTTATAGCATAAATTTTGCATTTGAGTCCGTTTTCAAAACGATCCATTTTGTTTCTTGGAAGATTATACTGTGTACGTATCCTAGAAACACAAAAAGTAATGTTTTTCAATTAATATTCATCGGAACTAAAAGTTATCAATCTAGTTTTCTCATAGGCATCTTCAAAATGCGAACCGTTCATCAAATGCTAACCTCATGAAGCATACTCATCAGCTGGCAAACATGTTCAGGAACTAATGAACGTACGAAGCAGCTCTCCTTGCTTGGGTTGCGCCAAGGGGCAAATCACTCTAAACTCTAGACAATCTCATACCAATAAACTCATGTCATTCCAAAACAATTTTCTCTAATCTCTTTTAATCCCAACTAGTCTAGATAAATTTGGGTAATTTAATACTAATCCAACCTAGTTTTGCCTAATCTTGTTTGAAGTGTAGCTGTCATTCGAGCTCCCACGCAGAGATGCCATTTATACAGATTAATCTGTATTATACAGATTTTTACATGCGCATACAGATTAAATACAGAGTACAGATTTTATACAAATTAAATACAGATTTATACAAATACCACAAAAAGTAAGAAAGAAATAATGAAACTTTTCCGTCTGAGCGTGTTTGATTACCCATATTCAAATTCAAATTTTTTCGTGCAGCGTCATGAAACTTTATTGTCAGACTGAAAAGTTGTATGACCTGACTTGACGTTGCGTAATGGGCGTTTGAATTCCATGTTTAAATTCCAAGTCACCATTTTCAAACGAAAAAAGTATATGGATTTACAATTCAATTGTGGTTAATAACAAAAACAATTAAATTTCGTCGTTGAATATTCATGTCCGTGCGGCAAGGATTTACGATATAAAGGAATGCTCTTTGCATCTGCCATTCTATAAGAATAATCTAATGGAATAACATCTTCAAACATCATTTTATTTCCGAAATTTCCTTTCTGAATACAGATAAATACAGATTTTTTATACAAAACAATACAGGTTTTCTATAAAAAATATCTGGCATCTCTGCTCCCACGTTCACAGCTTCTTATGTCAAAATAATGCTTTTCCAGATCTCGGCTAAACTTCTCTAATCCCATTCTAATTCAGCGAGATCCCTGCTAAACTTTTTTACTCCCGGTAAAACTTGTTTGAGTTCAGACAAAGTTTAGAGTGATTTGCCCCTTGGGTTGCGCTGTGAATTCTACCTAACATACGAATGTATAACACACACTTGACATGAAATGTCAGCTGTTTTTCAAAGAAGGGCGAATCTTCCAAAAGTAAACAAATCGAGTTGGCAAGCGTTTACATTATGCTGGTGTGCTTGTGCCAAAATACTGGCAGCCAGCAGAAATGTAAACGAACCATATCGTAATCATAGATCAATATTGGCGTTCTTTTCCATTCAATTCATGTTTAAATTCTTTTTTCAAAAGTTGTGAATATTCGTTGGTATAAACCCCTATGCGCCAAATCTAATGATTTTCGATCCCTCAATTCCGTTGCAGTCCAAATATTATTACAATGTTATTTCTTTGCGAAAATTGTTTGCTTTCGAGAAAGTACAAAACTACGATTTTCGATCGCCTCCACAACACCAATATAAGATTTTTAAGAATATCGAGATGAAAACAATTTATGAATTTCTTTATGACAGTTTATAACCAAAAATTAAATTCTCTCATTCTGTCCGCCATCTAGGATGTTGAAACTACTGTAAACATCATTTTCAACTTCTACACATCGAATCCGTTCGAAAAATATTCATATTGTGATGGTTTGTAACGAATATCGATATGCCGAAAGTCGCCATCTTGTATTTAGAAACGGCTTCTTATGTCGTTTTCTAACATCCACTCATCAAATCTGTTCGAAAAATACTCATATTGTGATGATTTGTAACGAATATCGATATGCCGAAAGTCGCCATCTAGGATTTAGAAACGGCTTCTAACGTCGTTTGCTAACATCCACCCATCAAATCCGTTCAAAAATACCCATATTGTGATGGTTTGTAACGAATATCGATGAACCGGAAGCCGCCATCTTGGATTTTGAAACGGCTTTAAACATTGTTTTCTGACATCCACTCCTCAAACCTTTCATTTTATTATTTTTCCAATAATTCAAAAAAAAATTATTTGATTTTTTTTCCAAAAATTCCCATTTTGCATTCGTTGACAACCCTACGCATCTTGACAAAGTTAAAAGCTACGGTATTTGATCCGCTTCACAGCAGCAATTTGAAATTCAACCATTTTGAACGGCTTCTTACGTCGTTTTCTAACATCCACTCATCAAAAACATTCGAAAAATACTCACATTGTGATAGTTTGTAACGAATATCAACATGCCGGAAATCACCATCTTGGATTTAGAAACGGCTTCTTACGTCGTTTTCTGACATTCATTCATCAAATCCGTTCGAAAAATACTCATATTGTGATGGTTTGTAATGAATATCAACATGCCAGAAATCGCCATCTTGGATTTAGAAACGGCTTCTTACGTCGTTTTCTGACATTCATTCATCAAATCCGTTCGAAAAATACTCATATTGTGATGGTTAGTAACGAATTTCGATATGCCGAAAGCCGCCATCTTGGATTTAAAAACGGCTTCTTACGTCGTTTTCTAACATCCACTAATCAAATCCGTTCAAAAAATACTCATTGTTATGGTTTGTAACGAATATCGATGAACCGGAAGCCGCCATCTTGGATTTAGAAACGGCTTCAAGGTGGCCATGGAAGCGAGCCACAAATGGCAACCAAGAAACCACCTACCCTCCCACTCCACCTTCCGCAATTTTGCCCTGCTCTTGATGTAAACAAACCATGAAACACATTTTTTCTACGCGTAGGGGTAAATATGTTGCGTAGAATTGCTACTGCAATTTGATGACATAATCACTCATCGTATTGATATATGTTTACGATAAACTATCAACTCTGAAGAATAATTTGTGCAAAACTTTTTCGGACCTTCATTAACAGATCGGCTGAAATGTTCGTATCGTTTCTATGAGAGGGCGCCACTAGAATTAAATCCATACCATTTTCAGTTAGTACCAACCTTCAAAAGATACGTGTATAAATTTGACAGCTGTCTGATTATTAGTTTGTGAGATATTTGAAATATATTTCATTTTGAGTGAAGAAATATTTGCATTTTGAGTGAAGCTACTTTTGTTATTGTGAAAAAAATTGAAAAAAAGGAATTTCGTGTGTTGATGAAACACTGCTTTTTGATGAAAAAAAGTGCCACCGATACCAAAAAATGGCTTGATGAGTGTTATCCAGACTCTGCACCGGGCAAAGCAACAATTCGTAAGTGGTTTGCAAAATTTCGTACTGGTCATATGAGCACCGAAGACGATGAACGCAGTGGACGTCCAAAAGAGGCTGCTACCGATGAAAACGTGAAAAAAATCTACAAAATGATTTTCAATGACCGTAAAATGAAGTTGATCGAGATAGCTGAAACCCTAAAGATATCAAAGGAACGTGTTGGACATATTATTCACGAATATTTGGATATGAGAAAGCTTTGTGCAAAATGGGTGCCGCGTGAGCTCACAATCGATCAAAAACAATAACGAAAAACCATGCTAAAATTGAACGAATTGGGCTTAAAATTGCTCCCTCATCCACCGTATTCTCCAGATTTGGCCCCCAGTTCCTGTTCTCAGACCTCAAGAGTATGCTCGCTGGTAAAAAATTAGAAGCAATAAAGAGGTAATCGCCGAAACTGAGGCCTATTTTGAGGCAAAGGACAAATCGTACTACAAAAATGGTATCGAAAAGTTGGAAGATCGCTATAATCGCTGTATCGCCTCTGATGGCAATTATGTTGAATAATAAAAACGAATTTTGGCAAAATAATGTGTGTTTCTATTAAACGATACGAACTATTCAGCCAAACTGTTAGAAGGTTTCTACTTAGAACGTTATTATTTTTCACTCACCTCAAGATTTCAACTGCTGTTTATAGCTCTGTGACATAAGTAAGCTTTATGAAACACTTTTGAGTTATTCTTCACCGGTAAACTTATCCTCTGATCTAAACATTTTATTATAAAACCTTTGAATAACTCACAGTTCTGGTTTTGAAAATTTTCCAAAAATTCACGATAATTAGTTTGCCGGCCTGCTTTAATATTGGTAATACCACCCTTTTATATTGGCAGTGATGCCATTCATAATTAGAGAAAAAAAACCTTGCAGTGCAGTAAAAATGGGATTATTTTCAATTAGTCGCACATTGATATAGTTAAAATTACGGATCAAAATTCGTTTCGTACGTCACCATTTAAAATTTCAATATTAAAAAAAAACTATAACATTTCCCTTATTTCCATTTCAAACATTGCTTCCCCTCCAAGTTATCGGCAACCTTGTTGTCTTATTTACCGTCGCTATGGAATGCAAAAAATAAACAAACAGTTCAAGTATTGCAATCTTTTCAAAATACTTCGTCCATCTAAGAAAAAGAAAGCAGCGCTCATTCGCGAAAATCAATAGGAAAATAGATGGAATACGTTGATAGAGTGTGTTTTGGGTAGTGAATATGTGCGGGACTCATCAGTTCAAACAGTGGAATAATTGTCAGATGTGCCGGTTCAAAACAATACCACGGAATTTTGAAACTGTACTGGATCCAATAATTTGGTATCAATAGGTAAATTTCTAAAATATTTTCGTCAATATATGAAATTATATATTCAAATTTGCATGATAAATCTTTTTTTTTTCTCTCGTCAAGTGCCACTTGACTGTTTTCTGGGTGAGGTTGCTTTCCTATCCGAAAACGATGATGTTGTCGACAAAACGCTTCATATTAAAAAATTAAAATTTATATAAAAAGCCATTGCAACAGAGTTTGTTCTGATTTCGTGTTACTATACTTAATTCATCAATGTAACAGCTTCCTTTTTACTTTGTAATGTAAGAAAAATGCCAAAAACCTAGCGAGGGCAAACAGTAAACTCTCTTCTTTGGCACAATTCTTTTGGTCGCATGATTGCAATTTTTTAATTCCAGAATGAGCATGAAGATGAGATAAGTCCACTCTGTTCTGCTAGGTGATTTGAATAGTTTCAATGTTTACATTTTTTTCTTGCACATGTATTCCTTTCAGCACACAAATATTATTATTTCATTCCTCTCTACTCACAAATACTATTACTATATGAAAAAGTATTGTTTCACCAATACTTTTACATTAATTTTTCTTGGCTTCTGTCCACGGTCACCTTAAACATTGTTTTCTGACATCCACTCATCAAACCTTTCATTTTATTATTCAATTAATATTTGATTTTTTTCCAAAAATTCCCTTTTTGCATTCGTTGACAACCCTACGCATCTTGACAAAATTAAAAGCTACGGTATTTGATCCCCTCCACAGCAGTAATTTGAAATTCAACCATTTCATGGAACGGTATGGATATGAAACCCGTCACTAATGAGGCCGTTTTAAATTTATCCATGGAAGTTTATTGCCAGAAATGAAATTCGCACCGAAGACAAAATGCAGCCGATTCTATTGAGGACTATCATTCTATCGTTACATTCATCGCCCAACACGAGTAAGACTGTCGCCACTACATTCATGAAGCGCTCGCTCATGACTGTCACATGCGACTTTCATCTGTTTGGTTAGCGCGACATTCATGTGTGACAGCCCGAATAGTAGGCAACATGAAAGTTTCCAGCACACGACATTCAAAAAAAATTTCAGCAGTTTCCAGCACTGGTTGTACTTAATGCTCTCGTGCTCCACTTAGTGCACATTGTTATTGTCTTTTGCGAATTGAATTGCATCCAACTCTTTATAAAACTGGATGTAAATAACATTATTTGTCTTATTGCATTGAAGTAAATGCACACGTTTAATGTCAAGATGCATTTGCTCCTTAAGCAAACCTTCGAGTTCTCGTATCGAAGGTCGCAATTTGCACTGCTTAAATTTAACAACAATTGGTTTCTTCTGTCCCGAACGTAAGCGGTTTTGTTTTATCGACTGACTTGGATGAGATGTGAAAGTGAACTGTATTATTATTATTATTATTATTATTATTAATATTATTATTATTATTATTATTATTATTATTATTATTATTGTTAATATTATAATTATTATTAGTATTATTATTACTGTTATTATTGACATCTCAACACCACCGGCACGGTATTAGTGCACTACCGGCTGTGAAAATTTCATATTTTTTCAAACAAATTTCAATTCATTGACGTTTTTTTATTCCTTCATAAAATAGCTAAAATTTTTTGCATCCGCAGCATTTGAACAAAACACGCATCGTTAGTTTTGTGTTTTCTTTTTTCGGTATTGTACATATTGTCTTTCTATATGGCGATTTGAAAACTTTGACACTCATCGTAACTGCGGAACCGGAAGTCGGATCCGGATGACATTTCACAGTAGCTTTAAAGGCAATATGAGCTCTAATTCGAATCAAGATTTGTGAAAATCGGTTCAAACATGGCTGAGAAATCAAAGTGAATTTTATTTTTGGAATTTTTATTCACTACTTTCGGTGCTTCCGGAACAGGAAAAAGGGGAACCAGTAATTCTGAATTACGTTTCTATGCCCACAAACTAACAAGTTCTGAAAACTGGAAGAATGTATGAGGAAGGTTTATGGGATATGTATCTATTTTTGACCATCGTTCGTAAAAAAATACTCATGAAATTGGTAATTTTCCACTTATCACGATTTAGTTCCGGAACCGGGTTCAGTAAAAAATGTTCTAGAATATTCTAGGGATCTATAAGACCTTTCGGAGAGAGCACCTTCTGCGTGGTTATAACCTCAAACGCTCAGGTAGCAACTCTCATTCGCTTGCTGGCCATCAAGGCGAGAAGACTGCCATCGCGAGAGTTAAACCATCAACTAGCAGCGACGGAGAGAGCACCTTCTGCGTGATTATAACCTCAAACGCTCAGGTAGCAACTCTCATTCGCTGCCATCGCGAGAGTTAAACAATCAACCAGCAGCGACGGAGAGATCACCTTCTGCTTGGTTAAAACCTCAAACGCTCAGGTAGCAACTCTCATTCGCTTGCTGGCCATCAAGGCGAGAAAACTGCCATCGCGATAGTTAAACCATCAACCAGCAGCGACGGAGAGTGCACCTTCTGCGTGGTTAAAAGCTCAATCGCTCAGGTCGCAACTCTCATTTGCTTTTCGGTAGTCATAACGAGAAGTTCAAATTTCAGATATTAGTTCCGCAATATAGGTTTAGTATTCAGAGCCTGCGTGCTGAAACTGGATTCTGGAACTGTATTCCGGAACTAATTTCAGTTTCGAAATTGCAGTTCTAGAATTCAAACTGGATTCTGAGTCTGTTATTTATTCTAAATTTAGTTCTTGAACTCAGGGTCCAGTTCTTTATTCCAGACTTCTTTTATTCGGTTCTTTTTAGAACCATAATAATACCCCTAAAGAATCATGCGGAAATTTACTTTACTGTACTCTATACAACCCATTCTGGTAGTCATGGCGGTCTTCAAGTTTCAGAGCTTAGTTCCTGAATATGGGTTTAGAATTCAGAGTCTGCGTGCTGAACTAACTCAACTCGTCACTCTTCATCACGAACGCTTTCATAAAAAGTTCTTTTCAGAGCCACCATTTTTTATTATAAAGAACTATACTGCTTATTTCACAATATTCAATTGCGTTTCAGAATGTTTAATGTAACTAATCTGTAATTTAGTCTAGGCGCATCGTTTAAATTTCTAGTAATGAAAGAGGGGAAAGTTCCACAATTCAAACAATCGATCAACTACAGTTCGAATTCGGAAGCATAAATATAGCGTGTCATATTCGTATTCACGACATCCAGTTATGTCTCTGACATTACACACCCGTACTTTTTTTTGTCGTACTATTGCTAATTTGGCTCAACCGCTGAGCATAATATATAACCAATCACTAATTGATTCACGTTTTCCCGCTATTTGGAAGCAATCGTTAATGGTCCCCGTTTACAAAAAAGGAGACAAGGGTTATGTGGCAAACTACAGAGGAATCACTAGCTTATCCGCTGCTTCGAAAATTTTTGAAATTGTCGTAAGTGGTGTACTCCTCGAAGCGATTCAATGCTATATATCGAAAGATCAGCATGGGTTCATACCCAAGCATTCAGTGACAACGAATCTTTTAAGTTTCACCTCTACTTGTTTTGAAAATTTGGAACTAGGATTCTAGATCGACACTATATATACTGATCTGAAAACAGCTTTTGATTCGATCAACCACGACATTCTCATAGCCAAGCTATTCAAGCTTGGGGTATCAGGACAATTCACCAATTGGCTGTAATCTTATCAGGTGTACAACTTTGCTTCCACCGTTTTTCGATAGGTGGGTGTACCGGCTGAGGCTGGTCAAAATACATAGATGATCATGCCTTTAAAGTGAGTGTGTACAGTGCCTAACGAATTGTCTACGCCGTTTCAGTGACAGTTGTTCTTGTTTTCGTATTATTCACGCTCGAAAATGTCTGTTTATGTGCCCAATTCTCGCTATTTGCGGGAAGTTGTACTTTTCTACTACAATTCGAAAAAAATGCAGCTGAAGCACTTCGAATGCTCTCAGAAACTTACGGTGATGCAGCTCTGAGTAAATGAACGTGTCGGGAGTGGTTTCCACTTTTTAAAAATGGTGATTTCGATGCCGAAGACAAACATGGTGGTTGAAGAGAAAAAACCTTCAATGATGAACAACTAGAAGCATTGCTTGATTAGAGATTCGTGTCAAACCCAAGAAGAGCTTGCCGAATCGTTGGGAGTGAGTCAGCAAGCCATTTCAAAACGTCTCAAGGCCCTGGGCATGATTCAGAAAGAAGGAAACTGGGTGCCGTACGAGTTGAAACCGAGGGACATCGAGCGCCATCTATTTGTATGTGAGCGACTACTTCAATGACAAAATCGTAAGGGGTTTTTACATCGAATCGTAACCGGTAATGAAAAGTGGGTTCAATACGGTAATCCTAAACGCAGAAAATCATGGGGAAAGCCCGGGTATGCTGCTTCGTCGAAGGCAAAACCGAATATTCACAGGGCCAAGGTTATGATTTGTATTTGTTAGGATCAGATCGGTGTGATTTACCACGAGCTCTTAAAACCGGGTGAAACTATCATAGGAGATCACTACCGAACGCAACTGATGCGCCTAAATCGCGCGCTAAAAGAAAAGCGGGCACAATATCAAGAGCGACATGACATCCTCCAACACGAAAATGCTCGGCCTCATGTCGCAAAAGTGGTCAAAATGTACCTGGAAACGCTGCAATGGGAAGTCTTGCCCCACCCGCTGTATTCCCCAGATGTCGCCCCTTCTGACTTTCACCTATTCCGTTCGTTGGCACACGGCCTGGCAGATCAACATTTTCAATCCTTCGAAGAGTTGGAAAAATGGATTGCTTCATGGATAGCGTCAAAAGAGGACTCCTTTTTTCGAGCCAGGATCCGAAAATTGCCGGAAAGATGGAAGAAAATTTTCGCTAACGACGGACAATACTTTGAATAATACATCTGTAAGCACTTTTTCGCAATAAAGCTTTTAATATTGGAAAAAACGGCGGAAGCAAAGTTGTACACCTGATACTTGACGGATAGAACACTCCGTGTTAAACTCGACTCGACAACGTCTTCGAATTTCACAAATTCATCTGGTGTGCCACAAGGTTGAAACCTAGGCCCAGCGTTATTCATCCTGTATTTCAACGATGTGATGCTACGACTTCAGCCTGGTTGTAGGATTGCATGTGCCAATGATTTGAAACTGTATTTTGTCGTTCGTACCACCGAAGATTGCATCCGACAACGCAAGTTCATCCGATTGAAACTTCGTAATCTACCATGGCAAAACTTCATAAACCTTCCTCCGATTTAGTTATTGGTTGAACTCATAGACGCAGCTGAAATCAGAACTAAGTCTTGAAAGGGTCCTTGATTAAATTGAAACTCCTTCAATGACATCACGGTACTCCACGCATGGCCAAACGACATGATATATCCATGATGGTATCCCCATAACCTTCTCCACAAGCACAATGATTAGTCTCGGAGAGCCTAATTCGATGGAGATTTGCGTCTAACCTGGAGTGATTGGACATGAGTCTGGACATCATACGAATGAAATCCCTACTCACATCCAGTCCCCTGAACCATGCCTTTGTCGATATTTTCGGAATAATTGAGTGCATCCACCGACCCAGATCATCTCTATCCCAAGACGCTTGCCAGCTGGCAAGTGTTCTTTGGCGACATGCGCTATAGAATTCGTTGAAAGCAATCGGTCGCTCATCAATATCACAATCAATAGCACCGCACTTGGCTAAAATATCGGCTCTTTCATTACCAGGAATGGAACAATGAGCCGGGACCCAGACTATAGTGATTAGATAATTATTGTTCAATATGTCGTTCAGGCACTGTTTTATTTTGCCGGTTCATTCTTGCCAGTCATGATTGAGCGAATGGCTTCAATTGCACTCAGACTATCTGTGAAGAGGAAATAGTGGTTTGGAGATAATGTGACGATTACACTCAAGCTATAATGAACTGCTGCCAACTCTGCTATATAAACAGATGCAGCTTCTTGAATGCCTGAATGAGGCCGAAACATTATAGTTGAACATACCAAGCCCTGTCACTTCTTCAATTCGTGATCCGTCCGTGTAAAACATTTTCTCAGAGTCAATATGCCTGAACTTACTTGAAAATAGTTTTGGGATTTCCGTCGAGCTTAGATGATTCGGGATTCCACGCACTTCGCGCTGAATGGATGTATCGAAAAATAAAGTTGAGTCAGGGCATTCAGGATGCTGACACGGATAGGAATATAACTTGATGGATTGATTTCCTGTGACATGTGGTTAAAATATACTGTCATGAATTTTTTTTGAGATCGAAGCTCGACTAATCGTTCGAAAATATGATGATCGATGTAGATTATTGAGCATGGATACATTAGAACGACGTCGGCGTATTCATAAAGCTAGTTTTGTGGCTAAGTTATTGAATAGTAAAGTTGATAGCTCTGAGCTCCTCTCCATGTTGAATTTTCGAGTTCCTCCGAGAGTTCTTCGTAGTAGTACTTTACTCGAGTCACGTTTTCATCGCACTACTTTTGGGTATTTCGAACCAATAACTGCAATGATTCGAACCTTTACGACTGTCGAGGAGTTTCATGAGTTTGAAGAACCATCCACCCGATTTATTTCACGAATCAAGTCACGTATTTAGTTAACTGTTATAGTGTATAGTTTTAAGTAGACAACAGTCAGATGGAGCTAATAATAATAAATAAATAAATAAATATCTTACTGGTCGAAATGATAGTGAAAATAGGAACCCTACCATTCGCTGTAACCTCTGGAGTTCCTCAAGGAAGTCACCTTGGACCGTTTATATTTTTACTTTATCTCAACGATCTAAACTTTTCGATCAGGTGCATGAAACTATCGTTCGCCGATGACTTCAAATTATTTCATGCCATCAGATTCACAGCTGACGCAGAGTTCCTACAACAGCAGTTGAATAATTTGACTAATTGGTGTAATATCAACAGAATGGTTTTGAACGCCTCCAAATGCTCCGTCATCTCTATAGTCTGTAGTCAGTTTCGACTATAATATTTCACAAATTGTTCAGCAACGTACATCGTCTGTGAAGGACCTTGGTATTCTCCTGGACTCTAAGTTAAATTTCAAGGAGCACATTGAGTTTACTACCTCTAAAGCCTTCAAGCTGCTAGGATTGCTGTTGGAGAGCAAGTTTGACAGAAACTAACTTAACCGGGCTTCTCCCTGTCCAAATAAACAAATAAATGAATGAAACTAATCGTTTTGATTTCTCATGAAACCATGAGCAATAAGTCTTCTCCCTTGAAAATTTATCATGGTCCGAAAATGCGGTACTTGTGGAATGTATTTCTTTCAAAGCTCGTAACTTCAATTTTCTATCCGAATATCACCTCAAGTGATGTGATGGATTGCTTAATAGAATAATGGTAAGACAAAAAGCAGACATTGAAAAGCAAGAACTACTGAAAATGTTGACTTGATCTTTCGACATATGTATTTCATAATGGTGTTGCTTTACCCACCTGCTGACAGAGAATTGACAACATAAAGATAATGAACCCGAAATTGACATCGTAAGAGAATAAGCAAGGCTGCGCCTTTCATTTGGGAAACACCTACGTTACATTTTGTATGAATATATCTGAATGTATTCATGCACCTTTCGACTATGAATTTGGAACACCATCTAACGAGAATCAGAAAATTTATTTTGTTCAACCTCTTTGATTAATTTTTATCATAGATATAACTGCACAAGCTGTATTTATTCACCTAACTGATTTATATTTAATATTTTTGCCTTTCTCATATAGAAAGGTTATGCAATCACTTGAAAAAACCGACTAGTGAAAATTGGCCCATTCGACTCAGTTCATCGAGCTGAGCAAGCTCTTCCGGTCCCATACGGAATTCCTGAATTTCATCCGGATCCGACTACCGGTTCCAGAATTATACGGTAAAGTGTGTTCAATATTGTCACTTAAACCGGCGAAACAAAAAACGTAAAAAAATTTCTAAACTGGTCTCAAACTACACAAATCGATAGTAATTATCAGAAGGCAACTAAACAAACCGTACCGAAGTACCGAAAATAGTGGTCATATATACCAAAATGGATCTCACTCACTTTTCTCAGTGATGGTTCGACCGATTTCCACAAACTTAGATTCAAATGAAAGGTCTCGTGGTTCCATACGGAATTCCTGAATTTCATCCGGATCCGACTTCTGGTTCCGGAATTTTAGGGTAAAGTGTGTTCAATATTGTACACCGTCACTTAAACCGGCAAAACAAAAAACCTTAAAAAATTTTCTAAACTTTCCTCAAAACTACACAAATTGATAGTCATTATCAGTAGGCAACTAAACAAACCGATTCCGGCTATCCTGGTTCCCGGTATCCGGTTCCGGAAGTACCGGAAATAGTGGTCATATATACCAAAATGGATCTCACTCACTTTTCTCAGGGATGGATTGACCGATTTCCACAAACTTAGATTCAAATGAAAGGTCTCGTGGTTCCATACGGAATTCCTGAATTTCATCCGGATCCGACTTCCGGTTTCGGAATTGTAGGGTAAAGTTTGTTTAATATTGTACACCGTAAACCGGCGAAACAAGAAACGTAAAAAAATTCTAAACTGGTCTCAAAACTACACAAATTGATAGTCATTATCAGTAGGCAACTAAACAAACCGATTCCGGCTATCCTGGTTCTCGGTATCCGGTTCCGGAAGTACCGGAAATAGTGGTCATATATACCAAAATGAATCTCACTCACTTTTCTCAGCGATGGTTTGACCGATTTCCACAAACTTAGATTCAAATGAAAGGTCTTCCGGTTCCATACGGAATTCCTGAATTTCATCCGGATCCGGCTTCCGGTTCCGGATTTATAGGGTAAAGTGTGTTCAATATTGTACACCGTTACTTAAAATATTTTCGGATGCAACAAACATTTAAATCGTAATTTAGAGTGCGTATTAGAAGGGTTTGTGTGTCATGTTAGTTGGTGGCCGTACGAGCCGACTTTGATTATACCGGTTCTCGGGTTCCGGTACCGAAAGTGCATATAAAAGTGAACCCATTTCGTTTTCTTAAAGATGATTTACGCAATCAAAGCACTGTTTTATTCTGTATGTTATGCATAAACAATCTCTTGGTTTCTTTCAAAAATCGAAAAGAAAATTTTTGAATAGAATACGACAATATTATATGTACATGAGGTTTTTTCTATAATTAAAAAAAAGAAAAAATCATTTCGTGGTATTTGTAGTAATTCGACATAGAGTTTGTCTATATGAGGTTTGATTCACACGTGTTTTTTGCATATTGCGCTGATCTTACAAGCCAAATGTCGTATGTTCGTTTCAAACCAGCTAAGTCGTTTTTTAGTAAATGAGCGGTAAAAACAACGCGGTTTGTCGGTTACGTCGCTTATACCATTATAACTCCGGAATCGGTAGTGACAGACACCCGATATTTGAATTTGATTCACTACTCAATAGAAGCTTTCAATCGAGCCTAAGCTTGTAGAAGTTGGTTCAGCCATTTCTAAGAAAATATAGCCGTAAAAAGTCTTTAAAAATAGCACAGACATGCATACACACACAGACATTTTCTGATCTCGTCAGGCACATATCTCCAGATAATTAGGGGAATGTGCCGCCTAAATTTTTTTGGATCCCTGGTGGGTCTTCGAAGCTCCGTTTGAAAGTCGATTTTCAAGCATTTCAATATTACCTTTCTTTGGAGAAACGCGGATGGGTTATGTAAATGACATTACGGATTGACGTGAATACGAATAAAATTGACGTGGTTTTTACACACCTGAATATTAATAATCGTTCGTACTAGATGCCTGGTTGAGTGAATTTAGTGAACTTTCAATGCTTCACTTGCAAAATTGTAACGGTTGAAGGCGGAACACACGAGAGAAAAAATTACAGGTTTGTGTATGGGATAAAATCAATTACGATGACAAATAAAACGATTTGTTCCAATTTATTTATGAATTCATTTCCCTCCCATTGGTTGGTGGGCTTGACGGTATTGCAAACATCATCACATACAATCATATAGCGTTAAAATTTGATAAAGATATGCGTTACAGCTTTTAGTTTCATAATTGAATTAAATGAATAACATATGGAACGACTTGAATAAGATGTTGATTGCATTACGCTCCAACATCCGGGGTTGGAGAGGCCGGTAGGGCTTAACTGAGCTCTTTTTTATGTTTTATTTTCATACTACCGGCCCTTATTACCAGTGAGAAGTGAGAATTAAGTAGAGTAAACGTATCCCAATTGGGTTTCACACGATGACAATAAATGAACGGTAAATCGAGTCCATCTTTGACGTTTATTGGTGGTTTGTGTACCATGGAATACTGTGGAATGAAATAGAATATTGTAGAATAGAATGAACTAATAATAATGACCGAACCAATGAGAAAACCACTGATAGCTGTCAAACGATGTTCATACAGTTTATATTGTGAGGATATATCGTTTGGGACCTGATGGGTGGGATGATGTGTGAGTGAAGTGTAAGAGTAAGCATGTAAGTATAAGCATGCAAGAATGGTAATAAAGGCCACCGTTTCAGCTCAGGACTAACGATCGACCATTAGAAGAGATAGAAATTGGGTAACGGTACCCCCATTCATCTCAAATCCATTAGTCATTTCATATACGAGAACCACTAGTTAGAGTGAAATCTGTTATCTCTGTTTGATAGATTAATTTCAAGAGTAACATGAAATTTGGAGCATTTTGCTTCGTTAGAATAGCAGTATTGAACCATTTCCGAACTACTTTTATGCGCCATTGCTTCTTACAGACGAGGTAAAGATTTTGTATTCGATTTTATCACAATAAACTTATTGAAAGTCGAGTAATCGGTAAAATAACATGGTGACTCTACTATTGAGATGACTAAAGGCGCACAAATTTTAGTTAGAATCTATTAGAATAGAAATAGTAACTCAATGTTGTGATGCTTGCTTGTGGAATACATGTAGGTATGTATGCATGTGTGTATGCGTGTGTGTCTGTATGTATGTATGTGTTTTTTGTGTGTACAATATACATTATACCGTTCCCTCGGGTGCGTTGTATCAAATTGGTTGTGATGCATTTCGATTGTGAGTCAGTGTACACCAGATGTTCAAAAGTGTCTGAGCGGTAATGCTGTCAAGGATCAACCGACGATAACGAAATGTGAACATGCTGTAGCAATACTAACAAAACCCAAGTGGTAATATCATTTAAATAAAAACGCATGTCCTCAGTTCTTATCCGTCAAACCATGATGAGCTGCTCTACAAAGATAAAAGAAACACTAACATTTTTTTTTTTGGAAACGAATGACTGGATGAGGAACAAGAAATACGAAAAAGCTGAAAGAATTAGAAAAGAATATTGGTAAGAACATAAACACCACTGCATACAACTAACTTTTACATTTAAGGAAACAACATAACATGCCAGCAAAAGTACGGAGTGAAAAATGACAACAAAAACACTTACGAATCACAGCTGAATAGAACACTGGAATTAAGGTAAAACAGAATATAAACTATGACCAAAGGTAAGAAAACCAACATAAATAAATAATAAAAACTGTTGGGTAATAATAAAATTTCCTCATATTGAAAGAGGCGTTTATATGGCGCGCATGCGCTAATTCGGCCTGATACAAATTAACGGGGAGGGCAATACATTTTGGACAGGGCTGTAAAAAGCTGATTGGAACCCTTTCCCCACCAAAATGTAATATAAGGAAATATAAGGAATTTATTTATGAATTCATTTAAATTAGAAATATCTAGCATTTCTAAATTTAAGCAAGGAATTGATACGACATCAATTTTAATTATTTAATTGTCGAACCCGTCCCAAAATTACAAATCATATAACGTTTTGAATTAATTCCAGTAACCGAAAGCCGCCATCTTGAATTTTAAGAATTCTTAAACTTATTGATATCTACTCGCTTAGCTTGATTCAGCCACATATTTGTTCTCAACAAATTAAGTTCTAGTTCACAGTAAGCAGATTCAGGCTTGAATCTATGATTTCTCACTTTAAAACAATTTTTTTTAAATTTGATTGACAACTAATTGTTTTGTTGCATTAAAGAATCGAGATTATTATGCGTGTACGTAAACTGTTTCACGAGCAACATATCTACCCCGAAACGGCATATTTGAGTAGAGGTAAGCATTAGCAGAAGCTTTTAGTTTATTCGAAAAAACATTTATCTTTGTCCCTTGAGATGAAATTGAACATATAAAACCTGTGCAGTGCCCTCAGCAAATTTTTCCTTCAATTATCCGGTATTGTTAAAAAAGCGTAACCGCAACCTTGATGTATAAATTTTGTTCCATGCTTCTTTCCATGCTTCTGGACATTTCCGAGCATTAGTCATCGCAACGATGTTGTAGAAACTTTGTTATAGAAACATGAACATTTCCGAGCATTAGTTAGCGCAGCAATGTTGTTGAAACAAAGTTATTTTTTCACGGATACTAGTCACTGCCACTGGCATAGTGACAGTGGTCTCTGTTCTTCGGCAGAACTTCTGGAGAAAGTCGGATGAACTTTCGCCTTAAAATCGCAAGCTCAGCTCAGCTTCACTCGAATCTAAATTTGTGATAATCGGTTCAGCCGTTTCTGTTAAAAGTTAGTGCACTTATTTTTATTATTTTTGCCCAAATCATCCTGTAATTCCAAAACCGGAAGTCGGATACACGACGTATACAAATGAATCTTCCGCATTTTGGTCTATTCAAATTTCTTATGGTTTGTAATCATGCATAGCTGGTGCCTGTTTTATGAGCGAACAAAACGTATCGTAAGCCCACTGTACACAATCACTGCAATTATTCCGGATTTTTACACGGAAAGAAATCCGTTACTGCTGTCATGATTAGAAAATCATGAAAGCAGTAATTTTTACTTCTCATGAAATTTTGAGCAATAAGTTTCTCCTATGAAAATTTATCACGGTCCAAAAATGCGGTATTTGAATGTATTTCTTTCAAAGCTCCTAACTCCAATTTTCTATCCGGATATCACCTCAAGTGATGAGATGGATTTCTCAATAGAATAATGGTAAGGCAAAAAGCAGACATTGCAAAGCTAGAACTACTGAAAATGTTTACTTGATCCTGAGACATATCGATCGTCCCACGACAAAAGGGCCTAACTGCAAATGACAGTTTCTCTTTGTTTACTTTTTCTTTCGCGATTTACCGAACTGATTTTATATTTGACGCTTTACTCTTCGCAAAACTTTCAAGGTAAAACTACAAGCTTTTGATTTATATCGGAAACTTTAAAGAATTTGCAATAATGGCTCCGTAATAATCAAAAGAGAAAGTAAACAAAGAGAGGCTCTCATTTGCAGTTAGGCCCTTTTGTCGTGGGACGGTCGATATGTATTTCAAAATGGTGTTGTTTTACCCACCGGCTGATAGAGAATTGTCAGCATAACGATAATGAACTCAAAATTGACATCGTAAGAGACTAAGCACGGCTACGCCTTTCATTTGGCAACCATCAACGTCACATTTTGTATGAATATATCTGAATGTATTGTTGCCCATTTTATGCAACTGTTGTTGTTAGAATAATATTTCAAGAGCTAGCGTAAACCGAAAAATAAATTCTTCATCCAAAATCATAATATTTTAATTGTTAATGATACAGACTGAAAGAAATTCGTCGTGCTTCTCACTGTTGTGCTATTTAAATGCATACCATTCGAGATATTAATTAAAATCGCGCAATAAATACGTTCATCACACCATTCCATTTAATTCATATTTAAATTCACATATTTTATAACATAATGCCTGAATTTATGTTGCAAAGATAACTATCGTAGCAGAAACACGCCTGAAGCTATACCCATCAACGTCAAGTGCGTTACTCAGTTTAGAATTGGAATTTTGCCCGTATATGGATCGGTTTTGCACGATACGCTTTGTGCGATGATTCGTTCACTTTATGCGGTTGTTATTATGTGAGCTTTATTTTGTCACTGTATATCTTCTAAACTCTCGTTCATACCAAAACTTAAAGAAAACTTAAGTTTTGGGTTATTTGCGGTCATCTTAAACTACTATATTTTTATCATAATCTCTTTTAATTCTACCTTGCTTTCTACATTTACCTTTCTAATATTATTCATTCCCTCTTATATATTACAGCAGAAATTCCCCGAAATCCTACAATTAAAAGTTTGTAGAAAAGAGTTTTGAAGGTTTCTATTGCATAATTCTACTACATTAATATATTACGTTTGAATTTAAGTTAGTGAAAATCTATTTAACCATATGTGAGAAAATGAACTGAGCTCCATTTTGTCACATTTGATTACTATTGTAGGTACGTCCGGAACCGAAAGCTGGATATCGGCATAGTGACATTCGTTTCAATGCGTAGGGCACTGGTCTTCAGAGCTGCAAATTTTCAGTCAAGTCAAATGACCTTGACAGACTGACTAAAATCATCGTCAACTGTAATCGGTACGGTCAAAGTGTCTGTCAAATGAGATACTCGATAGTTCAATGACCAAGTAGAAGTATACTCAGTCAAAGGCAGGTGACGTATTTTGTTCTCTCTCTCATTCTCCTTCCATGTTGAAGTAAAAAAAAATGAGAGTACTAACATAAACACAAATTGATAAAGTTCATTGTTCTTTGTAAAAAGTCATCGGTTTTCGGAGTTTATTGGTGTACATGAATTTAATTCAATGTTTATGCTGCTTGATTAATATTTAGTCACATCGTAATCAAGCAGTGACAGGAGAAATGAAGATAATATCAATCGCATCGGCAATCAATGAGCGTCCTGGTGAGTGTAATATCAAGAGAATTTAAGTTATGACAGATCGGCTCTCAGACACTCAATATATGATGATTTGTAGAGCCTGGTTGGCAGCAGTCCAGTGACATAAACTTTCCAATCTTCGTCGTGTAAAGTTACTCGTTGATAGTGACATTTAGCAGCTCTGCTGGTCTTACAAACCAGTTGTCGTATGTTCGAGCTCCGACTTGGAAGGATTTGTAGTGTCAGTAGAATCGTAGCACCAGCCATACAATGGTACTGTACACTCTGATCTCCGAGAAAAATGAGTGACATTGTTTTCTCTGTTTTTGGTGCATATTACCCTGTAATTCTGTACTCGGAAGTCGGATCTAAATGAATTCAAGAACTTTATATGAGACCATAAGACCTTTCATTTGAATCCATTTTTGAAAATCGGTTCAGCCATCTCCAAGAAAAGTGAGTGACAATATTTTCATTTGTTTGGTGCATATCACCATGTAATTCCAGAACCGGAAGTCGATTCCAAATGATATTCAGGTAATTTGTATGGGACGATGTGACCTTTCATTTAAATTTGAATTTGTGAGAATCGGTTTCGCCATATCCGAGAAAAGTGAGTGGCATTATTTCAACATTTTTGGTGCATATCACCCTGTAATTATGGAACCGGAAGTCGGAGCAAATGAAATTCGGGAACTTTGTATGGAACCAGAAAACCTTAGAATTGAATCTTAGTTACATTTGCTCAGTTCGTCGAATGGTATATGACTTTCAGTCCTCCGGGTCTCGTTTCAAAAGTCGGTTTTCAAAAGCTTGTACTATATAGCCTTTCTATATGAAAAAGGCAAAAAAAATACAGTGGTAAATACATCAAGCGAAATCCATGAATAAGTTCTACCCATTCTTGTACAAAGTGAATTTTGAAGAAACATCCCATAGTAAAGTAAGACGTATTCACAAGCAAAAATTCGTCATATAATTATTCTTACCCACTAGTCATATGCTAATATCAACTGGTCTGACAGGTAGCAACGTATGGCAGGTAGCAAAGTTGTGGCGGCGAAGTATAGCGAAGTATGCTTGGTTTTTCTAATCAATGAGGCTGTTTCTTATTTTTTTTTTCCATGTGCAGGAAAGTTTAATTGGCAAAACATTTTCCCGGTTAAGAGTTAGTTACACGGAAAGAAATCCGTTATAGCTGCCTTGATTAGAAAATAATGAAACTAATCATTTTACCTTCTCATCAATTCTGTAAATTAATCAATATTTAATCGGACTAATATTCCGAGAGTTAGCGTGAACCGAATAATAAATTCGATTGTGAATTTGGAACACCATCGAACTAAAATCAGTTCTGACCCCTTAAGAGTCTTTTGATGACTTTTATTCCAGTAGTTGAAACTTTTTTTATGCAGTTGACTGCAAAATGGCCGCGTATCGTATCATTCGATGACTAATTTTTCGAACGAGATCATGGATTCGATTACTGTTTTACAGCGGAACAGTAGAAGTATTATCCCTAAAATAGATTCCTTCAAAATGCTAACTTCTCAGGTACCCCTTAACTTCCATGATTTTAATATAATACGCTTGGATCGAGAAAAGACCTACGGAGGAGTATTTTTAGGGATCATAAAAAGATATTCATTTATCGAGTTAACCTCCCTCTGACTCCATGCATTGGAGTAGTCGTAGTTTTCTTCTTCCATGTTATTGATTTTCTTTCAGGATTATAAATTGAATGATAAAAATCAACTATTGCGCAAATCCGTTAATGTTACAAAGTTAATAACAGAGATAACATATATCGGTATATTGAATACATAGTAAAAAAAACCCCTTCCTAATCCACCTAGTGGTGTAATAATGCCTTTCTCTTCTTTCATAACAGTCTCATGGAAATATGTTTCATACTTTTATTAAATAATTTTGGATACTAATTTTGACACCAATTGATTCAGATTGATTCGAGTAGTTCACAAAAGCATGCTTCAGTGTTTATGTCACACAGTCAGCATCATTTTTCCAAACTAGTGCTTGACATTTGCGTAGCCTATTTGTATGAGAACAGTGATGCCAATCTAAAAAAAGCCTTCTTAGTCCACTCAGTGGAATTTACATATATCTTGAAAAATCACCATAGGGGGGAGTACATGAAATTTTCGAAATCGAAAAAAAATTTTGATGCCAAAAGGCTTTGAATTGCATTAAACGTCGAGATTTAGTGTCATCTCTAAAAAAATTTTTTTTGAAGAAGTCGTCTTTTTGGGACTTTTTCCCAGAAAGTTGATTTTTTTTAGGGGACACTAAATTTCGATATTTTATGCAGTTTTAAGAGTTTCGGCATCAAAAAAAATTTTCGATTTTGGAAATTTCATGTACTCCCCCCTATGGTACTTTTTCAAGATCGAAAATTGTCAAACCTTTACCACCGGGCAGCACCCCTTACGCATGTCCGATTTAAGTCAAATTTTGCATGAAGGCTTTTTTCGAGGTGCTTAAACTTTTGAGCACTAGAACTTGACGAAAATAGAGGTGATCCCAAAATTTTGGCACCCATATATATATATATATATATATATATATATATATATATATATATATATATATATATATATATATATATATATATATATATATATATATATATATATATATATATATATATATATATATATATATATATATATATATATATATATATATATATATATATATATATATGTGATAATCTCATGAAACATAAAACTCTTGTTAACGTTATTTTTATAGAATTAAAATGAATGAAAAAAAAATTAACGAATGTAATTTCCAGTCTGAGTCAAATTTATTGGCGCGTCTTATAACCATTACTAGGTATCCGCACAACATACATTGGAACAATTTATGAAGCGCATATTATATTCACTTCGAATTTATTTAGATAGGTTCATATATACCATATGACTAGTACTTTCAATGGAGGTCATACGAATAGCAGATAATTGCCAACTACTACTTTTCTTTGAGGATTCAAGCTTTACTAGTATTCCATTCGGTAAGGGAGCACCTCATGATATTTGCGAAAGAGAAGTGAGATCCTGAGACTGAAAATAAAAAAATGAATCTTACTAGACAGATAGAGTAATGAAATGTACCGGATATATATTTCATGGTCCGTTAACGCATATCCTTGAACGAAGTTGGATGAGCTGTCTTGTCAGCGATTTAAAATTACATTGAGATGAGGAACTTCCTGAAAAAATGGTCTGGAGCAGTTGATAAATATCGAGGACACAACTATTCACGACTTTCATCGGATTTCCATATAAATAATATGGGATATTTTTATAACTTTCATTATGATAACGTCCATTTAGATTTGACGTACACATTAAATAAAGATTATAAGTTTCCATATAATTTCTATGAATTATATTCTGCATATGATTCATATGACAAATCTAATGAATATAAATAAGATTTTAATTTCAGTGTAGGTAATAATGAAAATAAATTTTACAAGCATCACTGGTGTGGTTGCTACGAAATAGTCACCATGCACAGCATAATAAACAAACAGGTAATACTTTAAAAGATGTATTATAAGTAAAACAGTTTATTTCAAGTTAGGCTAATTATATTGATTGCAGGAATAAACCAGTTTTCATTGCTCTAACAATATGGCGATATAATGGTGATCTAGCAAAATGGAACATATCCGTATATATATATATATATATATATATATATATATATATATATATATATATATATATATATATATATATATATATATATATATATATATATATATATATATATATATATATATATATATATATATATATATATATATATATATATATATATATATATATATATATATATATATATATATATATATATATATATATATATATATATATATATATATATATATATATATATATATATATATATATATATATATATATATATATATATATATATATATATATATATATATATATATATATATATATATATATATATATATATATATATATATATATATATATATATATATATATATATATATATATATATATATATATATATATATATATATATATATATATATATATATATATATATATATATATATATATATATATATATATATATATATATATATATATATATATATATATATATATATATATATATATATATATATATATTATCTACGTATCTATCAAAAATATTTGAATGACAACAGGAATGATAATGTCGTTTCGGGATTTTGGTTTTTTCCTTAACGTGCAGAACCGCGATTTTGCATTTCATTCTAATAATCAAAATACCCTGTCAAGTCGTTCCCACTGATTGTCTCGTCTTCTACTGACGTTTAAAAAGAGTTTCAGGCCCTAATAACCGTTCTCACTTCCACTTTCACTTCACACTTATATCACTTCACTTGATTTTCCCTGTTACTGAACTGTTACGCACACTGAAGTAGTCACTGTAGTGAAAAAAAATCATTTTTCCAAAAAAAATTATGTGATGTTCGTAATAACCACAAGCTCATAAAAGTAATTACTTTTTCCTCTGAAGCGACTTTCGTGATAAATACCTACATTCACTTCACTTGATTTTCACCGTGAAGTGATACCTATAATAAGGGTTTTCACCGTGTAGTGATACTGGTAATAAGGGCCTTATTATATGAATTCGATATAAGGGAAGAATTAAAAAGGGACACTCCGTTTCCGCATTTTAGCGTAGGCCACTCGACCTACGGTTGAGTAGTTACGTACATATATCATTAAATGCAATTCATATCAGCGAAGCGCAGATCACAGTTAATTGAAATTGTAATCGCAGCATATTTCACCGGTAACTAAACATTTATTTTGTGTAGGACTTTTATATAATTGAAATATTGGTGAAAAAGTCATATAAAATTTGTGAATGCTGATTAGTACATTTGAAAGCATATAAATAATTGCAATCACAATCGAAATGATTCTAACAAGTAGCAACATCATCAAAATTGCAGCATAACACCAACATTCGCGGTCATACTGTTCATCTGAATACTACAATGCAATTGGTTGAAGATCATTCTGGTCTCACGGTGAGATTTTCTTCACCCTCTGAGCATCACGCCGTAGATAAACGCAAAAGGGTTAGTTTCGGGTCTTTACGCACTTTGAAAAGAGGCTACAAGAATACATATTATTAGTGAACAGAATATATAATTAAATACAAAATTAGCAAGCCACAAAAACTCTCAATTCCGATTTAGATCCGCAGTCGACGATGAGAACTTCTGAGATGCTCTAGATTGGGCATATGCAATAATGAACGATTACCTTGAAAAGATAAACAATGGTAACTAGGGTTACTGTATCTGTTATTTTGAAAACAACAATTTCTCTGACTGCGTTCCCAATTTTAAACATTTTTCATTAGATATCTTTTTGACATTACCAGTTACTGAGGGGTAGCTCGATTTGCGATACAGTTTTAAAAGCGAGTGGCAGGTCGTGTCGTCGCTTATACCATAATATATCTGGAACCAAAAGTCACAACCATTTGATCTTCGAACTTGATCAATGGCCCGATAGTAGCTTTCAAACGAGCCCAAGTTTGTTAAAATCGGGTCAGCCATCTCTGAGAAAATTGAGCGCGTTCAAATACAACGCTTTTTGTCGGTTACGTCACTTATACAATCATATCTCTGGAACCAAAAGTCACAGCCATTTGATCTTCGAACTTGATCAATGGCCCGACAGTCGCTTTCAAACGAGCCCAAGTTTGTTAAAATCGGTTCAGCCATCTCTGAGAAAATTGAGCGCGTTCAAATACAACGCTTTTTGTCGGTTACGTCACTTATACAATCATATCTCCGGAACCAAAAGTCACAGCCATTTGATCTTCGAACTTGATCAATGGCCCGACAGTAGCTTTCAAACGAGCCCAAGTTTGTTAAAATCGGTTCAGCCATCTTTGAGAAAATTGAGCGCGTTCAAATATCTTCGAAAAGTGCACACACACATACACACACAGACATTTTCCGATCTCGTCTAACTGAGTCGAATGGTATATAACACTATGGGTCTCCGAGGCTCCGTTCGAAAGTCGGATTTCCAGCAATTCTAATACCTTTCTATAGAGAAAGGCAAAAACTCTTGATATAAATATTTCAAACAATAAATTAATATTTTTCTCTGTAGCCGGCTGCCCAGATCAACCTATATAACCAATTAATAATTTTAATAAACAATTAAAATAATAAAAGGGGAAATAATAAACGACAACGACGCGCGTGATGTCTGTTGGCCTTTATTTGGTGATTTAAAATGATTTTATAACAATTGTTTAGAATATGTCAATGCAATGAATCAACTATTTTGTCCAAATCCTATTCACTCGTTTATTTTGTTTCACGTAATTTCATTTATAAAAAATAGGGAAGTTTTCATTCTTTACGCGATAGTATTGCAATTTTTTTCAGTTTCCTCGAATAAGAGCTGTGAATCAGGACTTCCGGGATATTGTTGAAACGTTCACTCGGGAAGTCAGTGAGTTTAGTGGTGCATCCGAGCATCACCGGAACATACTGAGCTGTGCGCGAATAATACCAACATTGAAATTTTTACTAACAATCGTTCTACGTTTCGGGCCTGGCCGGCGCCGGTACTGATCAATGAATTCTGGGATCAGCAGGATGATTTACCAGCTCGACTTCGCTACGATTAGATTGCAAGTAGCGATCACCTGCCTGTCGTAATTTGAAGTAACAGCGGTTTAAGACCATCGGAGATAATCAATGTGTCGTATGACCTCACACGAAACATAGATTGGAAAAGTTATGCGTCTTCGATATCCGAAAAGGTCAAGTCTACTCTAGAGCTTCCTCCGAAGGATGAATACAAATTTTTGGCTGGCTTGATTCTCGGAACCGCGATTCAAGCTTAGACGAAACATGTACCTGGCGCAAAAACTAACATTCGTACTCCAAACCCATGGTGGGACAAAATGTTAGGAAATATGGTAAACCGGATAATTATCGAGAATACGCGGCGCTAGAAACTAAAATTAAAGCTAAAAAACGTGGTTACTTGTGTCGATGCGCAATCGAAATAACACGTTATTTTAGGCGTAACACCTGAATTTATGTTGCAAAGATAACCATCGTAGTAGAAACACGCCTGAAGCTATACCCATCAACGTCAAGTGCGTTACTCAGTTTAGAATTGGAATTTTGCCCGTATATCACTTTATGCGGTTGTTATTATGTGCGCTTTATTTGTCACTGTATATCTTCTGAACTCTCGTTCATACCAGAACTTAAAGAAAACTTAAGTTTTGGGTTATTTGCGGTCATCTCATACTACTATATTTTTATCATAATCTCTTTTAATTCTACCTTGCTTTCTACCTTTGCCTTTCTCATATTATTCATTCCCTCTTATATATTACAACAGAAATTCCCCGAAATTCTACACGCTCTTTGAACATAACTCATGGTTTGAGTTGTGATTACTCAAATTCATAAACTGGAACAATATGTCAGAATTTAAGTATGGATTTGAGTAAAGTAATCTCATTGCCATTTGTTCTCTCGCATTTATCCATACATTAGAGTAAGCGTTAAGTTTTTAAACATTTGAGTGAAAAAAATACTTCTTGCAGTTCAGAGCGTTTTCATTCTCGGAATATTCTTATCGAAATAAAGAATGCAAGAATACGTCGTTTTCCATTGCCGTTTCTAGATCCGGCTTTGAAAACATGAATCAACGTCAATCATCGATGTTTTGTGGTTTCAATTATGCTTAGTGAAAAGCCCAATATAAGGATATCAATATAATTAAATTTTGACTCCAAGCCGTTCAAAAGGAAACGGTTTTGAATCACTATTTTGCGCATTCAAAAGAAAGAAGAATAACTTCGTATATGAAAATAACGAAGACTTCATTTTGAGAGCAAGGAACTTAAATTTTGAGTTGAACTTACTCAAATTTTGAACCGCATATTTGTTTTATATTTTAAGTAAATATTACTCAAGTTTTGACAATTTCGTCCCTTAACTCAAATATGAGTAGATAGGTCGTAACTCAAGTTTAGAGTACGTGCACTTTTTATGAATTTGAGTGATGTGTCACTCAATTTTAAGTTATGTTCAATGAGGGTGTACAATTAAAAGTTTATAGAAAAGAGTTTTGAAGGTTTCTATTGCATAATTCTACTACATTAATATATTACGTTTGAATTTATTTAGTGAAAATCTATTTAATCATATGTGAGAATATGAAGTGAGCTCCATTTTATCACATTTGATTACTGTTGTCGATACGTCCGGAACCGAAAGCTGGATATCGGTATTGTGACATTTGGTTCTTTCAAATCAGTTTGGTTTGGGTCTTTCAAATCAGTTGTCGTATGTTCGAGCCCCAACTTGGAAGGATTTGTAGTGTCAGTAGAATCATAGCACCAGCCATGCAATAGTACTGTACACTCTGAATCGGCTGCGAAGTCTGTTGAAACAGGAGGTCAGATTCCACTACAGGAATGTAATACAAACACGGAAACTGATATTCGGTTCATTCAACCATACGCTAATAAGACCTGTAATTTTTTTTTTAAATTCTCTATGACGATTTGAATTTTGAAAAAAAATTCCGGTGGTGCGACTTGGATACAATTTAGCAAATCATTTATGGGACTATCAATGGTGGATTTGGTTACAGAATCTCATGGTCTGCAAACCAGAGAAATTCACTAGTCAATACGAGGTCTATTAAAAAAGTTCCCGGATTTTTTTAATTGCGCGCGTCTGGAGAGTGTATGGTGAAATTTTCAGCTGTATTAATTGTTTACATTCTGTCTTGTAGCGGCTGGTGTAGACGTGTTTTTTTGAGCTTCGAGGTCCCAAACAGTCTGTTGTAAACCCTATTTAGGTTTGTTACTATGTGCGTTCTTTCTGATGAACATGTACAGTTAATAAAACCTCAAACCCCAGTGAGTTGAAAGTGGTAAATCTGGTTCAGTACCAACGAAATCATTCGTTGCACTAGCTGTAGCCAACTCATCAGCCCATTCATTTCCAGTAATACCAGAATGGCCAGGTACCCATAAGAAATAAACAGCATTTGAGATGCTAAGGTCTTCAATTTGAGTTCGACATGCGATCACTAGATTCGACCGTGAATCATTCGAACTGAGTGCTTTTAAGACTGAAAACAAAAATAAATTCGTTTACCACAGATTCTCTGCTGAAGTACCGATTGTATTCCACACAGAATCGCGTATATTTCTGCTTGGAACACAGTACAGTATCTACCAAGTGAATAAGACTGCTCTAGCCTCATTTCACGACAGTGGACTCCAGCACAAGCACGACCATCGAACAGAGAACCGTCCGTATAACAAACTGTGTGTTCATCAAGTTGTCGTTCCAAGCAACCAGACAACCATTCCTCACGAAGAGGATAGCTCACATTGAATGTTTTGAAAGGAAAACTGCATGGGAGAGTTAGGTCACTAGGAGCGAGTAAATACTCATCCCACGTAACCATTTGAGACCACAAGCGAGTGTGGCTAGTAGCATAATCTAAAGGGTTACTGTTCCAAAGCCTTGTAACCTCAAGACGATATGCACAAAATAATGCTTCTCGTTTTAGGAACACATGTAGTGGTTTAATGCACAGCGCCTCTAGAGCAGCAGTAGGAGTTGTCGTGAATGCTCCTGTCATCGCCATAAGGACCTACCTTTGGAGATAATTTAGCTTTGACTGAACTGTCGCGACTTCTCCTTTCTGCCACCATACAAGACATCCATATACTAAAATTGGTCTAACAATAGTTGTGTAGATCCAATGAATGTTTCTGGGTTTGAATCCCCATGATTTTCCAAAAGCTCGTATGCATTGGCCGAATGCCATGCAAGCTCTTTTAATCCTGAAGTCAATGGGAGCCAACCAACTCAGTTTTGAATCAAGAATAACCCCGACGTATTTAACTTGATCAACCACAGTGACCTCTGAACCGAAGAACTATAACGGACGAGCTCCTGTGATTATCCTATGATGAGTGAAAAGCACCATTGATTTTTTGCCCGGATTTACAGATAATCCAACCTGACAACACCATTGTTGAACAGATTGCAGAACTTGCTGCATTAAATCAAAGAGAGTGATAATGCTTATACCGGTCATCAATATATGATAATCGTCGGCAAAACCATAAGTCGGAAATCCAAGGTTCCTTAACAAATTATCAGCGACTAGGTTCCATAAAAGTGGGGATAGTACATCACCTTGAGGACACCCACAGACCCTTAGCTTTGCAATCTCTGCTTGCCGAAGCGATGAACAAAGAAGTCGACTGGGAAGCATTGCGTGTATCCAGTAAGGGAAAAACCCAAGATGTTCCGTTCACGACTGCATTGTTTAACCTCCTGCAGCCATTCAGTCCTCGGCATGGAAACACACCTTGACTTAGGAGTTCCTATTTTTTGGCCTTCTACGACATGGAACAGGAAACCAGTGGATCAATTCTTGGTAGAAAATAATTCCGCCGGATGCCACACGGCTTACCTGTTTGGTGGACTTATAACACCGGTACAGGTGGACCGTAGCATTATTCTTAGCCAGTTGGGAAACAGCTGCCGACACTATACGGCTATCTAGGCTGCTCAGAAAGGGAAGTTGACATTGATGGACAACTTCCATTGATGGCCGAGCAGCCTTACTGTGACATTATTTCCACATTTTTGGTGCATATCACCCTGTAATTCCGGTACCGTAAGTCGAAGCAAATTAAATTTGTGAACTTTGTATGGAACCAAAAAACCTTCGAATTGAATCTTAGTTACATTTGCTCAGTTCGTCGAATGGTATATGACTTTCAGCCCTCCGGGTCTCGGTTCAAAAGTCGGTTTTCAAAAGCTTGTACTATATAGCCTTTCTATATGACAAAGGCAAAAAAAATTTTGCAGTGTTAAATACATCAAGAGAAATTCATGAATAAGTTCTACCCATTCTTGTACAAAGTGAATTTTGAAAATACGTCCCGTAGTAAAGTAAGACAAGCAAAAATTCGTCATGGCAGGATTCTTACCCGCTAGTCATATGCTAACATCAACTGGTCTGACAGGTAGCACAGAGACAAAAACAAAATTTCAAATCAGCGTCTGACGCCTGACAGCAGAACAGGAAATGAGGTAGATTTACGATGCAGTGTGTGTTGTTTGCTGTTGTATGGGTTTTTCATAGAGATGAACTGTAATTGAATGCTGTGGCGACCAAGTAAAGCGAAGTATGCTTGGTTTTTTCTAGTCAATGAGGCTGTTTCTTTTTTTTTCATGTGCAGGGTAGTTTAATTGGCAAAACAATTTCTCCGGTTAAGAGTAGTTACACGGAAAGAAATCCGCCTTGATTAAAAAATAATGAAACTAATCATTTTATCTTCTCAACAATTCTGTAAATTAAACAATAATTAATCAGAATAATACTCCGAACGTTAGCGTGAACCGATAAATAAATTCGATTGTGAATTTTTAACACCATCTAACGAAAAACAGTTTTGACCTCCTGAAGAGTCTTTTGATGACTTTTATTTCATTAGTTGAAACGGTTTTTTATGCAGCTGACTGCAAAATGGTCTCGTATCGTATCATTCGTTGTCTAATTTTTCGAACGAGATCATGGAATCGATTACTGTTTTACAGCGGAACAGTAGAAGTATTATCCCTAAAAAATGCTTCAAAATGCTAATAAGAAACCCACAATGTGACGCATGTGCATTATGCGAAACTTGGTTAACTTCTCAAGTACCTATTAACTTCCACGATTTTAATATAATACGCTTGGATCGAAAAAGTACATGTGTGTAATGTCAGAGGCATAACTGAATGTCGTGAATACGAATAAAACTGACACTCTTTCTTTATACTTCCGAATATCAATTAGTTGATCGATTGTGTGAATTGTGCAAGCTTTCCCATTTTTCACTACTAGAATTTGAAACGATACACCCAAACTACAGTACAGCTTAGTTACATCAAACATTCTGACACATAAATATTACAAAATAATCAGTATAGTTCTTCATGATAAAATATTGGTGGTTTTGGAAAGAACCTTCTATGAAGGCGTGCGTGAAGGGCCAGATTGTATAATTTTCTAAGATATTAAACACTGATTGGATATAAACGATTTTTAACACTATTGCAAATTTAGAACTGTGAAAATTGCAAAAAACTGAGCATATTATCTTAGATTTGCACTGCTGTGCCAATTTTAATTTTCGATTTACAAAGAAGCAATCTTTATAGTTCTTTAGGTAACATTTAAAGCCATTAGAAAGGCTGATTTTGCATAATGTTCCACATTGTTGTCCATTTCCCGTTGTATTTTGCTCCAATGCTAATGACCACCAACAGGATGATGTAATCGATCTTCTTCGAAGGGAAACTGGTACTGCGACCTGAGCGTTTGAGGTTTGGTACCACGCAAAAGGTCTGCTTTCATTATTGACGACCGCTGCTCCCGACGATTGAAGTCCAAATGAAAGCACGACCTAAGCGTTTGAGGCTTTATATCACGCAAAATGTCTGCTTTCATTGACGACTGCTCCACCTGACGACTGAAGTCCAAATGAGAGTTGCGACCTGATCGTTTGAGGTTTTTAACCACACAGAAGGTGCGCTCTCCGAAGCTGCTGGTCCCACGACGTCTGCTTCCTTCCAACTCACAAGAAGAAATGATCGATTTTTGATCACGGTTCCCTTTTTATACGCAGTCAGATGAAAATATGTGCCTGACTACCTCAAAATCGTCGTCCTTGCGCCAAGCAAAAGTAAAGAGTTTATCGTGTTGTTTTCAAAGTTTGAGAAAACTTAATTTTTGAGTTGTTTGTGGTTATCTCACACTGTTCAAAATATTATCCTAAATTCCTGATCATATTTTTGATGAATTGGTAAAAGAATTATGTTGCTACTGTTAATACAAGTCGACATATTCACGATTAAGTTTTGCCCATTCTTCCATGTGGCTAATTTTGAAAAGGCACCCCATAGTAAAGTAAGTCGTATTCACGACAAAAAGCCATACGGAGGAGTATTTTTAGGGATCATAAAGTGCTATTCGTTCTATCAAATTGACCTCCCTCGGACTCCATGCATTGAAGTAGTCGCAAGTCACGTTAGAATCAAAGGTAAAGATCTTTGCATTGCTTCTATATATATTCCTCCTAGAACCTTGGTCGGGCACGGACGACTTTGTGATATCATAGAACTCTTTCCTGTACCTACGTTAGTTTTAGGAGACTTTAACTCACATGCGGGATGCGGATGACTTCATGATGACAACAGATCAATTATGATCCATGATATTTGCGACAACGTGAATATGACAATTTTGAATACGGGAGAAATAAAACGGATTCCTGCACCACCAGCAAGACCAAATGCGCTTTCTTTATCCCTTTGCTCGACTTCGCTACGGTTAGATTGCAGGTAGCGATCACCTGCCTGTTGTAATTTGAAGCTTCAGCGGTTTAAGATCATCGGAGATAATCAATGTGTCGTATGACCTCACACGAAACATTGATTGGAAAAGTTATCCGAAAAGGTCGAGCTAAAAAACGTGGTTACTTGTGTCGATTCGTGGATGGACTAACAAAAGAAATATCAATGAGCACTTTTTGGAACACCGCCCGACGAATCCGCAATTGAAATAACACGAATGAATGTAAGGAATATTCAAATCACTGGATATTCGATTTCGCGAAAAAGGTATGCCCCGACTCTGTTCCGGAAGAAAAGGTCACCCACGTCACGATATCAAACATGAACGAAGTTCCAGAGGGATATATTGTGGCACATGACTGGATACAAGTGAGAGTTATCGCCATCCAAAAACCAGGGAAACCAGTCTCTGACCGGAAATTGTTCGAAAAATGATTCTCTTTCGTTTAGACACTTGGGTCGAAACTAATTTCTTACTTTCAGATACACAATTTGGTTTCCTCAGGGAAAAAGGAACAAACCATGCGTTGGTCTCAACCGGAATTCAAATGGCATTTGCTCGTAAATGGCATCAGTTTTCCTTGACATTAACGGGGCTTTCGATTCATTTTCTATACAAACCATATATGAGAAGTTGCATCAGCATGGTCTTTCACCAGTATTGAATAACTTTTTGTATAATCTATTGTTCGGGAATGCATTTTGAACAGGGTGATTTGTCGACAATACGATTCAGTTAAATGTTTCTTCGTCAAGGATCATGTTTAAGCCATAGTTATACAATTTTTAAGTAAACGACATAGATAAATGTATCAACACATCTTGCACGCTAAGACAACTTGGCGACGACAGCGTTGTGTCCATTATAGGACCCAAGGCTGGCGATCTGCAAGGGCCGTTAGAAGATGATACTCTTGCCAGCTTATCCACATGGGCGCTTCAAATGGGTATTGAGTTCTCTACGGAGAAAACTGAGCTGGTTGTTTTTTCAAGGAAGCGAGAACCTGGGATGTTACATTAGGTATCTGAAACAAAAATGCCAGCAGAGAATCAATTTCCTTCGTACAATAACCGGATCATGGTGAGGTGCCCACCCAACAGATCTAATCAAGCTGTACCAGACAACGATATTGTCCATAATGGAATATGGATGCTTCTGCTTCCTAACCGCGGCGAACACCCATTTCATCAATCTTGAAAGAATGCAGTATCGTTGTTTGCGTATTGCCTTAGGTTGCATGCAGTTGACTCATACGATGAGTCTCGAAGTGCTGGCGGGTGTCTTACCTTTGAAAAATCGATTCTGGCATCTATCATATCGATTGCTAAACCGATTCGATATCTTGAATCCGATGGTGATTGAAAACTTAGAAAGACTTGTCGAGCTCAATTCTCAGACCCGTTATATACCCGTTTTTAATTACATGGCTCAGAATATTAATCCTTTTTCGTTTGTTTGCACATTTTTTGGATACTTGGATTTTGGATACTTCTGGTTTTCGACACATCCAGAAGAAGAAGAGATTCGTGGTCAGTTTACGTCGCAGAGCTTCCGGCAGAGCATTCCAGCTTCAGTTTACGTCGCAGAGCTAGCTGCTATTCAGTACACCCTAGGGATCATTGAAACATTGCCCAAAGATCATTACTTTATCGTTACGGACGGTCTAAGTTCAATAGAGGCTCTTCGGACAATAAAGCCAGAGAAACATTTCCCATATTTCCTGGGAAAAATACGAGAACAATTGAGAGCTTTATCTGATCGATCTTATTCAATTTCCTTTGTTTGAGTACCCTCACATTGCTCTATACTGAGCAATGAAAAGGCGGATTGCTTAGCTAAGGTGGGCGCATCACAAGGTGATATCTATGAAAGACCAATTTGCTTCAATATATTTTTCAGCTACTCTCGTCAAACGACACTCGAAAGTTGGCAAAATACATGGAACAATGGGAAACTGGGACGATGGCTACACTCCATTATCCCTAGGATATAGACGAAACCTTGGTTCAGGGGGATGAACGTGACTTCATTCGCGTGATGTCTCGGCTCAGGTCTAATCACTACACATTCAACGCACATCTCCGGCGTATTGGGTTGGCAGAGAGCGGTCTCTGGGCTTGTGGTAACGGTTATCAGGACATCGATGATCAACAGCCTAGGGGTGTTTCCCGCGGACCCACAGAAGGATGTTTCAACCTTCCGATACCTTCCCACGTCACCTGGATGATTCCAACAAGTTTTCATCACGGAGAACCACTCCCGTCGATGAGAAGTACGCGGGCCACCCGCCGAATCTTGAGACTCCCGGGTGTTTCCCAAGGACTCACAAAGACAAACATGCGGCCGTTACCATAATTATAAAAAATGACCTTGGCATCACAAAGCTAACCGCATTGTGGCTTAATAAATACAGCTTTGAAAAAAATGATGTATTCTCATAACATGAAACTATACTATTTTCCTCAAATCATGAATCGTTTTGCTCATTTCTAGAATAAAAATTTTACCCGTGTACGGGTTCGACTCCAGTCTCTGCGATAGCATTTTCGCGGTTTTTTTACATATTTGTATTCGCATGTCATTTCTCCAATCTGTTTTCCTCGTTTGAAACAACCAATTTACAACTAGCTCAAGATTGCTCTACGTTCAGCAATGCTAAAAAAAAACAAATTAAATTTTCCATTTTATTTTGTAAGACCATAAGCGTTTCCTGAAGTTCACGATTTTTCTCGAAAAATAGTTTTCACACGTTGGACCATCTCGTATGCTAGGTCACAAATGTTTGATTCAAAAATATACTTACGTTTCGTATCGTTTTGGTAAATTCGCTTTCTTCCTTGTAACAATTTGTCACAATATTTAAAACCCCCTTACCGTTAAAGCATGGTGTAGTTTGTGGATGACTTCTAATTCACATGTCTTAATCGAACCTTTTACAGACCTAGATGCAAACGAATCACTTTCCCCAACCAACACCAATGAATCCCGTTTTACTCCAGATCATGCTGTGGATGGTAACAAAAATATCACAATTGAGAATAGTGCAATAAATGTGTGTACAATATGCTGTGATCGCGCAACGGGGAAACACTACGGAGCAGCTTCATGTGATGGATGCAAAGGATTTTTTCGTCGAAGCGTGCGCAAAAATCATTCGTATACTTGCAGGTATCTTAAACAACTGCTATTATTTTCAATATAAGTAATATTATATTTTACAGATTTTCCAGAAACTGCGTTGTAGATAAAGATAAAAGAAATCAGTGTAGATATTGTAGACTTAGAAAATGTTTCAAGGCGGGCATGAAAAAAGAAGGTAAGGTTAAATGTTCTATTTCAAATAAATATAGAAGGAACAATCTTAATTAAAAGCGATTTTAATTAAAGCAAATTAAATGTAACGTCAATATGCGGTGCGAGTGTGTAGTATAGAACAATTTTTTCCACATTTAACCGAGAGGTCCGTCATAGAATCTTCAACCGGAAATTTTGTAATACGAACACCGTATTATTTAAAAGCATAATAGGCACTTTCCAGATAATCCACTCCAATCAACATTTGCATATCGATGACACTGATCGGAACAATGTAAACACATGTTACGTACTCGTCGTTTTCGAGTAACATTTTCAAAGCAGCTTCGCCATAAGCAGCGCTAATAACACAGCCGTATCCACAGATTGTCAGGCAGATTTGTGTAACTATAATATACTTTTTTCCTCACTCATATCAATGGTACTTTTTCGAATCGTGCCAAAGAAACTTTGCTGCCGGTGTCAACAATAGCGCGAATTTCCAAAATATCGCAGCTGATTTTTTAATAGTCTCATTTTTAGAAATACCGAATGTGTTACAGTTGAAGTACTTTGGCCCATTGTTTTGAAACAATGTCATTTTGTTCAATTTCCGTTATTCCTTCCGGTAATATAAGTAATGTAAAATTTCCGGTATATAGGGTAAGGGCTCCCTATTTCATCTCATTTGTAAGGACGTCGCCTTCAAACCCCGATTTAGCCACTAAAATCACTGTAACTATTTAATATTACTGCTTCATTCGCCTTGCTCCACGTTGAAAATTGATTCACATTTCTTGAAAATTCAACTAATATTTATAAAACAGCTAAAAACACTAATGATGTATAAAACGAATTAAACACTACGCTGTTTTCTGATTTAAAACTGTTTTTTTATTATTCGAGCGTGATTTTTTCCATCTGCACGTGTTGCTGGTTAACAATACAATGCCGGTCTGGCTTCTTAGTGCTTTTCCCGAACATGCGAGAGCTTGTTTCCAAGCTATTCCACACACTCTCTCGACCGGAACTAGAATATCAGAAAAGCGTAATGGCGTTACGTCGGTAGGTTCAGTGCGGCCAGATCTATCTGTTTTGCATCATTATTTAAAGTTCAATTCAAAAGACTACTACAACTCGGCCATTCTGACTAATGATCGTCCCGATCACTCAATCACACAGCACTTATCCGTATAGCTTATTCTAAGGGTTAGAAAGATCGATTACCCGCGATCTGCGATCTCGATTACCCGCGTGTTGCAATTCTTATGCTTTCTCTTCGTTATTAACCATGTGCAGCCCTATGGATTCGGGGAACTCCTCATTCGAATCGCGCCAGTCAGCCCATCGTTTCAGTCGTGCTGCCTCTACGATACCGTCATAAGGCAACTGAGAGATTTGCCCGTTTTCAATATCCCTAATAACGTATCGATCATTGGGTAAAACCTTGTGAACACGATATGGACCTTTGAATTTGGGAATAAGCTTTTTATTCGTACCTGTTGTCGTGCCAACGTTCCGTATTACAACAAACTCTCCCTCAGAATAACTTTTTGGGGTCTTATGACCTCTCTCGAATGCTACTAGGTTCCTCATTTGCGAATTTTGAATGTTGCGAGAAGCAATGTCTCTCATTGTCGAGAGTTCTCGAGAACGAGTAGAATCAGACTTTTCATCCAAAAATTCTGAAAGGACATCTACTTTATGACCGCGATGATTGGCTCCAAATAGTAACATACAAGGAGAATGACGAGTAGTCGAGTGGATCGAGTTATTGAGAGCGTATTCTACTTGGGTCAGCAGTTTAGACCAATTGGAGTGCTGAATGGGTTCTGATACCTTAGAAAGCATTGATTTGAGGACCCTGTTCACTCGTTCAACTTGTCCATTTGCTTGAGCGGAAGCGGTTGCAACTTTCATACAGAATCTGCAGATGTTGAACTGTGGTCGAAATGGGAATCTCGATATTGTGCTCCTTCAGCCAGTTTTGTAACTCGCTCTTTGTCATTTGATTGGCCATTTCCAAAGTTCGATATTCGACCGATTTAATGGTTACGAATAGTGGCTGGAAAATCCCACTTCTGATGCTATAAAACGAGTTAAACACTACGCTGTTTTCTGATTTCAAACTGTTTTTTGTATTATTCGAGCGTGATTTTTTCCATCTGCACGTGTTGCTGGTTACCAATACAATGCCGGTCTGGCTTCTTAGTGCTTTACCCGAACATGCGAGAGCTTGTTTCCAAGCTCTTCCACACACTCTCTCGACCGGAACCAGAATATCAGAAAAGCGTAATGGCGTTACGTCGGTAGGCTCAGTGCGGCCAGATCTATCTGTTTTGCATCATTATTTAAAGTTCAATTCAAAAGACTACTACAGATGTTTTCACTACTCTGCTCCTAATTTCATCTCAATGGAATTTTATCCATCCTATCGTTGATCTTTTATTCATCCTATAAATTAGCAATGGCGATAGCAATCAAAACAAAATATTCCACTATTACACTCTCAACCGCATTCGCATGGCTGCCAGATGGCTGACTAAACGCTGCCAGCTGGAAAAATATGGCTGGCAGACATTCTGGTGACCGACTGCCTCACCGCTGCCAGATATACAACTCAAACAATACAACCGTACCCACCAGGATTTTTCCACATTATTATTATTGGTAAAAAATTTACTCGTTGAATTATCTAATTAATGGGGCAATGACTTACGGAGATCTAAAGAACTATCTTTTAACATCATTTTATTAGTGAAAACAGATAGAACAGATATAGACTTTCTATGCAAAGTAATACATATTTTCTATGAAAATACGTGGCATCTCTGTGCACAGCCGATGAAACACACACACACTTCACAGCGTTATGTTGGCGTATAGCGGAATGAAACCAGTGCTACTAGATTTGCCACAATGGTTATTTCATTAGTATTTAACACGTTTTTTCTGGTAATATTCGAAACTGAAACAGTTTTATTGAAATATTAATATCAATAATATGATTAAACTAATGTCACGGATACAAAAAACATACTTTTTGATGATAATTTGAAGAAGATAAACATTTTTTGTTTTTCAACATTATGAGATAACTTGGCAACTTTGCGAAATCAAATGAGATGAAAACAAAGCGCAATCAAGTGAACGAAGTGAAAAACTTTCATCTCATATTTTTAGACTTTTATTGCTTGTCGGGTATATTTTGAAGTTTTTAATCGGCAAGTAAAAACAAGTAAACAAGTGGCAAGTGAACATAACTAATTATGAAGTCATCCAGCATTCAATGGTAGTGTAACTGTGCGAAATAGTGATCATGTTTTGAGACGAATCGATTAGTAGACATTCAGAAACATGACGAACTGTAAATCTTGAGACGAAAATGTGTCCTAAATTGAAAAGTGAGTTTATTTTATATGAAAAAAACGATTTCTTTCTTTCAATAGGAAAGTGTGACAATAGCTCTTCAAATCATTTTAAAACATTTCACAATTTGCTTCCGGTAGGTTGTAAAATATTATTCATGTTCAAAGTTATGAGGTGAAGGGATGAGATGGAAATAGGAGCTCAGATGAAATAGGGAGCCGTTGTCCTATGTAATTAAAATTTTGAAAAACATTACAAACATTTTTTTTAAATTTTGTTAACAAAATTTTATCAAAGAACGTTAAATCTACAATGAAAAGGATGTTAATCAAAATTTTGCTATATGGTACGGCTCCCAAGATACGGCGGTTTGTAAAAAAATCGGAATTTTTTTTGTAACGATTTTGGATGATCTTTGAATCTTTTCGCATGTAAAAATACCATCAGATCTGCCTAACAACCTTCATGTATCATCTAAACCATACTCATTAACGTGTGACGATATCTGGTATACTTGGTTTATGGTATCTGTTCATGCGGGTTAAGCATTTTTTATAAACAAAGAACAAATTGTTAAGCAAAAGCTTGTATTCATTAGTTTTTAGAATGTATAAAATATATAAGAAAGGAGTCAGAAAATATGTTTCCCAGTGATCGTAGAGAATGAGAAAATATGTCTCCCAGTTTGCTGATATAAATATACCTGTTATTTTCTTAGGGTAAACCTGTTGTTATATTTTGCCTGAACTTATAAAAATGTACCTGTTGGTTGTTACATGTACCCATGCTTGTATATAAAACAATCTGGTATTGCAAATAAAAGCGCTAGTGAGAAACGAGTGACATGCAAGTGATAATCAAATGAAAACAAGAAATAGCTGAGAATTTGGAAATGAAGTACAAACTAAATAGCTTCTTCTTCAGGGATTGCGTAAACGTTTTTCTAAAAATTTGCGATTCATGTCGTTTGGAGTTGTACAAACTAACTGCTCTATATAGTAGCGATGACTTTTCGAGTAGTAAAGAGGAAGATGCTTGCATATGCTAAATTTGAGCTAAATAAAAAAAATGAAGCTCAGATCTTAATTGCAAAATTGCAATTCGGAATCTCGATGAAAAATTCAGGTTATGCATTTAGTTCTAGAATTATAGATATAAACTCATTTTCAGAGTCCAGAAGTTCTAGAACTGAATTTTGAACTTGAATTACGCACCAGAATAAAGGAACTGAATTCATATCCTAAATATAGTTCCAGAACCCTAATTCTGAATTAGGCCCAGTAAGCAGGAATTAAATTTTGAAAATATTCAAAGGAATCAAATTATGAAACTGAATTCAGGAATAAAAATTCCATTTCTGAAGTCAGTTCCAAAATTCATGTGCGGAGTGCAGATCTAATATATAGTTATAAAACCCAGGTCTAAAATTCCTGATTTTGAATTTCTGAAACAGAATTCTGGATTTTCGAATTCCGAACATAGATTCTGGAACTAAAATTAGTTCCTACATCTAGTCAAGAAACCAGTTCCAGAATCCAGAATGGGAAATCAGTTCCAGAGTCATAGTTTGTCATCTGGAGTTTAATTCTGAATCCAAATTCAAAACCGAAAATTAGGTTCGGAATTCAAATAAACCAAAATCCAGATCCTGAATTCAGTACCGAAATTCAGTTTTAGGACTTTGTTCAAGAATGCTATCCAAAGTTCAGGTTTTTAGTTCAAATCCAGTATTCAGAGGCTAAAGGCGATTTCGGATAAACTGTATTTGCTGCTACTGGTTGAAGGCGACTGCTTGCCATGCCGTCCGAAAAGCGATTGAGAAAGCGACCTGAGTTGCTGCTGTTGGTGGAAGGTACTCACAATGACGTCCAATTCCGTGTAAAGCACTAGAAGAAATGATCGACTTCAACCTTTTATACTCGTTCAGATGAACAGATGAACGATTGATAAGTCTGACTACCTCAAAATCGTCGTCGCGGGTGCGAAAATGCAAGCAAGTGTAATGAATGTTCCTCGTTATATCCAAGAATTTGAGAAAACGTACGGGTCGGGTACGGGTAAAAAAATTACTGCTCACTCGGGTACGGGTCGGTTTGGAGTCCAGTTTATAATTTTTTTACGGTTTTTGTTCCGCCAGTTTAAGTGACGTTGTATCATATTGAACACACTTTACCCTATAACTCCGGAACCGGAAGTCGGATCCGGATGAAATTCAGGAATTACGTATGGGACCGGGAGACCTTTCATTTGAATCTAGGTTTGTGGAAATCGGTCAAACCATCGCTGAGAAAAGTGGTACTTCCGGAACCGGATACCGGGAACCTGGATAACCGGAATTGGTTTGTTTAGTTGCCTACTGATAATGACTACCCATTTGTGTAGTTTTGAGACCAGTTTAGAAAAAAATTTTACGTTTTTTGTTTCGCCGGTTTAAGTGACGGTGTACAATATTGAACACACTTTACCCTATAACTCCGGAACCGGAAGTCGGATCCGGATGAAATTCAGGAATTCCGTATGAGACCACGAGACCTTTCATTTGAATCTAAGTTTGTCAAAATCGGTTCAGCCATCTCCGCGAAAACCTAGTGAGATTATTTGACACATACACACACACATACACACACACACACACACACACACACACACACACACACACACACACACACACACACACACAGAGACATTGCTCAGCTCGATAAACTCAGTCGAATGGTATGGTCTATATGAGGAAGGCAAAAACCGATCAATCATAGCTACGTGAAAAGTTATGTGAATATTTTCCACCCTACTTTTTGTCGTGAATACGACTTACTTTACTATGGGGCGCCTTTTCAAAATTTATCCTCTGAGAGAGTGATAAGTTTTTGATCGTGAATACCTCCTGTTATATCTAATGAATCAACATAATTCTTGCTACATGCCATCGGAAATATGATCAAAATGTTATGATAAAATTTTCAGTTGTATGACATATTCTCAAATAGTTCAAAATTAAACTTTTCTGAAATGTTTGGTATAAACGAGTATCAAAGAAGATAATTCAAAAGGCGCGTTTGCCTTTCTCGTATTTTGAAAGCTCATAGCTCAGTGATCTGTAGAAGGATTTATATAATCTAACTACCAATAGAATCGAAAATTTTCAGCATCAACGTGTATTGCAACAACTTTGAAGTTTTTCAATAGTACACTATTGAAAAACCTGTTTGATTTAACCCATGACAGCACCAGCCAATCAGAACGCGAGATGTCTGCATCTATACAAGAGCATCCATATAAAAGTTGAGTGCTTCGTTTTCCTACCATTTGCTGAGCAACTGTTCCCGAAACAAGTCACACGAGAGCAACATCGAGGACCTGTCGTCTCACTGTTTCCCGATCTGAATGCACGAGACACCGTCAGCACAATGATACCGAAAACCGGTAGAAAGGCAGCCAAAAAGTCCAGCAAGGCCGATTACCGAAACAAGACACGCACGAGAACCATCTCAGATCTCAATATTTCCTACCGAAAGATTCATCAAGATGGAAGTTAAATTAATTTGCACCGTCACTAACACATTCAATTACGAACGGCAATGCGAAAGCGAAAGTGATGATGTTGATCACATCTTTATACTAGTATACAAATATGCCGTGCGAAACAGAGTTGCCACGTATACAGATAAATATGTATTTTTGTCGTGATTACTTTCGTATGCGGCCGAAAACAAAAATGAACAAATGTTTCCACTTGATTTGCGCATTCTACTTTCCAGGCGTATCAGAACTGGCTAAACTTAAAGAAATCCTAAATATTTCTTTATCACAGTTATGTGGTCTTGAAAAGGACGGGGTTTTCAACTACTCGTTGTTACGGATGGCCAGCTGCAGATGGCGAAGGATGATTTTAGTTTTCTTGTTGTCACGGGCAGCGTTACCGGCCAATTCCAACACTGGCACCGGCACCGACACGCTCTGCGTAGTTTCCCTTCCGGAGCAGACGATGGATTTTGCCAACTGGGAACTGCAGACCAGCACGGTTCGAGCGGGACTTTGCCTTGCCCTTAACTGTTCCTCCTGTGTGCGTGTTTCTGCGTAAAAATTTCACAAGATGCTGTTAACAGCTAGACAGCCAATTCAGTATTACTGGCTCTACTAACTCTCTCTTTTATATCGTCTCACTGTTTCCCGTTCTGCGATATTTTAACAAAGGGGACGTCCGTACACCGCTACCAGTAGAAGGTATGAAATGAAATGTGATGTGAGAAATAGCGTCATTTAAGTTAAAGCAGCTACTCTGAACCGTCAGCACGATGGCACCGAAAACCGGTAGAAAGGCAGATTTGTACCGTCACTAACACATTCAATTACGAACGGCAATGCGAAAGCGAAAATGATGATGTTGAACAGATCTTTATACTAGTATGGGGCCGTGTGAAAATATGCCATGCGAAACAGGGTTACCATATATACAGGTTAATCTGTATTATTATTATTCTTAGTATCATTATTATTACTATCATTATTATTATTAGAATGACTTGCATACCGAAGATCAGATCAGACCAGACCATTGCAATTGTCTCGTACTGAAATTTCGAGAAGAATCAGATATCTTCGAACTTTGTAGCATCAATAAAAATAAACTACAAATTTTTCGTACCTAGCCTCCTACATTAGCAAACTAAAAAGGAATTGTTTCAAGTTTGGAATATATAGTTGTAGAATAGTAGCTGTTTAATGTAACTAATCTGTACTTGAATGTAGGTGCATCGCTTCAAACTCTATTAGTGAAAAAGAGGAAAGTTTGCACAATTCATACAATCAATCAACTAACTGATATTCGGAAAAGTGATGGGAACGTGTCAGTTTTTTTCGTATTCACGACATCCAGTTATGTCTCTGACATTACTCACCCGCCTTTTTTATAACATATTTAATAAGACACTACCTTAGCTCTAAGATATTGCGGTCAGACCCTACTTTTCACGTAGGTTTTAATGGACTGCCATTTTAAAGCTGTTTAATGCACAACCCAGTAAAAATTATTTGATTCATATATAAAATGTAGTGTAGTACTCATATCACATTCAGATACAAGAAAACTGTTATTTTAAATATTGGTTGGAGATTTTCTAAATTTTCATCTAAATCATAAGGATTCTAACCATAAAACATGAACATTTATTTCAGAAAATCTGCATAGAAGCTCTTCTTATTCTTTATTTCTGGGTGGTGTCACCTCACTTGAAATGACACCGATTGATGGCACAGCAAGTTGGGCTATATTGCCAGTTAATTTTCGTTTCTTTTCACTGGACTACAAGTGAAAATCTCGATGCGTGCAACGTGGAGTCGCAAAAGTACGGGTGAAAATCTTTTCTCGCGAAATAATCAAATTTTCACCGTGTTCACTCGATGAGGGTTCCACCGGAGGTGGCACAGAAGTGCAATGGGCGTAAAAACCACCAGCTACCGTTAACATCGTGGGTTTGTGAGGATTACAAAACGGGCATAGTTGACAGATTAATTTAAATCAAAATCATAATTCATTTTGCTTTGTAGTAAAAAATTGTAACCAAAAAAAATTTCTCACGAATGTTCAAACTACTTACACTTGAAGGACTCACTGTTCACCATTTTCAAAATTGAATTCTTCACACCGGGAATACACGTACATTATTTGATGTTTGGTCAATCCACGTAAACAAACTGATGATACTCTATTCATTTTAGGGGATGTTCGCATAACATTAATTTTCGTCACGTATAATATTCAATTTGACATTTGGAACCATTTTACGTGATTTTTCAAGCGATTCGAATGTGAACTTTTATTTGTGTGTCAAGATAATGAGCACGCTTACTTGTGATTCTAAAGAATTGGATCAAAAGTCGCACTGTTTCGTAAAAACCATACCTACCCAAAATTGAATACAACGGGTATTACGACATTTTGGGTAAATATGCATATCGAAAAATTTGAGTAGATATTACTCACTTTTGTTGTTATTTGGAAATGAGTATAAAGTACCAAAGACATTGGAAATCTATTCCTGCTTCACAGTGTATTTATATGTTTAAATGTAAACAAGCATTTTAATGTATTTTACTTACCAACTAGAGCCTGATACGGCTCGCTATCTAAAACACATTATGTTTTTCATCCTGAACTTTGGTAAAATTTTTACTACTCATTCGGGTCGGGTACGGGTAAAATTTTTTATTTTTTATCGAGTACGGGTCGGGTACGGGTAATTTTTACCTTTTTTTATATATATAAAAAATAGGTATAGAATTCGCTCAAACTTTCGAAAATTTCTCCGAGGCCCGGAGGGCCGAATGACATATACCAATCGATTCAGCTCGACGAACTGAGCAAATGTCTGTGTGTGTGTGTGTCTGTATGTGTGTTGTCAACTAAGAGGTCGAGATCTCAGAGATGGCTGGACCGATTTTGATCAAACTAGTCGCAAATGAAAGGTCTCTCCGTCACCCAAAACGCTATTGAATGGGTTTGAGATCGGATGTTTACTTTTTGAGTTATTCGAAGTTTTATGTCAAAATTTTCAGTTTTTTGACAGTATCTGTCACAATTGATTTTGAAAACAGAATATGTTTTCAGACTTAGATTCCGCACGATAATACCTATTCAACAAGCCATAGATTGTTAAAATCCGTCCATTTTTAACGGAGATATCGAAATTGTTGTGTAAACGACTTTTCCCCCTATTCCAGCAGTAGGAGTTTTGAGCGCTGTATGACAAAGCAATGCTTGGGAGCAACGGAAAACACGATTTTTTATTCTGTTACATGCTAGTGTTTCTAAGTACCAAAAAGACTGTGTACAGCATCCTTTTTCATGACAATTTTCCTCGGATCGATTTTAGCACGGCTCGTTTTTGGCAACATAATCGTTCGAATATGACATATATAAACCAGATGATGTGAGATTTTTTTTAATTATATTGTTTTAAACTACTTACAGCAATAAATGCTGGAAGAACATAACATCCATGTACCATTCGAATCAGTTCGTCGAGATCAGCAAATGCGTGTGTGACAAATAATTTCACTCAATTTTCTCTGAAAATTTCTTTTCTACAAATTCAGATTCATACGAAAATTCGTATGCTCCCAAACAAAGTTCCTGAATTATGTTTGGTTCCGACCTCTGGTTCCGGAACTACAGGATGATATATGAAACGAAATCAAAATTGTGTAACTCATTCTTCTCGTAGATGGCTGAACCGATCCAAGATTCAAATGAAATCTAAGAATCATCTAAGATGCAAATGAAAAGTTTCAAGATTCTTTAAAACTTCAGTCAGATCCAACTTCTGGTTTCAGAGATACAGGGTGATTAGTATAAAAATGTCTATTTCACATAAATTAATCAGGTTTATCGGGTTAGCAGATTTGGATAGTCGATAAAAAAAATTAACTTTTTTCAGTTTTAGTGGTATTCAGTTGTCGATTCAGAAGGCACCTAAAAATTTAATTCGTGCTATGATTTCTCAAAGATGTCTTCACTGATTTTCAATATTTTGAAACAAATGTAAACTATACAGCTATTCAGGTGAATTTATCTGACTTCGGCCATACCGATTTTAGAACTCCGTTTCCAGTATAAAATCGTTTCTCAAAGCTCAATCGTTTTCTCAAAAAAGCCTAATCAAATTTCAGAAACAAAAATTCAAATTGAATTAAACTTATATACAAAATTAATTAGTTTTATACATACATACAAAAATTAATGAATTTTATCCAATTAAGCTTCAAAGTTGTACTCAAAACTGTAATTTATTCGTCATATGGCCTTACGAATCGGTTTGGGTTATGCTAGTTCCTGAATACCGGCTCTGGAAGTACCTTAAATTACCGTAAACTCTAAAGTGGAACTTACATATCATGGCATGTATAATCGATTATCACACTTCTTGATTTAAATTCGATTGTATTTGCAGTTTCGACATTACAGAGTAATGAGTGATTACAATCTCAAATTGTCGCTTAAAACGACGGTCATTAAAATAATGTAATGAAAACTTAAACACCGAAGAATATTCATGCAAAAAACACATGCGGATTGATAAAAAAAAAGGTATCATCTCACTGCTAGGTGGATTAATCACGTTTTTTATTATTGATCGGGTACGGGTCGGGTACGGGTAATTTTTTAAATTTTTAATCGGGTACGGGTAAATTTTTTTGCTGATCACTCGGGTACGGGTCGGGTTCGGGTATAAGAATTTCTATACCCGACCATCTCTAGTGTAGACATTGAAAATAGTTTCTACCTTTCAGCATGCCCGCGTACAAATTGCGTTATGGTAAGATAAGGCGTTCACTTAAGTAACAATCCAAGCGTTCTTTTGCTGAAGTATTGAAGAGTGCTACGCCTCCAGTAAATCTTTTCGCTTGTTTGTCAACTGATGAGAGCAATGCTGATGATCCCCTCGAAGGTACATCTTCTGCTGTCCCTCAAATACGATACGATCGCTTAAAGAAGGGGCTATTTTGCAGTCAACTTCTTCAAAAATGTTTTAACTGTAAGAATGAAAGCCATTTTTGAAGCAATTGACTGCAAAATGGCCCCTTCTTTCAGCGATCATATCCTAAGCTAAGTTATACATCGAGGTCACGAATATAATCACTGTTCTGCAGTGGAATCTGTTATATACTGTTATATAACTTAACGAAAAAATAGAATTAAACATCAAAAGTTCTGGCAACACGGAACGATCGAGAAACGTTCACAAAACTCTTACCAGACTACTAAACTGTTTAGATCAATAAAGTTATCACAGTGCCCTTTCTCAAAGTGTTCTTTCCATTTGTGATTTCCACTTAGTGATATTTCCACTTTGACCTTTTATACTAAGGTGAGTAGTATATAAAAGAATCGCAGAAGTATAATCCCTAAAATAGATTCTTTTAAATTCATAGTAAAGCATCTGAAATGTGACCCTAGACAAAATCATATTCAAACTGTTGAAGAGTCTGACTGACACCGCTAAAAGGCGTTTATTGAATTTATTTATTATAGTCACCAGAACGTTTCGTGCGGCCAGTGTAAGTTCTGGCATTCGATTCTACAGACTTTTTTGCATAAGATTAGCTAGATTTAGTAAACTTCCAATAAGTTTTTCCAATGTTGTAGGACCGATTTATAATAAAATACCAAAATATTGAGGAAATGGGGTAAAATAGTAATCAAAATGTTTCTTGCGGCAAGTGTAGGTTCTTCCAATCGATTCTACAGATTTTTTTTATATAAGATAAGCTAGATTTAGTAAACTTCCAATAAATTTTACCGAGATTTAAGGACGATTTACAATAAGATATCCTGAAATAGAGAAATCGGGGTAAAATAGCCACCAGAACATTTCGTGCGGCCAGTGTAGGTTCTACCATTCGATTCTCCAGACTTTTTTACATAATATAAGATAGTTTTCGTATGCTTTCAACGTGGTTCGCTTAAGACTTAAGGGTGATTTAGATGAAAATTTCATATATTGAGGAATTGGGGTTAAATAGCCACCGAAACGTTTCGTGCGGCCAGTATAAGTTCTGGCATTCGATTCTACAGACTTTTGTACATAAGATAAGCTAGATTTAGTAAACTTCCAATAAGTTGTATCATGATTTAAGACCGATTTACAATAAATTACCATAAAATGGAGGAAATTTTTTATTTTTTATCGAGTACGGGTCGGGTACGGGTAATTTTTACCTTTTTTTATATATATAAAAAATAGGTATAGAATTCGCTCAAACTTTCGAAAATTTCTCCGAGGCCCGGAGGGCCGAATGACATATACCAATCGATTCAGCTCGACGAACTGAGCAAATGTCTGTGTGTGTGTGTCTGTATGTGTGTTGTCAACTAAGAGGTCGAGATCTCAGAGATGGCTGGACCGATTTTGATCAAACTAGTCGCAAATGAAAGGTCTCTCCGTCACCCAAAACGCTATTGAATGGGTTTGAGATCGGATGTTTACTTTTTGAGTTATTCGAAGTTTTATGTCAAAATTTTCAGTTTTTTGACAGTATCTGTCACAATTGATTTTGAAAACAGAATATGTTTTCAGACTTAGATTCCGCACGATAATACCTATTCAACAAGCCATAGATTGTTAAAATCCGTCCATTTTTAACGGAGATATCGAAATTGTTGTGTAAACGACTTTTCCCCCTGTTCCAGCAGTAGGAGTTTTGAGCGCTGTATGACAAAGCAATGCTTGGGAGCAACGGAAAACACGATTTTTTATTCTGTTACATGCTAGTGTTTCTAAGTACCAAAAAGACTGTGTACAGCATCCTTTTTCATGACAATTTTCCTCGGATCGATTTTAGCACGGCTCGTTTTTGGCAACATAATCGTTCGAATATGACATATATAAACCAGATGATGTGAGATTTTTTTTAATTATATTGTTTTAAACTACTTACAGCAATAAATGCTGGAAGAACATAACATCCATGTACCATTCGAATCAGTTCGTCGAGATCAGCAAATGCGTGTGTGACAAATAATTTCACTCAATTTTCTCTGAAAATTTCTTTTCTACAAATTCAGATTCATACGAAAATTCGTATGCTCCCAAACAAAGTTCCTGAATTATGTTTGGTTCCGACCTCTGGTTCCGGAACTACAGGATGATATATGAAACGAAATCAAAATTGTGTAACTCATTCTTCTCGTAGATGGCTGAACCGATCCAAGATTCAAATGAAATCTAAGAATCATCTAAGATGCAAATGAAAAGTTTCAAGATTCTTTAAAACTTCAGTCAGATCCAACTTCTGGTTTCAGAGATACAGGGTGATTAGTATAAAAATGTCTATTTCACATAAATTAATCAGGTTTATCGGGTTAGCAGATTTGGATAGTCGATAAAAAAAATTAACTTTTTTCAGTTTTAGTGGTATTCAGTTGTCGATTCAGAAGGCACCTAAAAATTTAATTCGTGCTATGATTTCTCAAAGATGTCTTCACTGATTTTCAATATTTTGAAACAAATGTAAACTATACAGCTATTCAGGTGAATTTATCTGACTTCGGCCATACCGATTTTAGAACTCCGTTTCCAGTATAAAATCGTTTCTCAAAGCTCAATCGTTTTCTCAAAAAAGCCTAATCAAATTTCAGAAACAAAAATTCAAATTGAATTAAACTTATATACAAAATTAATTAGTTTTATACATACATACAAAAATTAATGAATTTTATCCAATTAAGCTTCAAAGTTGTACTCAAAACTGTAATTTATTCGTCATATGGCCTTACGAATCGGTTTGGGTTATGCTAGTTCCTGAATACCGGCTCTGGAAGTACCTTAAATTACCGTAAACTCTAAAGTGGAACTTACATATCATGGCATGTATAATCGATTATCACACTTCTTGATTTAAATTCGATTGTATTTGCAGTTTCGACATTACAGAGTAATGAGTGATTACAATCTCAAATTGTCGCTTAAAACGACGGTCATTAAAATAATGTAATGAAAACTTAAACACCGAAGAATATTCATGCAAAAAACACATGCGGATTGATAAAAAAAAGGTATCATCTCACTGCTAGGTGGATTAATCACGTTTTTTATTATTGATCGGGTACGGGTCGGGTACGGGTAATTTTTTAAATTTTTAATCGGGTACGGGTAAATTTTTTTGCTGATCACTCGGGTACGGGTCGGGTTCGGGTATAAGAATTTCTATACCCGACCATCTCTAGTGTAGACATTGAAAATAGTTTCTACCTTTCAGCATGCCCGCGTACAAATTGCGTTATGGTAAGATAAGGCGTTCACTTAAGTAACAATCCAAGCGTTCTTTTGCTGAAGTATTGAAGAGTGCTACGCCTCCAGTAAATCTTTTCGCTTGTTTGTCAACTGATGAGAGCAATGCTGATGATCCCCTCGAAGGTACATCTTCTGCTGTCCCTCAAATACGATACGATCGCTTAAAGAAGGGGCTATTTTGCAGTCAACTTCTTCAAAAATGTTTTAACTGTAAGAATGAAAGCCATTTTTGAAGCAATTGACTGCAAAATGGCCCCTTCTTTCAGCGATCATATCCTAAGCTAAGTTATACATCGAGGTCACGAATATAATCACTGTTCTGCAGTGGAATCTGTTATATACTGTTATATAACTTAACGAAAAAATAGAATTAAACATCAAAAGTTCTGGCAACACGGAACGATCGAGAAACGTTCACAAAACTCTTACCAGACTACTAAACTGTTTAGATCAATAAAGTTATCACAGTGCCCTTTCTCAAAGTGTTCTTTCCATTTGTGATTTCCACTTAGTGATATTTCCACTTTGACCTTTTATACTAAGGTGAGTAGTATATAAAAGAATCGCAGAAGTATAATCCCTAAAATAGATTTTTTTAAATTCATAGTAAAGCATCTGAAATGTGACCCTAGACAAAATCATATTCAAACTGTTGAAGAGTCTGACTGACACCGCTAAAAGGCGTTTATTGAATTTATTTATTATAGTCACCAGAACGTTTCGTGCGGCCAGTGTAAGTTCTGGCATTCGATTCTACAGACTTTTTTGCATAAGATTAGCTAGATTTAGTAAACTTCCAATAAGTTTTTCCAATGTTGTAGGACCGATTTATAATAAAATACCAAAATATTGAGGAAATGGGGTAAAATAGTAATCAAAATGTTTCTTGCGGCAAGTGTAGGTTCTTCCAATCGATTCTACAGATTTTTTTTATATAAGATAAGCTAGATTTAGTAAACTTCCAATAAATTTTACCGAGATTTAAGGACGATTTACAATAAGATATCCTGAAATAGAGAAATCGGGGTAAAATAGCCACCAGAACATTTCGTGCGGCCAGTGTAGGTTCTACCATTCGATTCTCCAGACTTTTTTACATAATATAAGATAGTTTTCGTATGCTTTCAACGTGGTTCGCTTAAGACTTAAGGGTGATTTAGATGAAAATTTCATATATTGAGGAATTGGGGTTAAATAGCCACCGAAACGTTTCGTGCGGCCAGTATAAGTTCTGGCATTCGATTCTACAGACTTTTGTACATAAGATAAGCTAGATTTAGTAAACTTCCAATAAGTTGTATCATGATTTAAAACCGATTTACAATAAATTACCATAAAATGGAGGAAATGGGGTAAAATAGTCATCAAAACGTTTTGTGCGGCCAATGTAGGATCTTCTATTCGATTTTCCAGACTTTTTTACATAAGATAAGCTAGATATAGCAAACTTGCAAGAAGTTTTACCAAGATTTAAGGACAATTTACAATAAAGATCTCATGAAATGGAGAAATTTTGGGTAAAATAGCCACCAGAACGTTTCGTGCGGCCAGTTTGGGTTCTTCTAATCGATTCTCCAGACTTTTTTACATGAAAGTAGGCTATTCCAGAATACCGCACTCGACTTCTTTTCAAGTTACAGAGCGAATGTTATAGGAAACCCCAAAACTGCTGTACATTTGAGGTAAAACGAGCAGGATTGCGATTCGTGCGGCCATTGTAAACCATTCCATTGAATTCCTTGGACATTTTTACATAAGAAACGCTTTGGTTTGTTGAACTATCTCAATTAGTTCATGAGTTACTAAATTCTTTGTGGGTTTTCATAGATTTGTTCCCACTGTGCAATGAGTCAATTGTTTTTTATTCCCGTCGAAGGTGCTATCATCCATTTGGAGAGCACCGAATCTTTACTCCAAGCTTTGAATTTGATCAATGATGGCTTGTAAATTAATATTTTCCATTTCAGAGAACTTTAAGGCTCTTAAAATAGTCAAAAAAAGGGAGGGATTACTAACGGTTCCTCGTTCTTGACGGAGTGTTGAAATTTTCTAATTGGTTGACACGAATCGCCTACGGAATGAAGGTCAACGTTGCGTGTTGAACATTAGTTCTGTTGGCTTGCGCCAACGTTTGATGAAAGCAAGTACTCAACTGATACCTACTGGAACACTGAATGATTAGTTCACTTGCTTTTGCTTTTGATGTTTTCTATTCGAAGGTTAAAAAAATACTGATTTTACATCTATTGAAAATGTGTATTTATAGCTGAATCGGTTGTATTGTCTGATGTATCCTGGCTTCCCATTGGCTGCAGTGGGAGAATGAGCGGGAGTGATGGTATTGCTATTTGTTGCTTTGCGTAGTTGACGGGCGAGAGACGCGGCATTTCCCTCCACTGAATGGATCATTCTCGAACGTTCCTCATTGATGTGTTGGTGTGTGAGTGAATTGAATGAAAGGTTGACGCTTCGCTGTTACGAATGAAAAGTTGACGCTTCGCTTGCTGCGAATGGAAGGTTAACGCTTCGCTGTTGCGAACATACTCCCCGGGCGGAATTAGATGTGTATCATAATCTGTGTTGAGAAACTTATTTGGAATAATTAGTAAGATTGTTTTCTATAGGTAAAAGAGATAACTTAGTTATTGGGCGGCGAAAAATTATGTTCACAACCCTTACGTCAACGGCGCGAACTATATTATCCTCTCCAGGATACACTTTTATGATTCGCCCTAGTTTCCAACTCTGCGGGGGTAAATTTTTATCTTCTACTAAGACTATCATGTCTGGCTGAACATTGGGCATTCGAATACAATTTTTGTTTCTTGGTTGAAGACTTGACAAGTAGTCGCGGGTCCATGCTTTCCAGAAATGCTCTCGCATTTGCTGAAGGAGCTGCCATCGAGATAAACGATTAGGGTTCATTCCTTCATAAGACGGTTCAGGGATTGCCGTGAGAGGACGGCCAATTAGGTAATGAGAAGGAGTTATTACTTCGATATCTGTAGGATCTTCGGAAAGAGCAAACAAGGGGCGAGAATTCAGTATGGCTTCCACTTGTGAAAGCAAAGTAGAGAATTCTTCAAAGGCTAACGAAGTCTGTTTCAAGATACGCTTAAGATGAAACTTCGTACTTTTCACCGCAGCTTCCCATTATCCGCCGAATTCAGGGGCGTCAGGAGGAATAAATGACCAGTATATTTCCTTTCCGTTACAAAATGATTCGATTTTATGGATAGTTACATTGTCTCTGAATAATCGATATAGCTCGTGTAGTTCGGTTTTAGTTCCATGGAAATTTGTGGCATTGTCAGAATGTAGTTCACGCACAATACCTCGGCGACTAACAAACCGCTGTAGGGCGGCTATAAAGGCTGCTGTTGTCAAATCAGATACAAGCTCTAAATGAACTGATTTAGTAACCATGCAAACAAACAGCTACGTAGGCTTTGATAATTATCGGTTTTCTTGTTCCTTGTTTCACCAAAAACGGACCGGCGTAATCCACACCAGTAATTTCAAATGGAGCAGAAGGAGTAATTCTATATTGGGGAAGATTACCCATGTATTGAGTAAGACCCTTTGGTCTAACACGGAAACATCGAACACAACCTCGGATAACTTTCCTGATAGCGGATCTGGAACCGAGTATCCAAAACCGATGCCGGAGCGCAGATAGCAAACCAGATGGTCCAACATGTAAATTTTCTTCGTGATACGCTCGAATTATAAGATCGGTTATTGGGTGATGCGGAAGGATGTACTGATGTTTTGATTCAAATGGCAAACGAGACTTGGAAATTCGACCACCAACACGGAGTGCATTGTCCTGCACAAACGGGCTCAAATTACTGATTTTGTTGCAGGGCTCTCCTTTTTTTGCACGAATAATATCGTCTAGTAATACTTGCTGTTGAACGATAATTACAATCATATGTAATGACGTTCTGAGTTCTGCTACGGTGGGAGAGTCATTCAATGTTCGATTAGTTGGATTCCTAATGCGACAATTGTATATAAAACGTCGAACGTATGCGAAAATACGCTGCAGTTTGCGGAACGAACTATATTTTTTAAACAACGGAAGATCATCTTGATTGTACAATGTCATTACCATCACTGAAACCGTTTTAACGTCTGGCAAGTTGCAATCAGGAACATCGATTGAAGATGGTGGTGAATACACATGTAGTTTCAAAAATTGTGGTCCTTCCCAATACAAGCTATTATTTTTCAGAAGTTCAGGTGATTGCCCTCTAGAGATTACGTCGGCTGGATTATCCTTTGATTGCACATAGGACCAAAGGAAATTTCCTTCTAGAATCTCGAGAACTCTACATTGAACAAATGATTTCAATGTGGATGTGGGTTTGCGTAACCATGCTAGAACTATTTGACTATCTAACCACATACGAATAACAGAAAAGTTCATTTTTAAGGATGAAATAACCTTAATAACTAGTCGGTACAGTAATAGAGCGGCACATAGTTCCTTTCGAGGAATTGTCATTTGTTTGAGGGGAGCTATCTTAGATTTAGCGCAAAGCAATCTCATGGTGGGAAGATTGTTAGCATCAATAACGCGGACATATAAACATGCCCCATAGGCAATTGACGAAGCATCAGCAAATCCATGCAACTCGTACCGAAGAGAATTGACTGATGTTACTAGTCTTGACACATTTAATTGATTTATTTGTGGCAAAGACGAAGAAAACTGGAGCCAGAGGTCTAGAAGATCTCCTTCCAAGGGTGAGTCCCAATCAATCTTCTCTACCCAAGTTTTCTGCATTATTTGTTTAGCAATGACTATGATTGGAGACAGGAGTCCTAATGGATCAAACAGTTTGGCGATAGTGGAAAATATTAACCTTTTGGTAATTAGTTGATCAGTTGGCGGGGGGTCAGCAGAAAATAAAAATTCATCGGACGATGGATTCCAGATTAAACCAAGCGTTTTAATGACGTGGTTAGCTGAAATTTGATCCAAACAAACTAATTTTTCACGATCAGAATCAGGAATATTTTCGAGAAGAGCTTCATTGTTAGCACACCATTTATGTATTGAAAATCCGCCCTTACCAAGCAATGAACGAAGTTGTCGTTGACATTCTACCGCTTGTGGAATTGTGTCAGCACCGGTCAATATATCGTCTACATAACAATCTTCGAGAATTATGCGTGCGGCTAATGGAAAGTTCGAACCTTCATCGTTACACAATTGTACCAACGATCGTGTAGCGAGAAAAGGTGCCGAAGCTGTGCCATACGTTACGGTTTTCAACTCTAAGACACGAAGCTTTTCGCTACTATTTGTGCGCCAAAATATGCGTTGTACGGAAGTTTGATCAGGTTGTACCAGAATTTGCCTATACATTTTGGCTATGTCGGCAGTGAATACAAATGCAAATCGACGAAAATGCAAAAGTATTGTCAATAAATCATTTTGAACTACTGGTCCTACTTGTAGGACGTCATTCAAAGACTTCGAGGAAGACGATGACTTAGCTGAAGCGTTAAACACTACTCTAAGTTTTGTGCTTGAACTAGTTGGACGAACTACGGCGTGATGTGGCATGTAATATTTGAGTTTTCCAGGCAAATCTTTTCCTTCGTCTACTTCTTTACAATGTCCTAAAGACTCGTATTCTTGAATAAATTTAGAGTACTCGTTATGCAACTCGGGATTGCGCAAAAATCGTTTTTCGAGATACAAAAACCTACGCAAAGCTAGCGCTCGATTGTCGTCGAATTGAGACATATTATCGCGGAAAGGTAATTCTACAATATAGCGACCGGATTCATTTCGCTTATAAGTCTTGAGAAATATTTCCTCGCATTCCTGTTCTTCTTCGTTAACAGACGGTTTTTCTACCAGTTCTTCTATTTCCCAAAATCGCCGAATCATTTCTTTTACGGATTCAGTTGATACGGAAAAAAGTATTAACGACAACATCTGATTCCTCACATACTTCACCGGAAACAACCCATCCCAGCTCTGTTTCCCGAATTACGGGTAAACCAATTGGCACAGATAAGCATCCCGGCCTCATTAGGGAAAAGAAATGTTTAATGCCAATTAATAAATCTATTTCTGATGGTACGTGAAATTGTGGGTCAGCTAGGTGTATGTCTTGTGGAATATTCCATTTTGAGATATCGATCGATTTGTTAGGTAGTGGATTAGTGATACTTGGAACTATTAGACATGTCATTGAAGTTTTGTATTCATTATACTGGGAATATAATTCAATTGTAACGAGACCTTTCGTTTTGGTTCTAGAATTGCTAACACCCACAATTTCCATGCTCACGGGAATAGCTCCAATCCCTAGTTTGTAAAACATTTTACTTGATATAAGGTTTGTTTGCGCTCCACAATCTAGAAAAGCGCGACAGGGAATAGGTTGGCCATGCTTGTCAATTAGATTAACGATAGCTGTTAGTAATATTACGTTCGGAAATTGTTTTCCACTTAAACAGGTAGACGATGAGACAGACATTGATTGAACCTTATTTATTTGCTTGCTGGATTGATCGAGGGGAATAGAGTTAATGTAATGTGTAGGATCTGTGTTAGAACTCTGAGGTGTGGAGGAATCTGCGGGCATATTATGGTATTCATGGAGAAGGGTATGGTGTCGTTTTTGGCATTTGGTACAGCAGTTTTTTGATGCGCAGTCTGCAAAACGATGCCCACGGCGGAGGCAGTTATAGCACAACTGCAATTCTCTTACCTTCATGAGCCGTTGAGTTATCGAGCTTTTACGAAAATCAGGACACTGAAAATTTGGATGGTTATTTCCACAGATCTGGCAAAGGTAATTATAGTCTTCAAATATTGTAGTATGAATCTTCACACTAGCAGTTTCAGAGGATTGAATGAACTTTGATTGAGTAATCATACAGGGATAATCATATTCGCAACGTTCAAGAACACGACATTGATCCTTGAGGAACTGTAAAGTATCGTCTAGGTTTGGAAGCTCACCATGTTGCAGAGTTCTCTCCCATTGTTTGCGTGTAACGGGATCAAGGCATGAGGTTAATAATTTGACTATTATCAAAGCACTAGAGCCGTCAACAGCTTGATTCAGAAATTTCAAGCCTTCTATATGTCGATTACATGTTTCAATAAGCGCGCGTAACTCAGAATGGGATTCTTTATTCATTTTTCTCATATTAAGAAGGCCAGTAATGTGTGTGTCTACTATAACGCGTTTGTTCTCAAAACGCCCAACCAATATTTGCCAGGCGTGGCCATAGTTATTATCCACCAGAGTCTGTGAATCAATAATTCCGGCAGCTGCACCGATCGGAGCTTTATCAAGATAATGCAATTTAATCGCATCGGAATCAGAACAACGACCTATGATGTCGGTGAACATCGCCTTAAAACGAGGCCAATTTTCATAACTGCCATCAAATGTGGGAATTGGGGCTTTAAGAGGTTGTTGTTGTACAATTACTTGTGTAGGAACAGTAGAACTATTGGGCACAATAGGTGCAACTGCGCTGGATGAGGGTGTAATATAAAGTGATTCAATCAGACATTCAACACGCACCATGGCATCTGTATGGATGGTTTCAAACTCAGACATTTTTTCATCTTGGTCTTCAATTTTCGGGGTAGGGACTAATACGAGTATTTCTTTATGGAGTGTGTTGAATTCACTGTAATATGCGTCGAGCTTCTTAGAGAATACTCTCAACATAGGGAGACTCACCTGTAAAATATCATTTTCTGCTTTTTCTACTTGCTTGAGGATTGCGGTGACTTTGGCCTTCACTTGACCACGTTGGTGTATGAGCGGCTTTACGTCGTCCATTCTGGTTGGTTTGCTTCTCTCTGGAGTGTATGTCAGCGGCATCGGGAAATCAGATTCAATGAGCAGCTCTCAATTGAAACTAGGAGTTGATTAGCAATAAGAATTGGTTTGGCACTTGTTTTTCACACTTTTTGCATTGTCACTAAAGTTTCTCTTCAAACTATTCTTGAAAATTTCACTATTTGTTCATCTTCAATCACTTTCAAAAGATAGTTTCATCATTCAATTTATATGGATTCGCACATTATCACACACTACTGGTATCCGGTTCGAAGGACCATTATGTTGGCTTGCGCCAACGTTTGATGAAAGCAAGTACTCAACTGATACCTACTGGAATACTTGCATCTCTTGGAGCACCACAGGGAGGACGGCGAACGATTTGTTTAATGACTTTCAGTAAGGTGCATCTGAATATCGAAGAACTCTTTGCAGGGGATGCAACGACTGTCACTGGAAGAAATCGAAAGCAAGCGGAAGACAAACCCGCTCTGGCCGAGAGCGTTTCCACCGGCAGTCACTTGTATCCTGGCTGTAGACCATTCGAAAGCACCAGAAGAATTGTTCGGATGAATGATTAGTTCACTTGCTTTTGCTTTTGATGTTTTCTATTCGAAGGTTAAAAAAATACTGATTTTACATCTATTGAAAATGTGTATTTATAGCTGAATCGGTTGTATTGTCTGATGTATCCTGGCTTCCCATTGGCTGCAGTGGGAGAATGAGCGGGAGTGATGGTATTGCTATTTGTTGCTTTGCGTAGTTGACGGGCGAGAGACGCGGCATTTTCCTCCACTGAATGGATCATTCTCGAACGTTCCTCATTGATGTGTTGGTGTGTGAGTGAATTGAATGAAAGGTTGACGCTTCGCTGTTACGAATGAAAAGTTGACGCTTCGCTTGCTGCGAATGGAAGGTTAACGCTTCGCTGTTGCGAACAAGTTCATTAGTTTGAATTTAAAACAAAAGCTCCACGTGTTCGGTTTTTGTTATAATAGTAATCTTTCGCTTCACTAGTTAGAGTTTCTTAACTAAATCGTACAACGAACCGTACGACTGCGCCACTTATGTACTTTAGTTTATTATGATATCTTAAAAAATGATCACAATTCATTAGTTACTTAATTTTTAGAACTAAACTATTGTATCAGCGGTTATCCTGTCCGAAAATGTCGAAGTCGTCAATACGACGTGGTTGTTTCGGCTGATGCAATCAGAGCCGGTGAAACATGTTAAGCCCAGGTGGGTAATTTTTCGTACCGGGGAGAACGACCCACTATTTTGAAGCTAAATAATACTTTAGATTTTCAAATAATATTTTGTTTCGATATAACTTTGCATGAGACGCGTAAATTCGAAGCTTGAAGCGTTTTCGATATTTTGTGGTAAAACAAAATTGCGCATTTAAGGGTTAAATACAATATCAAACTACAAAATTTCTGCCAATATTTGTTTGGAATATTAAGTCAGCAGTCTTTTAGGTTCCGTATAAACTTATATGTGTTTGCAAATTTTCGAAATTATTCCTTTGAGAATTTTTTTACCCTGATCGTTTAGTTGGTTGTGGTTGATGGTAAAAGATGTCTCGCATAAATCGAAAGCAATGTCTTGGTATTACGTTCCTTCTGTGGAATTTGGGGCCTTTCTGTTTCAACAGACTTCGCAGCCGATTCTTAGCATACATAATCATTTTATGGCTAGTACTACGATCCTACTGGCACTATGAATCATTGGGCTCGAACATATGACAACTGGCTTATAAGACCAGCGCCGTATGCATTGAACCGCAAACCCGGGCGAATCGAACGGCGCACCAAACAATACAGCCGCTGGTGTGCATAGCACATTGTTAAAAAAGTCCCGGGACCGACTGAGATGACGTTTGTAATGTCAAACTATCATCATCGTTCAGAAGACAAGTGTTTTAACGCCAATCGCACCACAAACACTAAACTTACCGACATATAATTGATGTTAGTTTTTGATTTACGAAAACTTATAAATAACGAATTCCGTTTATTGATAAAACATTGCTTCCTATAAGGAAAAACCGGACAAGTCCAGTAATGGTTTAAGAAGTGTTACCCGCACTCAGATTAAAAACAAAGATTTGTGGTATTCTGATTTTAACGTGACCAAATTGAGCAGTCATCCAAAAAAATGTGAGCAAGTTTTGATAATCGTGATGGATGAACACAAAATCAAAGTCCGACTGAGCTGGAAGTGCTTTTACGATCGTATGCGAAAATCTGGGCATGAAAAAAATCTTTTCCAAATAGGTGTCTTGTTCACTTTCAATCTATCAAAAGCAACAACGCATCAACAATCCAGAGAGCTGGTCGGCACTGTTTAATTGCAATAAAAAGGATTTCTTGCGTTGGTATGAAACAGTGGACGAAACATGGATCTATTTTTTTCTCCGGAGTTGTTAGACATTTAGACGGGGAAAACGCAACAGATAGCTACAACAAGTATGGCGTCAGTTTTGAGATGCTCGAGGTATAAATAACGTCGACTATCTTGAAAAGGAAGTACCAACAACAGTTTTTAGTTATTAATGCGTTAGGAGTCATTAATGCGTTTGAAGTATGGAATCGTAAAAAACGGCCTGTTTTTTCACCCACCGATCTGTTTCTTCACCCACCCTATTCTCAATAACCTAGCCCCCAGCGACTACTTGTCATTTGATGATCTGAGAGAGTCATCGCCGCAACTGAAGCCTATTTTAAGGCTATGGACAAATCATTCTATAAATATGATATAAAAAATTTAGATAATAAATAAAGAAATTTTGCTCTAGAAATGTTGCTTTCCTAGTTAGTTTCTGAACGTTTTGGACGATTTGGAAGCAACCTTCTCTACGGCAGTATCGAACCGCACAGAGTGCAAGTCGATTCGACACTGAATTTGGTTTTCTGTGAGTAATTTTCTCACATGCGAACGCACTCATTGAAGAGCAGAAATCATATGCAAACCGTGAACTTATGTATACGAAACCGTCATATCAATTAGAGGAATGAAAATTGTTTGAAAAACAGGGAGAATTAGACATTGTTCGTGGTTGAGTTGTAGATGTTCAAAACCTAACCACTGTCTATATGGTTTTACTTCTATATTTTGAATTTATACCCCGATATAGAAAACAAAGACGCAATCCTACGTCAAAAGATTTTGAGTGATTTCATTTATGTGAAGATAAAGAATGGAAAGATGAGATGTGACAAGGTTGATTTTAGCAAGCTGAAATCTTTTACTAACTTAACTTTCGCAAGAGGAGTTGAACTTAAGCATCTCATCAATGCAAATCACTCGAGTCTCTGGTATGCCGGAAAGTACCGATAAAGGTCTTTTACCACTTACTATCCGAACCGACAACAGAATAGTTATCAGAAGTTGTTACTTTCTACTTGCGGCTGCATTCTCGTGCACAATTAATTCTTCACTATCTCTAATAGTGAAAAAGTAAAAATAGCATGATGGGTTTCCATCAGGTAGCGGTGAGTGCAGCGCTACTGAATACCGCTTACAACCTTGACTAAACAGCCAGCACGCTGTGACTCTGGGGGCATAAGCAATAGTTCGAACAAACCTTTCATTCTGATGTTCAACTAGCTGTATAGAGATTGAGAAAAATATCCATACAGTGAACTCAATGTGTATAAGAATGCTGTCGCAAGTAGAAACTGACAACTGCTGGTAACTTTTCTTTTACCGGTTCGTATAGTAAATGGTAGACCTTTTTCGGTATTTTCCGGAATACCAGAGACTCGATTGATTTGCATGAATAAGATGCTTAAACTCGACCCCTTTGGTTAAAGGTAAAAGTTAAGTCACTGAAAGGTGTCTGCTTGACCATTGTCACACCTCACCTTTTTATTGTATATCTTCACATCCTAGCTGTACCTTGAGTACTAGCATTTTATCATTCTGTTTTATTTAATATTCTCAGTTACAATAAAACTATTTTTATTGTTTTAAATGATACTAATATTACTATTATTTTTCGTTAGACATTTCAGGTGGGTAATTACCCACCTTTGGAATTTTCGGGTGGGTAGTACTACCCACCGTACCCACCTCTTTCACCGGCCCTGGATGCAATTGCTAATGATTCTTGGCCGAATGTTTGCTGAAATTTCAGCGATTTGATAATTGGTAACAGGGTGGGTATATATATATATATATATATATATATATATATATATATATATATATATATATATATATATATATATATATATATATATATATATATATATATATATATATATATATATATATATACCTTATAATCAAAAAAGAACCGGAATTTTATTAAAAACCTGTTTTAATCCACCTAGTGGTGTAATGATGCCTTTCTCATATCAATCAAACTATCATGTATAATACTAAGGTATTCTACAGAATAATTTTCTTCGATTCTTAAAAGAATAACCGAAATCGGTTTGTTTGACCGTCTACTAATAAAAACTAACAATTGGAAAACATTTGAGGTCGATTTAGAAAATTTTTTATGGTTTTTCCCCATTTTCAGTGATGGTATACAACTTTTAACACACTTTACCCTATATTTCCGGATCCGGAAGTCGGATCCGCATGGAATTCAGGAATTACGTATGGGATCACAGGACCTTTCATTTGAATCGAAGCTTGTGAAAATCGGTCGCGCCAACTATGAGAAAAGTTAGAAAACATATTTTCATTTTTTTGCACATTTTACCCCATAACTCCCGAACCAGAAGTTGGATCCAAATAATATTCAGGAATTTTTTATCGGACCTCAAGACCTTTAATTTGAATCTGTTCTAAGTTCTGAATTTAGTTCTTGAACTCAGGTTCAGTTCCAAATTCCAGAAATTCTTCAAATAGGTTCTTTTTGTCGTGAATACGACTTACTTTACTATGGGGTGCCTTTTCAAAATTAGCCATATGGAAGAATGGGCAGAACTTAATCGTGAATATCTCGACTTGTATTAAAGGCAGCAACATAATTCTTTCACTATTTCATCAAAAATATGATCAGGAATTTAGGACAATATTTTGAACAGTGTGAGATAAGCACAAACAAATCAAAAATTAAGTTTTCTGAAAATTTTAAAACAACGCGGAAAACTCTTTACTTTTGCTTGCGTTTTTCGCGCAATGACGACGATTTTGAGGTAGTCAGGCACATATCTTCAACTGAACGTTGTAAAAGGGGAACCGTGGTCGAAAATCGATCATTTCTTCTTGTGCGTTGGATGAAAGCAGACGTCAAGGCGAGAAGACGCATTCAAACGGCACCGGAGAGCGCACCTTCTGCGTGGTTAAAAACCTCAAACGCTCAGGTCGTAGTTTTCATTTGCCTTCCGGTCGTCACGCATTAAACCAGTTTCGCATAATTTGTCACTGCGTGTGGATGTATCGGTTTGTATGCAAAGCTAGTTTCAATTCAAGCAAGAACGATTGCATCAGCTGCTGGTGCTTTGCATTGGAGAGAAAGAAAACAAGAAACAAAAAGGGGACAACATTATATAAAATCAGCCGTTCTAATGGCTCTAAATGTTATCTAAAGAACTATTAAGATTACTTCTTTGAAATTCGAAGGTAGAAATCATCAGTTTAGTGAAAATCCAAAATAATTTGATTTTGTTCGTGCACTTTTCGCAGTGCGAAAATCGTTCAAGATAAATGTTCCGAACTGTGCTAAATATCGTAGAGAATTCCACAATTTGGTCCTTCTAAAAGTCTCTAAATCCTGTACAGCATCTTGATAGTTTCTTTCAATGAAATATGCAAATCCGAAATGAGATAATCGACGTCAAAAATCGTTGAAAATTTTAGTAGTGAAAAGGGGGAAAGTTTCGCAATTCACACAATCGATCAACTATCAATTCGAATTCGAAAGTGTAAAGAAATCGTGTCAGTTTTATTCGTATTCAAAACATCCAGTTATGTCTCTGACATTACACAAACGTACTTTTTTGTTTGGCGTCTATACAAGGAAGTTGAAAAATTTTCGTGTGGCGATTTTTATAATGGATGAAAATTTAGAACAACATGCGTGCATCAAATTTTGTGTTGCAAATGGATTTAAGTGTTCCGAAACGTTGAAAATGTTAGAAAAGGCCTTTGATGAATCGTGTCTAGGAAAAAGACTTGAAAATGATACGAGTGATATAAACGCTTCAAAGGTCGCCCAACAACACTGTTTTTTTTTCGATATTCGTGGTGTGGTGCACTATGAATTCCTTTCGGACGGTCAAACGGTTAATAAGGAATATTATTTGGCCGTTATGCCTCATTTGCGTGATGCCATTCGCAAAAATTGCCAGACTTATGGAAGGAAAACTCATGGATTTTACACCACGATAATGCGCCGGCTCACACAGCGTTGGTTATGTCGCAGTTTTTGGCCAAAAACTCAACCAATATCATCAACCAAGCACCATACTCTCCAGATATGGCCCCGTGTGACTTTTTCCTCTTCCCCAGACTCAAATTGCCATTCCGGGGAACGCGTTTTGAGAGCATAGAGAAAATAAAAGAAAATTAGCTCCATGAACTAAAGGCCATACCTTCGGCGACCTATAAAACTTGTATGGAAAATTGGATCAAGCGTTGGCATGCATGTATTGCCGCAGGAGGAGAGTACTTTGAAGGCGATAATAAAGAAATTTATTAAAAGTTGAAATTTTGCGTTTTTGCCTTTCTCATATAGAAAGGTTATGCAATCACTATGAAAACCGGCTTTTGAACCGAGGCCCGGAGGGCCGAGTGTCATATACCATTCGACTCAGTTCGTCGAGTACGCAAAATGTCTGTGTGTGTATGTGCGTATGTGTGTATGTAACGTTTTTTTGCACTAACTTTTCTCGGAGATGGCTGAGCCGATTTTCACAAACTTAGATTCAAATGAAAGGTCTTGTGATCCCATACAAAATTCCTGAATATCATTTGGATCCGACTTCCGGTTTCGGAATTATGGGGTAAAATGTGCAAAATATTGTGAAAATAAGTCCACTAACTTTTCTCAGAGATGGCTGAACCGATTTTCACAAACTTAGATTCAAATTAAAGGTCTTGAGGTCCGATAAAAAATTCCTGAATATTATTTGGATCCAACTTCTGGTTCGGGAGTTATGGGGTAAAATGTGCAAAAAAATGAAAATATGTTTTCTAACTTTTCTCATAGTTGGCGCGACCGATTTTCACAAGCTTCGATTCAAATGAAAGGTCCTGTGATCCCATACGTAATTCCTGAATTCCATGCGGATCCGACTTCCGGATCCGGAAATATAGGGTAAAGTGTGTTAAAAGTTGTATACCATCACTGAAAATGGGGAAAAACCATAAAAAAATTTCTAAATCGACCTCAAATGTTTTCCAATTGTTAGTTTTTATTAGTAGACGGTCAAACAAACCGATTTCGGTTATTCTTTTAAGAATCGAAGAAAATTATTTTGTAGAATACCACAGTATTATACATGATAGTTTGATTGATATGAGAAAGGCATCATTACACCACTAGGTGGATTAAAACAGGTTTTTAATAAAATTCCGGTTCTTTGTTGATTATAATGTATATATATATATATATATATATATATATATATATATATATATATATATATATCTATATATATATATATATATATATATATATATATATATATATATATATATATATATATATATATATATATATATATATATATATATATATGTATATGTATATATATATATATATATATATATATATATATATATATATATATATATATATATATATATATATATATATATATATATATATATATATATATATATATATATATATATACCTTATAATCAAAAAAGAACCGGAATTTTATTAAAAACCTGTTTTAATCCACCTAGTAGTGTAATGATGCCTTTCTCATATCAATCAAACTATCATGTATAATACTGTGGTATTCTACAAAATAATTTTCTTCGATTCTTAAAAGAATAACCGAAATCGGTTTGTTTGACCGTCTAATAATAAAAACTAACAATTGGAAAACATTTGAGGTCGATTTAGAAATTTTTTTATGGTTTTTCCCCATTTTCAGTGATGGTGTACAACTTTTAACACACTTTACCCTATATTTCCGGATCCGGAAGTCGGATCCGCATGGAATTCAGGAATTACGTATGGGATCACAGGACCTTTCATTTGAATCGAAGCTTGTGAAAATCGGTCGCGCCAACTATGAGAAAAGTTAGAAAACATATTTTCATTTTTTTGCACATTTTACCCCATAACTCCCGAACCAGAAGTTGGATCCAAATAATATTCAGGAATTTTTTATCGGACCTCAAGACCTTTAATTTGAATCTAAGTTTGTGAAAATCGGTTCAGCCATCTCTGAGAAAAGTTAGTGGACTTATTTTCACAATATTTTGCACATTTTACCCCATAATTCCGAAACCGGAAGTCGGATCCAAATGATATTCAGGAATTTTGTATGGGACCACAAGACCTTTCATTTGAATCTAAGTTTGTGAAAATCGGCTCAGCCATCTCCGAGAAAAGTTAGTGCAAAAAAACGTTACATACACACATACGCACATACACACACAGACATTTTGCGTACTCGACGAACTGAGTCGAATGGTATATTACACTCGGCCCTCCGGGCCTCGGTTCAAAAGCCGGTTTTCATAGTGATTGCATAACCTTTCTATATGAGAAAGGCAAAAACGCAAAATTTCAACTTTTAATAAATTTCTTTATTATCGCCTTCAAAGTACTCTCCTCCAGCGGCAATACATGCATGCCAACGCTTGATTCAATTTTCCATACAAGTTTTATAGGTCGCCGAAGGTATGGCCTTTAGTTCATGGAGCTAATTTTCTTTTATTTTCTCTATGGTCTCAAAACGCGTTCCCCGCAATGGCAATTTGAGTCTGGGGAAGAGGAAAAAGTCACACGGGGCCATATCTGGAGAGTATGGTGCTTGGTTGATGATATTGGTTGAGTTTTTGGCCAAAAACTGCGACATAACCAACGCTGTGTGAGCCGGCGCATTATCGTGGTGTAAAATCCATGAGTTTTCCTTCCATAAGTCTGGCAATTTTTGCGAATGGCATCACGCAAATGAGGCATAACGGCCAAATAATATTCCTTATTAACCGTTTGACCGTCCGAAAGGAATTCATAGTGCACCACACCACGAATATCGAAAAAAAAACAGTGTTGTTGGGCGACCTTTGAAGCGTTTATATCACTCGTATCATTTTCAAGTCTTTTTCCTAGACACGATTCATCAAAGGCCTTTTCTAACATTTTCAACGTTTCGGAACACTTAAATCCATTTGCAACACAAAATTTGATGCACGCATGTTGTTCTAAATTTTCATCCATTACAAAAATCGCCACACGAAAATTTTTCAACTTCCTTGTATAGACGCCAAACAAAAAAGTACGTTTGTGTAATGTCAGAGACATAACTGGATGTTTTGAATACGAGTAAAACTGACACGATTTCTTTACACTTTCGAATTCGAATTGATAGTTGATCGATTGTGTGAATTGCGAAACTTTCCCCCTTTTCACTACTAAAATTTTCAACGATTTTTGACGTCGATTATCTCATTTCGGATTTGCATATTTCATTGAAAGAAACTATCAAGATGCTGTACAGGATTTAGAGACTTTTAGAAGGACCAAATTGTGGAATTCTCTACGATATTTAGCACAGTTCGGAACATTTATCTTGAACGATTTTCGCACTGCGAAAAGTGCACGAACAAAATCAAATTATTTTGGATTTTCACTAAACTGATGATTTCTACCTTCGAATTTCAAAGAAGTAATCTTAATAGTTCTTTAGATAACATTTAGAGCCATTAGAACGGCTGATTTTATATAATGTTGTCCCCTTTTTGTTTCTTGTTTTCTTTCTCTCCAATGCAAAGCACCAGCAGCTGATGCAATCGTTCTTGCTTGAATTGAAACTAGCTTTGCATACAAACCGACACATCCACACGCAGTGACAAATTATGCGAAACTGGTTTAATGCGTGACGACCGGAAGGCAAATGAAAACTACGACCTGAGCGTTTGAGGTTTTTAACCACGCAGAAGGTGCGCTCTCCGGTGCCGTTTGAATGCGTCTTCTCGCCTTGACGTCTGCTTTCATCCAACGCACAAGAAGAAATGATCGATTTTCGACCACGGTTCCCCTTTTACAACGTTCAGTTGAAGATATGTGCCTGACTACCTCAAAATCGTCGTCATTGCGCGAAAAACGCAAGCAAAAGTAAAGAGTTTTCCGCGTTGTTTTAAAATTTTCAGAAAACTTAATTTTTGATTTGTTTGTGCTTATCTCACACTGTTCAAAATATTGTCCTAAATTTCTGATCACATTTTTGATGAAATAGTGAAAGAATTATGTTGCTGCCTTTAATACAAGTCGAGATATTCACGATTAAGTTCTGCCCATTCTTCCATATGGCTAATTTTGAAAAGGCACCCCATAGTAAAGTAAGTCGTATTCACGACAAAAAGAACCTATTTGAAGAATTTCTGGAATTTGGAACTGAACCTGAGTTCAAGAACTAAATTCAGAACTTAGAACAGATTCAGAATTCAGTTGGATTATAGTTCTAGAACTACAATTTCGAAACTGAAATCAGTTCCGGACTCTTTTTCCAGAATCCAGTTCAGCACACAGGCTCTGAATTCTAAACCCATATTCCGGAACTAAGCTCTGAAACTTGAAAATGATTTTTCGCCACGACCATCAAATGGGTTGTATAGAGTAAAGCAACATTTCGCATAATTCTTTGAGAGTATTATTATGGTTCTAAAAAGAACCAAATAGAAGAATTCTAGAATAAGGAACTGGACCTGAGTTCAAGAACTAAACTTAGAACCAAGAACAGACTCAGAGATCAGTTGCAATTCTAAAACTATAATTTCATAGACGACTGCTCCACCTGACGATTGAAGTCCAAATGAGAGCACGACCTAAGCGTTTGAGGCTTTATACCATGAAAAAGGTCTGCTTTCATTATTGACGACCACTGCTCCCGACGATTGAAGTCCAAATGAGAGCACGACCTAAGCGTTTGAGGCTTTATACCACGCAAAAGGTCTGCTTTCATTGACGACTGCTCCACCTGACGATTGAAGTCCAAATGAGAGCACGACCTAAGCGTTTGAGGCTTTATACCACGCAAAAGGTCTGCTTTCATTGACGACTGCTCCACCTGATGACTGAAGTCCAAATGAGAGCACGACTTGAGCGTTTGAGGCTTTATACCACGCAAAAGGTCTGCTTTCATTGACGACTGCTCCACCTGACGATTGAAGTCCAAATGAGAGCACGACCTAAGCGTTTGAGGTTTGGCATCACGCAAAAGGTCTGATTTCATTGACGACTGCTCCACCTGACGACTGAAGTCCAAATGAGAGCACGACCTGAGCGTTTGAGGTTTGGCACCACGCAAAAGGTCTGCTCTCATTATTGACGACCACTGCTCCCGACGGTTGAAGTCCAAATGAGAGCACGACCTGAGCGTTTGAGGCTTTATACCACGCAAAAGGTCTGCTTTCATTGACGACTGCTCCACCTGACGACTGAAGTCCAAATGAGAGTTGCGACCTGAGCGTTTGAGGTTTTTAACCACTCACGGTTCCCCTTTTATACGCAATCAGTTGAAGATATGTGCCTGACTACCTCAAAATCGTCGTCCTTGCGCGAAAAAGCCAAGCAAATGTAAAAAGTTTTCCGCGTTGTTTTCAAAGTTTTAAAAAACTTAATTTTTGAGTTATTTCTGGTTATCTCACAATGTTCAAAATATTATTATAAATTCCTGATCATATTTTTGATGAAATGGTGAATGAATTATGTTGCTGCCGTTATTACAAGTCGAAATATTCACGATTAAGTTCTGCCCATTCTTCCTATTCCCAGTTTACCGATTGGCCAAGCGCGGGAATTTTAAGGTGAAAATTCCGGTTCTTTTTTGATCATAAGGTATCTATCTAGGACTCACCTTTGACAGACATCTGATATTCAGGTCACATGTTGACAAAATCGTTCAAAAATGTAGCATACTCATCAGGTCTCTGTATCCGCTGATTTGTAGAACATCTAAACTGTGCCTGAAGAATCAGATGGCTGTCTATAAACAAATCATCTACCCCGCAATTAAATACGCAGTCCCTGTTTGGCGGGGCTGTGCACGAACGCACAAACTTAGACTTCAGCGCATTCAAAGTAAGATCTTAAAGATGATTCTAAATCTTCCCCCTTGGACAAGGACTAGAGAAGTACATGAGATGGCCTCACTGGATATACTAGAACAAAAATTCGAACAATACTGCACGACATTTAAAGAGAGGTGCTCAATCTCTGAAATACAAATAATTCGAAATTTGTACGTATTAGGTTAGGGATAGTTATAAGTAGGTAGACATTTTATAAATAATTAAAATAAATATTATGATTAAACATTAGTATGTAAAACAAGAGTAACTAAAACACCTATTATTAATAACGAATCGTATGAACAACAAAGATGAAAGGCCAAAGGGTCAAAGCACTTGTACTGTAAAATGTTGATGTAATACACAAAAATAAGAGTAATAAACAGATATTTATGCAAAAAAAAAAGAAATAGCGTCATTTAAGTTAAAGCAGCTACTCTGAACGTACGAGACACCGTCAGCACGATGGCACCGAAAAGATGGCAGATTTGTACCGTCACTAACTCATTCAAGTACGAACGGCAATGCGAAAGCGAATGTTGAACACATCTTTATACTAGTATGGGGTCGTGTGAAAATATGCCTTGCGAAACAGGGTTGCCATATATACAGATTAATCTGTATTATCATTATTATTATTATTATTATTATTAATATTATTATCATTATTATTATTATTAGAATCACTCTTGCATACCGAAGATCGTAGATACATTTCAGACCAGGCCATTGCAATTGTCTAGTACTGAAATTTCGAGAAGAATCAGATATCTTCGAACTTCATAGCTTCAATAAAAATAAACTACAAATTTGTCGTACCTAGCTTCCAATATTAGCAAATTAAAAAGGAATTGTTTCAAGTTTGGAATATATAGTTGTAAAATAGTAGCTGTTTAATGTAACTAATCTGTACTTTAATGTAGGTGTATCGCTTCAAATTCTATTAGTGAAAAAGAGGAAAGCTTGCACAATTCATACAATCAATCAACTAACTGATATTCGGAAAAGTGATGGGAGCGTGTCAGTTTTTTCGTATTCACGACATCCAGTTATGTCTCTGACAGTACTCACCCGCCTTTTTTTATTTCGGATTTGCATTTCATCGAAAGAAACTATCCGGATACTGTACGGGATTCATTCCTTCCTTTCAGAAGGACCAACTTGTGGAACTCACTACGATATTAAACACTGTTCGGAACATTTTCTCGAACAATTTGTTGTACAGCAGCAGATATTTTGTTCTCTTCCTCAGAACGCGTTCTGATTGGCTGGTGTTGCCATGGGTCAAATGGAACAGTGTTTTCAATAGTGTACTATTGAAATACTTCAATGCTTTTGCTATATACGTTTAAGTTGAAAAATTTCGATTCTTTTGGCAGTTAGATTATATAAATCCTTTCACAGATCACTGAGCTATGAGCTTTAAAAATACGAGAAAGGCAAATGCGCCTTATGAATTATCCTCTTTGATACTCATTTATACCAAACATTTCAGAAAAGTTTAATTTTGAATTATTTGAGATTATGTCACACCACTGAAAATTTTATCATAAAATTGTGATCATATTTACGATGGCATGTAGCAAAAATTATGTTGATTCGTTAGATACAACAAGAGATATTCACGATCAAAAACTTATCACTCTCTCAGAGGGTAAATTTTGAAAAGTCACCCCATTGTAAAGTAAGTCGTATTCACGACAAAAAAAGCGGGTGGGTAATGTCAGAGACATAACTGGATGTCGTGAATACGAAAACAACTGACATGTTCCTTAACACTTCCGAATATCAATTGTATGAATTATGCACGCATTTTCCGGATTTGCATATTTTATTGAAAGAAACTATCAATATGCTGTAGGGATTCGTTTCCAGCATTCAGAAGAGTCAAATTGCGTAATTCTCTACGACATTAAACTCTGGAACATTTTTCGCAAAAAAAAGGCTTCACTTGATCTCGATTACTGTGAATTTCACACAGTGAAAAGTGCACAAATCTAAGCAAACTGTTCTTGATTTGCCGTAAACTGAGGATATTTCCCTACGATTTGCGAACAACAAATCCTAATAGTTCTTTAGAAAACTTTTAGAGCCATTAGCTCGGCTGATATTGTGCAATGCTCTCCACCGTTGTTTTTTCCAATGCTAATGACTGGCAGCTGTGACGTAATCGCTCTTGTCGAAAGCGTGCAGACGACACAAAACACATCTGCTCGCAGTGGCGATTGAATCCAAACTGATTGAATTTTTGTTAAGAGATTTCCTTTTATGTGATTTCGTTTGTAGCTTTTTCACTAATGGGCGGTCCTAACGGCTATAAAAATAGCCGCATACAGAATTTTATTGTCGTTTATTTCATTTCGGATTTGCATAATTTATTGAAAGAAACTATCAATATGCTGTAGGGATTCGTTTCTAGCATTCACAAGGACCAAATTGAGGAACTCACTGCGATATTCACCACTTTTCGGAACATTTTTCCCGGACGATTTGTTGTACAGCAGCAGATATTTTGTTCTCTTCCTTAGAACGCGTTCTGATTGGCTGGTGTTGACATGGAGCAAATGAGACAGGTTTTTCAATAGTGTACTATTGAAATACTTCAATGCTTTTGCTATACACGTTTAAATTGAAAAATTTCGATTCTATTGGTAGTTAGCCCCATAGTAAAGTAAGTCGTATTCACGACAATGATGATGTACGCTAAGAATTGGCTGCGAAGTCTGTTGGACAGAAAGGCCAAATTCCACGAAAGGAATGTAATGCCAAGACTTAGCTTACTTGTATATCAATGTGTTTAAGGTATATGAGAAGCATATATAAACTATCCCGACTCGCCAACACATCCCGAACCGGAACCTCAGGCGATCTACCTCGGGCCCTAAGGGATTCCAGTAGCTTCGACCTGGCGTCGCGATACTCTACACACGACCACACGACATGCTCGATGTCCTGATAACCGTCGCCACAGGTGCAGAGCCCGTTCTCCACGATCCCGATACGCCGGAGATGTGCGTTGAATGTATAGTGATTTGACATGAGCCGTGACATAACGCGAATGAAATCACGACTCACGTTCATCCCCTTGAACCAAGGTTTCGTCGATACCTTAGGGATAATGGAGTTTAGGCATCGTCCCAGTCCGTCATTCGTCCATGAAGTTTGCCAACTTTCGTGAGTTTTCTGACGAAAAATACTGAAAAATTCATTGAGGCAGATTGGTCTTTCATAAATATCACCTTCCAATACGCCCACTTTAGCCAATGAGTCTGCCTTTTCATTGCCCGGAATGGAGCAATGCGAAGGGACCCAGACTAACGCTATTAAATAAGACCGTTCAAATAAAGTTCTCAAATGTTCCCGTATTTTCCCCAGGAAATATGGGGGATACTTTCCTGGCTTCATTGCCCGGAGAGCATCTACTGAGCTTAGACTGTCCGTGACGATAAAGTAATGGTCTTTGGGTAAGGTTTCAATGATCTCGAGGGTGTACTGAATAGCAGCTAATTCTGCGACGTAAACTGAAGCGGGATCACTGAGTATGTAAGAAGCGGTGATGTTTTGATTGAAGATGCCGAAGCCTGTGGACTCGTTAATGTTTGATCCGTCAGTGTAAAACACCTTTTCACAGTTGACTGTTCTAAATTTATTATAAAAAAAATTTGGGGCCACTTGAGGGCGCACGTAATCCGGAATTCCACGAATTTCTTCTCTCATGGATATAACGAAAAACACAGTAGAATCAGAAGTATCCAAGAAATGAGCACGGTTCTAAACAAACGAAGAAGGATTAATATTCTGAGCCATGTAATCAAAATACAAGGACATAAAACGGGTTTGAGAGTTAAGGTAGCGCTTCGCCGTGGTCAGGTCGAAGCAAGACAACTCACTGCTTCCTCTTGCTTTGTCGCCGAAATTTCACCCTAAATTGCAAATTTCTAAAATACTAACCCGATTCACGAAAAATCAAAAACATACGATTGTAGGTAAATGATTTTACTATGCATTTGGCGAAAAATATAAGTTAGAAAGCTTTTCTTTCGCGAGATTCCGTGCGAGTTTTGTTAAAATTTGGTTTTCTTTTTTTCTTTTCTCGCTATAAACAACTCGCATATGTAGGGATGTGCTACGTTTTCAACAAAGCGTCAAAGCTAGTAGCGATGAAAATCATTACTGATTTCTGGTTCTACTGAAACATGAATAGAAATGATTTTACAAAGTAGTAACACTTACTTACATTTTCTACTCATCTATATTCAACGTTTACGCAGAGAGAACGGACAACGAAAACAAAAGAAATGTTGTTAGCGTCTACCGCATGTAGCATTTTGCACACCCCAATGCATGCGTTGACATTGTGTGCGTGCGAAAGAATAAGGAAAAACTCATTTATTTTTATAACTCGCACGAAATCTTTCGATAAATATGTTTATCAGGCACAATTTATATACGAATCGATAGAAAAATTAATTATCTAGAATCGTATGTTCTTGGAATTTCCGTTTTCTTCCCCGTTTTCTCACAATTTTGGGTAAAGTGCTTGAAACCCTGAGATAGGCAGCGAACTCCCGTGACCACGGCGAAGCGCTACCTTAAGCTCAACTAACCTTTCGAAGTTTTCAATCACGAGAGGATTCATAATGTCGCATCGAATGAGCAAACGATATGAGAGATCCCAGAACCGGTTTTTTAGTGGAAGAACGCCCGCCAGCACTTCGAGGCTCATCGTATGAGTCGATTGCATGCAACCCAAGGCAATACGCAAACAACGATACTGAATTCTTTCCAGCTTGATGAAATGAGTGTTTGCCACGGATCGGAAGCAGAAGCATCCGTATTCCATCACGGACAATATCGTTGTTTGATACAACCTGATCAGGTCTCCTGGGTGGGCACCCCACCATGATCCGGTTATTGTACGAAGAAAGTTGATTCTCTGCTGGCATTTTTGTTTCAGATACCTAATGTGACATCCCCAAGTGCCTTTGGAGTCGAACCAGACCCCGAGATATTTGAATGTGAAGACCTGAGCTATGTTTTCATCCCCTAGTTGAAGCTGTAGTTGTGCTGGTTCTCGCTTCCTCGAAAATACAGGGTGATTTTTTAAGAGCTTGAGAACTTTTTTAAACAATAAAACGCATAAAATTTGCAAAATCTCATCGGTTCTTTATTTTAAACGTTAGATTGGTACATGACATTTACTTTTTGAAGATAATTTCATTTAAATGTTGACCGCGGCTGCGTCTTAGGTGGTCCATTCGGAAAGTCCAATTTTGGGCAACTTTTTCGAGCATTTCGGCCGGAATAGCCCGAATTTCTTCGGAAATGTTGTCTTCCAAAGCTGGAATAGTTACTGGCTTATTTCTGTAGACTTTAGACTTGACGTAGCCCCACAAAAAATAGTCTAAAGGCGTCAAATCGCATGATCTTGGTGGCCAACTTACCGGTCCATTTCTTGAGATGAATTGTTCTCCGAAGTTTTCCCTCAAAATGGCCATAGAATCGCGAGCTGTGTGGCATGTAGCGCCATCTTGTTGAAACCACATGTCAATCAAGTTCAGTTCTTCCATTTTTGGCAACAAAAAGTTTGTTAGCATCGAACGATAGCGATCGCCATTCACTGTAACGTTGCGTCCAACAGCATCTTTGAAAAAATACGGTCCAATGATTCCACCAGCGTACAAACCACACCAAACAGTGCATTTTTCGGGATGCATGGGCAGTTCTTGAACGGCTTCTGGTTGCTCTTCACTCCAAATGCGGCAATTTTGCTTATTTACGTAGCCATTCAACCAGAAATGAGCCTCATCGCTGAACAAAATTTGTCGATAAAAAAGCGGACTTTCCGAATGGACCACCTAAGACGCAGCCGCGGTCAACATTTAAATGAAATTATCTTCAAAAAGTAAATGTCATGTACCAATCTAACGTTTAAAATAAAGAACCGATGAGATTTTGCAAATTTATGCGTTTTATTGTTTAAAAAAGTTCTCAAGCTCTTAAAAAATCACCCTGTACAACCAGCTCAGTTTTCTCCGTAGAGAACTCGATACCCATCTGAAGAGCCCATGATGACAAGTTGTCGAGAGTATCTTGTAATGGTCCTTGGAGATCGGCAGCTTGGGGTCCTACGGGTCCAACGCTGTCGTCGGCAAGTTGTCTTAGCGTGCAAGATGTGTTTGTACATTCATCGATATTACTTCCGTAAAAATTGTATAAAAGGGGGCTTAAGCATATGAGCCCTGAGGAAGACCCATATAGCTGAATCGTATTGTCGAAAAAGTAAAAAGTTGTTCAAAACTGGCGAAAGACCATGCTGATGCAGCTTCTCAGATAGGATATTTATAGGAACTGAGTCAAAAGCCTCCTTAATGTCTAGGAAAACTGACGCCATTTGTTCTTTATGAGCAAATGCCATTTGAATTTCGGTTGAAAGCAACGCAAGACAATCGTTCGTTCCTTTGCCCCTGCGGATACCGAATTGTGTATCTAAAAGTAAACCATTAGTCTCGACCCAGTTGTTTAGACGAAACAGAATCATTTTTTCGAACAATTTCCGGATAAAGGAAAGCATAGCAATCGGCCGATACGAATTGTGATCGGAGGCTGGTTTCCCTGGTTTTTGAATGGCGATAACTCTTACTTGTCTCCAGTCGTGTGGGACAATATTACCCGTGAGGAACTTGTTGATTAAATTCAGCAAGCGCCTTTTGGCGGGGTCAGGCAGATTTTTCAACAAGTTGAATTTTATTCTGTCTAATCCCGGGGCTTTATTGTTACATGACAAAAGTGCAAGTGAGAGCTCTACCATCGAAAACGGTGATTCGTTTGTATTTGGTGTCGCGGCGCGGGTGATCTTCTGTTCCGGAACAGAGTCTGGGCATACTTTTTTAGCGAAATCGAATATCCAGCGGTTGGAGTATTCCTCGCTTTCATTCGTGGTGTTATGATTGCGCATTCGTCGGGCTGTGTTCCAAAGAGTGCTCATAAATGTTTCTTTCGTTAAGCCGTCTATAAACCGACGCCACTAACCGCGTTTCTTGGCTCTAATCAAGTTCTTAGTTTTAACGTCTAACGCCGCGTAATTCCGGTAATTATCAGGTGTTCCATTTTTTCTGAATATTTTATACGCGGAGGCTCTCTCCGGGTTTAAATTTGTGCACTCTTTGTCCCACCACGGGTTGGGAGGACGGATGTTAGTTTTCGCGCCGGGTACGCGTTTCGTCTGAGCTTGGGTCGCGGTGTCGAGAATCAAGCCAGCCAAAAACGTGTACTCTTGTTGAGTTCTTTCAAGTTTCTCAGATATCGCGGTCGCATAGCTATTCTAATCAATATTTCGTGTGAGGTCATACGAAACATTGATTGTCTTCGATGGTTTTGAGCCGCTGGGGATTGATATTACGATCGGTAGATGATCGCTACCGTGGGGATCAGGAATTACCTCCCACGTGCAATCCAACCGTAGCGATGTCGAGCAAAGGGATAAATCAAGCGCACTTGGTCTTCCTGGTGGTGCAGGAATCCGTGTCACTTCTTCCGTATTCAAGATTGTCATATTGAAGTTGTCGAAAATATTATGGATCATAGCTGATCTGTTATCGTCGTGAAGACAGCCCCATCCCGTACCGTGAGTTAAAGTCTCCTAAAATCAACCTCGGTGCGGGAAGGAGCTCTATGATATTACTGAGCCGCCGATGCCCAACCAAGGCTCTCGGTGGAATGTAGATGGAAGCAATACAAAGGTCCTTACCGTTGATTGTAACATGACATGCGACAACTTCAATACCTGGTATCGAGGGGAGGTTAATTCGATAAAAAGAATAGCACTTTTTGATCCCTAAAAATACTCCTCCATAGGGATCATCTCGATCCTGACGAATAATGTTAAAATCGTGGAAGTTCAAGGATATTTCAGAAGTTAGCCAAGTTTCGCACAATGCAAATGCGTCACATTTCAGATTATTTACTAAAAATTTAAAAGAATCTATTTTTGGGATGATACTTCTGCAATTCCACTGTAAAACAGTGATTAGATCCGTGACCTCGGTGGATGATTTAGCCATCGAAGAATACAATCGCTGAGAGAAGGGGCCAATTTGCAGTCAACTGCTTCAGATATGTTTTTACTGTTGGCATGAAAGCAATTAAAATGCTTCTAAGAGGGTCTGAAATATTGAAAGTTGTGAAAATCCAGTCCACAACATCAGAGAACTTGATAAGTCCAGCACCTAGTTGGTTCTCTGGTAGATTTTCTGGGACGCTTGGGGATTTTGTAGTCCCGGGAAGTCGTGGGAATTCCATCTCGGAATTGAGTTTTCCGAGACCAGGAGCTTTTTGCTTCGGTGGTTTGTCACGATTCCCGTTAGCTGTAACTTTTCGAATCCCTTCGGAAGACACCTTCGAACCCTTACTAGGTAGCTTATGAGAGGATTTATTTATTCTTTTTCTACAGCTATGAGGGACCGCCGAAGATGGACCTTCCAAAGGGTCGTCATAATCGCTCTCGTCAGTTGACAAGCAGGCATATGGGTTCGTTGTCTGTTTAGGAGGGGTGGCACTTTTAAGCATCTCTGCGAAGGAACGCTTGGAGTGCTCCTTTAGGGAACGCTTCATTCGATCACCTCGCAGTTTGTAAGTGGGACAATCAGAGAGGTCATGCGGACCCTCCTTACAGTAGAGACACTTTTCAGCATCCTTACCGCAAGAGCCGTCCGCATGAGCTTCCCCACAGTTAGCACAACGTGGCTTATTGCTGCAATGGGTAGCTGTATGCCCCAGTTGTTTGCAATTAGTACAATTCATTACTCGGGGTACGAATAGGCGAACAGGCAAACGAACCCGGTCCAAGAGGATGTAGTTGGGCAAAGCAGAGCCGGCGAAGGTCACACGATAAGAGTCTGATTGGGGATAGGACTTTATTCCATCCCCGGCGATCGATACTGAATGCAATCGCTTGCAATCCAGTATCTTGACATTCTTAAGTGAGGGATCCTTAAAACAGCCCACCCCGTACTTAAGAACGTCCTCGCAAGTCAAACTCGAATCGGTGACCACACCGTCGATTTCTACTTCGCGAGCTGGTACATAGACGCGGTACTCCTGCGTAAAAGGATCCTTTTGAACAAGCTCATTAGCCTGTTTTGAGCTGGTAAACAGGACCCTGAGCTTGTCTGGACGTATCCTATCAATACTTTTGATGGTATTATATCGCGATGTCAGGTCCCGCGATATTTTAAAAATATTTAATTTTTTTTATTTAGATTTGGTCCGGAAATAGACCGCATAAGGCCCGGCCGGTAAAGCGAGCCCATCCGGATAGCTCTTTATGCGAGACTTTTTACATTCAAGGAAAGTCTCCATTTGATCATCGGGAACGGGAGGGTCAGGATTTAAATTAGACATAGCGGAACTACTTCCGCGCAGAAATAAATGAATCGGGGAGAAATAGAATAATCGAATGCAGGAAGGAAAAAAACTAAATTATATTACTTAACTTAAATCCAACAGGGGCCACCAAGGCCCTGCCCTCGTCGATCGGCGTATCGCCGCTTCGATGGTGTGCAAAAAACCTCCGAGAGGAAAAAGCACACTCTTTTGTAATCCGCACAGTGATATCACGTACACCGCTGGACCTGTTTTGATCGATCAAACAATCACCGGCTAACGGTACTGTTTCGATCGTCCGCTCACAACAATGCACTGCTTCAGTATATAATGTGCATAAAACCTCTCACAGGAAAAAGCACTATTGTCTATTACACAATAGCGATCTAGTTTTGATCGTCCGGTCACTTTATCACACAAACAGCACTGGTTTTCAACGCTTTCAACGCTTTCGCAGTAAACACAAAGCACGTCCGTTCACTCGGAAGGTTGAAACGGCAATGAAAATCCTAATAGTTGTAGATAACATTTAGACCCATTAGAATGGCGGATTTTGTATAATGTTACCCATTGTTGTTCAGTTTTCGTTTTCTTTTTCTCCAATGCAAACAACAGTCCAGCCAGATGACGCAATCGCTCTTGTTTGAAGTGAAACTGACTTTGCGAACGAGCCGCACACGTCTGCTCAGATTGCCGATCGATTTTAAACTGAGCCTGTTTTGATTAAAAGTTCTCTTTTTACGTGATTTCGATTGTAGCTTTTTCACAAATGAGCGGTCCCAACGGTCACAAAAATAGCAACATATAGAATTTTGATGTCGAATGTGTCGTTTCGGATTTGCATATTTCAGTGAAAGAAACTATCAAAATGCTTACGGGTTTCATTTCTGGCAAGCAGAAGGATCAGAGTCTAGAATTCTCTATGATATTAAACATTGTTCGGAATATTTTACTCGAACGCGATGCAGTAAAATGGTAGCTACACAGATAAAAATATTTTGTGAATTTACATCTATTTTCATGCACGTAATTAAACATAAAATTACTTTACAATTCTGTACGTTTCAATACAATTTAATCGCAAAATAAGCGTTAATTGAAAGATTTATTTATTTATTTATTTATTTATTTATTATTGTAATATCCATCGGATACGAAATCTACATGTATATGGGTGGAGAAAAACCCATTTGAGTTGAACATAAAATATGTCATTCTCAAACGGGCGCAAAAACCACCATCTTTTAAAAAACAACACATAATAATTATCACAATACATCTAAAACTAATAGTCACATAACATTATTAAAAACAAAATACACATAATTTAATTAAAAACAAAAATTAAAGACTAGAAAAAATATCAAAACACAGAAGATCGTTTGACTTTACTAGCTAAGCGGCTGGATGATTCGCCAAACTCAAAAAGATCTTCTACAGCAGTGAATGATCGAATGGCAGCGCCCGCATGTGTCGGTAATACATAAATTCCATAACTTGTATCGTTCTGCAACAATAAATAATTTTAAAAACACCATTCCAGTAATGTTCCGATAAACTATATACATATGATTAGATAAATCATATTAACCATTTGGGAAATGGTAGAAACAGAATTAACTATTTGGATAATAGGCAGTTAGGTTACGTTACTATTCAAAATCCTAATTTTATTCATGTAGAAAATTGATCTGAACATTCTATGTAAAGTTAATTTATAATTAGCTTTGAGATATCGAGAAGATTTTCCTTATTGTAGGTTTCCGTTACTACCATTCAGACGCAACCACGAACCTAGCTGGATTATAATCTATAATACGCATCATAATAATAATTAAAGGACAGTGATATAAATGAACAAATATATTACTCTTATTTTATTATTACAGGATTTAGTTTAATTCGTACATACATTAACTTATACTATAACAAATCTCACTGGTCGGTTATAATATTTCGCCCTTAGTGTATGTTCAGTTATTTTTCTTCGTTCCAGAAGTTTTCAATATAACGGTCTTCTTAAGATTTGCAATTTTCTGCGCCAGGTATCTTCTTATGATTTTTTCCTCCCAACGCTTACGAATCAATATTATATTATCCTGGCCGACACTAATTGCTGTACGTTCTGCAACTTTGTCTGTAAGAAATGATAATTGTTTTGTTGAATCACTCCTAGGAACTAGAACATACACACTACAATAATCAATATATTTCACACAATATACAGTATAGACATATATTAACAACTATATAAGACTTCACAATACGGTTGAAATTATCGAAGCAAAAATCTGTCAATTAGCTGGAGAAAGTAAGAAAAGTCTGTAGATAGTTCGAGGAACAATATGGAATAAACGATTCCATCGGAAATATCACGAATGTGACAATCCTAGGTTACAATTTCTATTACTACTTACACAGCTACTTTGATAATTGTTCACAATACTACTTACTGCAAATAAATTCAAATATGTTCGGGTCCGTCTTCGTCCCTGCTGGATAGAGAGGTGATCCATCTGGCTTTTTCAAATTCATAAAACGATGGGATTGTTGTCTCGTAACAATCATCGTTATCAATTTATCTTTTTTAATTAAATGCAGAGCCAACAAACCTACAAACATACTATCTGTAGTAGCACGGTTGTTCAGATCAACCAATTCTTGAACGGTTATAGGAATGCCATCAGTTTGAGTGAATTTAGCCTGTAAATAAGATAAATATAATCTAATGAAAATTCTTGATGTTTTGTTCTACCTGTGGAATTTTTTGTCCATCCTTTATTGCGACAAGTTCTTTTGAAAGACGCAGAGCATGACGCATTGTCTGACGAGCATTTGGCATCATCCGTCTCTGTCATGCGTAACATGCGGATCCTGGATAGCAATATCCCCAAGCCGACTGGTTGTGGGCATAACCGACACAAATGCTAATCCGGATGGTCCCATCTGAACACCAGATTGTTGTAGGAGTTGTTGTAACTATAAAAATATAAACCAAGACTATTATTAGTATTTGAGGGATGTTAACAAAAATTTAACGAACCTCATCCTGCAAATCGCTTTTGTTTAGTTGATCAGCAACCCTTTTACTGCGTTTCCTGTTTTGTAAGACGCCATTTTCTAAACTTTCTGAAAGGAATGAAAACCTGAGTGTATGTTATAAAAAGTAATTTAGCGTCGTAAATAATACCTTGAACCGAACCTTTTTTCACCTTGTTTTTATTAATTTGTCTTTTCTTCGGCATCTTAATTGAATATTTCCTGACGTCGACCCAAGCCAAATGAATGTAATGGAATATCACAATGAACTGAAAAAAGTATGATGACACTAACTCAAACATTTGTTTCGTAGCATCTAAATAGTATACTTTATAATTCATGAACAGGGATGCCAATTCAATGAGTTTAAAAACCTGTGTCAGGTAAAAGCATATGGAATTTTTTTATCGGGATCAGTTTTAGCGAGCAAAACAAGGCCTCAAAAATTTACAAAATATGTGTAACTCTATATCTTGTACCAATAAACTATACAAATCTGTGTATTGCGTCAGATATCCGAGAAAATCTGTGCGACATATCTGTAGGCCTGGCACCTCTGTTTATGAGATCTAGAAGTGTATGTATGTGTCAAACTACTGTACAACCACGATAATCTGCATATTTTCGATTTAGCGATTCGAAATTTAATTCGCATTATTTTTACTCTCATTAAAACATTTCATTTTAAACTTCTTATGTAGGAAAAGTAAATATGCATAAATAACATAAATAGCAATTACATAACTAAACTTTAAAATCATTTGGTATAATATTCAAACAGTAAGCAGCATGATATGTTTCTTCAAATTTCTGACAAATTCAGAGGGTTTCGGATAACTCGTGTTATACTGTAAGCAAAATATTTTCGCTATAAATAACAGTCATAAAAATAATATTTTGTTTCGGAATAGACCAATCAGTCAATATGAGATCTTCTAGAATGGTTTATATATTTCATGGAAACGATACTAGTTCCCGGAGAATGCGGAAGGTTGAATATATTCTAGTATATTCAGTATGTAAAATAATAATTTTAATCATACAGAGACGTGGAAAAAACCAAGAAAATTTTAAGTCCGTTCCCAATAGCATAGCAGTAACGAGTTGTCCTAAATCAGAACAAATTGTATCGGTAACTGGAAGTTTTATGTTTATGTACACGCAAAAACTATTTAAAATTAAATTTGCAGCATGTTTCCTGTACCGAAACTATCTCGAATTTATGGGATAAAAATGGAGAGTTTACCAATGATAATCCGGCAAAAATGTGCGATAGTCAGTCTGAGTTTTCGGTAATCTCAATCTCCAGTGGCGATTTTTCTTGTGAAGATACTGTTTCAAATCAGTTTGATAACGAAAGTCCAACAAAAAGCTATGATAATCACTTAGAACACACAGATATGTCAGACAGCGATTTCGAAGATGTATATGACGAAGGTAGTTCAAATATTAACTCAAAAAGTATTGAAACAGTAAGCTTGTAACAAAATGAATGGAGTCGCATGTAAACATATAAATTTTGATAATATTTCAGGAGTTTTTTTCGATGGAGACTACTATTCATCCGAGCTTGAGCATAACTAAACACGAAATAATGTTCATTCTGATGAATATATTTATGCGGCATAATTTAACTAATGTGGTCCTGCAAGACTTGTGTCAAATGATCAACTTAATAGTTGAAAAAAAGGTTATTCCAGAGACATATAAATAAATTTACTGATTTCTTTGCCAAAAACAATTTCGCTCGGCATTACATGTGTCAACGGTGTAATTATTATATTGGTGAAAAAAACATCATGTTTGAATTGTAAGAGTAACAGTTCGTCATTTTTTATTATTTTTGATTTCGTTGAAAATATTCGTGATAATAATTGGGAAAGTATTGTAGAATACCGAAGTAAGACTAAACAGTTCCAATTTGTATCAGACATCATAAATGCTGGCATAATTAAGAAAAGACGACTACAAAATGCCATAACTTTGAGTTTCAACACAGATGGAGTAAAAATTTTCAATTCTTCAATGAGAAAATCTCTGTGGCCTATAATTATTTGCATCAATGAACTACCTCCTAAGTTAAGATATTTAAGAAAAAATATTATTGTCGCAGGACTATGGCTTTCAATTGGAGAGCCAGATTTGGATGTATTTTTAAAGCCTATCAGCAACACATTCAAAACATTATACAATGATGGATTATTTTTTGGTTCATCATTTATGGATACAGTCCAAGTGGTTGCTTGTTGTGTAGATACTAAAGCAAGATGTAAAATACAAAATTTCAAGCAATATAATGGATATGAAGCGTGCAGTTTTTGTTTACATCCTGGTGACGTAAGTGGCAAACAAATTCGATATAGTTACAAAAAAGATTTACCACGGAGAAATTTTCAAGACACATTAAAAGCGATGGCTATCAGCAGCTACCGTAAAACCCGAATCAATGGCGTTAAGGGAATTTCACCATTAATCAGAATACCGGAGTTCGATATTGTTAAAAACTGTCCACTGGATTATATGCACGCAATCTTGCTCGGAGTTTGCAAACAAATGTGTCGAATATGGTTCGAAACACCCAGTAGTCCAGCTTATATTAAAGATAAAATAATTCTGATTGATAAAATCTTAATTTCGATCAGTCCATTTGCTGAATCTTCGCGTAACACTAGAAAAATAAGCGAGCGATGCAGTTGGAAAGCCAATGAATGGTTACATTGGTTGCTACACTATAGTTGTGTAAGTCTGCAAAAATTTTTACCTAGTAAATACTTGAAGCACCACATTTTGTTAGTAACATAAGTTACTGAACTATTACAGAATGAAATCCAGGATAATACATTTAAAACATGTTCGGAAAACCTAGATAAATTTGTAAGACAGTTTCAACAGTTATATGGACTAGATGAAATGACATACAACGTACATCTTGTTATGCATTTGACAGAGTGTGCTAGAGACTATGGTCCACTCTGGGCGTTCTCATTATTTGTATTTGAGGACATTAATGGAGTTTTGAAAAGATATGTCAAAGGTCCAAATGAACCCATTGTTCAGATTGCGAATCGATGCATAATGTCACATATTAGATATAATTCGGATACTAAAAATTTCCAGCCGCATGTTTCAGATTTTTGGAATAAACTTAACTGTGTACAACCAAACAAAACAATAATAAATGAAGGATTCCACTTTTTGGATCCAATGATTATCAATAAGTATAACAGTATTACGAAATTCAGAACATGTTCTAAGTTTAAATTCAAAAATTATTTGTTCAAACACTTCCTCTGGAATCATTCATCAAACAGGAATAATTTTCATAATGATTGTTATTTTTCGTTGAAGGATGGAGCCAATAATATATATGGAGAGATTCAGCATATAGTGACAGATGATATAAATTTCTTTTTTGTATTTAAACAATTTGAGACGAAAATGATAATGAAAGACATATATGAAGCAAAGCTGATGGAAAACGAAATGTTTTTAATTAAAGTTGACGATTCGATTACCAAATTTATTAAAATTAAATCTGAAGAAAGTTTGTATCTAGTTAAACTACAATATACTCTTCACGTTGATTAGATTAAAAAATTGATTAACTTGTTTAAAAACTGTGAAATTATGCAAATATCGGTTTATTATAACGAATTTTTATGACAATGAAGTGACAGAAAAAAATCTGATTTGAATCAACGAATTTTTTTTGAAAATGTAAAAAAACCAAATGTGCTTTTCAAAATAATCACATTCTAATTTAAATTTATTATACTCTAGTTTTAAGCAACAATATCCGGAATTCAAAACAATTTATTTTCAGTTTGACGGCAACTAACTGTTTTTATTTTATTTGAAATAAACAGGTTTTCTCTGCTTCTAGACAACTCTGCAGTGCTAATAATATTTGTTCTAAAGTTAGGAACCTCATACTTAGTTAGGAACCTCATGACCTAATTAATGAAAATGTTTAAGCCATGGTAATGGTTTTAGTCATCATATTGTTTTACTAATAAATGAAGGATTCGGTATATGGTGACTACACATGCTATCTTCGTCTGGCCCGGGAGAATATGAGCATTTCAACTTTTTTGCAGCGCGTGAAACCATCTCAGAGGTAACGATGAAAGTATTCAAACTAATTAGGTCAGCAGGAACATCAGTAACAGCAATTTCCGTCTCTTCATTTAAAGTCAGATTACTATGAAACACACCAGCGAAATACCTGGCAAACAATTCACAAGATTCAGAAACTGATTGGGCGGCCTCATCCTCGAGGAAAACATTTGTAGGTACAGATGAGTTTTTTCTTTTCGAATTAACGAATCGCCAAAAACTACGAGGGTTACGTCTTAGACTAGTCTGCATGCGAAGTACATATGCTTTGTATAAACTAGCATTAAGAGCACGATAAGCATTGGCAGATCGATGAAAGTTAGCAAAGTTGGAAGCATTACGTCGTCGAAGCAATTTGCGCTGTTTGGCATTACGCTCTCGTTTTAATTTGCGTAATTCTAATGTGCTCCAAGCAGGAGAAACGGGTTGCCTATTACGAGGTACATTTGACTCAAGCCAACGATTGATTTCGTCGCAGAAGATCTCTGCCATATCATCGACATCACCGGTATCAAACAATAAGTCCCAATCGACATTGTTAAGATGATCGGACAAAGCAAAGAAGTCCACCAACCGATAATTCAATGGACGGGAAGCACTGCTATCGCTAATCGTCGGCAATTGGGTACTATCCGCAATCGTAAACAGTTGAATGGTTAGCGGCGGATGATGATTGTCCACGGGAAGCAACGGGTTAAGACAACGATCAACTACACAATCGTTAGAGCGAAACAAAAGATCGAGTGTTCGGCCTAGCGAGTTATACACCAGATTCCTCTGTCCGAGACCAAGGAATTCCATTCCATCAAGCAGTGTGTGACTAGCAGGTGGCAATTGTGAGGTACAGCAAACAATGCTATTGTTGCCCTTACTCCACTGCACACGAGGCTGGTTATAGTCACCACACACAATAACTGTATCGTCATCCGAAGTTTTATCACACAATTCGTTCAAAGAAGCAATATGCTCATTGATCACGTTTAGATCCTGGCTTCGATCCGGGGGAATGTAAATAGCACATATGACTAGATTTTTACCTTTAATTTTCGTGGCGATAGATATTTGTTCCAAATTCTGTCCAGCCATCGTGTGTATCGTTTTACTAGTGTATCGCTGTGCCACAGCTATTAGCACGCCACCGAAGCGCGATTTATTACTGTTGCGTTGACAACGGTCGCATCGAAATACGTTGTAGGCCGTCCCAAATAACTGCAGAGAAGTTATGCAATCGTCAAGACCAGTTTCAGTCATAATCACCACGTCAAAGTCACATTCTGCAGAATTCAGGAACAAGTCATCTATTTTCGTCCTCAATCCTCTAACGTTTTGGTAGTAGACCATGATATCATTGGAAGATAGTGGCTGCAAAGGACAATCATTGAATGCAGATAAACCAAACGATGCGTTCAAATACTCGCCTCTGGTGGGGGCCCGAAGGCACCCACCGTCCACTGAAAATCGCGTTGCATTTAAACCATTTCCGCTACTACTAATTATTGCTGTGTTGGAATCGTTGGTGGTGGATCGTTGGTGAATGGCCGTCTCATTGTGTTTTTTGAAATCTCAACAAACTCTCTAAATAGTAAACCGGTTGGCCAGCACGCAGCGTTGAGAGCTTGCTGCTTGTATGCTGGATCCAGACCAACTTTGAATGAGATGTAAGTCATGTTTGATGTGTCAATTCCTTCAGGTACTAGACGAATAACATCAAAAGGGGCTTCTAATTCCAAACAGCGAGCAACTATCTTCTGCACATCCTCATTACTGATCAACGGCTGGAAGCCTGATAGGTAAAGCCAAAATTTAGGTGTTGCAAGTAGTGGTGGGCACAGTGTTTACATTTAAGTCCGAAATATATGCACAAATGCTTCTGCCATTTAGCAGGTCCCTGCAATTTGTGCAAATAAACACTGCTTTACCTTGAGCAAACACCTCTTTACATGATCGTAAATTGAATCCACAGCAATTTTGACTAATATGGAAAGGAGTCTCACATAAACCACAACGTATTGGTTCCAGGTCGTTGATGTCATGGTGACACTCTCCGCATTGTTTTTTTTGCCATGTTTGTTTTGATCGACGTTCGACAGCGAGCTGATATCAAGATGACAAAATTTGTTTTACAAAGCGATGAACGACTATGTCAGCGACTGGTGCTAACGGTCGAAAGCACGCCACAAATTAGTCGAAAAAACAGCAAAATGCGAATAAACGGCAGTAAACTCGATGAATACTTTAATCACTTGCGGAAACGGATGCACAGCCGGTGACGATGAAAAAAGAATGGAAACAAATCCTTTCTAATAGCACTTGAAAATCGCAAAAACAGAGTCAACAAAGTACGCTCGTACTACTCCAGTTGAGATACACGGAGAAAAAAAAAATGCATATACAGTTATATTCATTGAAAATTCAATGCAATTCAATTTAGTTTTGCATCGATGAAGGTTTTCAATCAAAATTTCGATTCAACCCATGTCTGTTCCATGTTACTATTGATTTACATCTCGTGTAAATCTCATTAATTCTTTCTGTGTAACGTTAATTTGGTGTAAATTTCACATACTGAAAAGTGCACACATTTATATATGAGAATATGAGAGATATGAGAAAGCCAACATGTTATATATATATATATATATATATATATATATATATATATATATATATATATATATATATATATATATATATATATATATATATATATGTATATATATATATATATATATATATATATATATATATATATATATATATATATATATATATATATATATATATATATATATATATATATATATATATATATATATATATATATATATATATATATATATATATATATATATATATATATATATATATATATATATATATATATATATATATATATATATATATATATATATATATATATATATATATATATTATATATATATATATATATATATATATATATATATATATATATATATATATATATATATATATATATATATATATATATATATATATATATGGGGGGGGTGCGTTGTTAGAAGATAGGTATAGATATAAATGGAAGTCTTAAATATCACATTCGTTCTAAATAAACTAATTATTTTGTATTTTAGCCGTTCAAAATGAACGAGATCGTATCAGCGGTAGGCGTCCCAGCTTAGAGGAAATAGATACATCAAACGGTTTGTCGGTGAAATTTTTGTTGCGAGCTGAAAATTTCAGTAGACATTTTGGGGCAGCGCTTGATGATACCAAGGATGGAGATGAAGATTTGTCGAACAAACGATATGCAAGCATAAATGATGTATGTGATTCAATGAAGCAGCAATTACTCATTCTAGTTGAGTGGGCAAAGTTTATACCAGCATTTGCTGAGCTGCAGCTTGATGATCAGGTGGCTTTACTTAGAGCTCACGCTGGTGAACATCTCTTATTAGGTCTATCGAGACGATCAATGCACCTGGAAGACATGCTGCTTTTGGGAAATAACTGCGTTATAACAAAGCGGTGTCCAGATTCCAAAGTAGCACCTAATCTCGATATATCAAAAATAGGAGCAAGGATAATCGACGAACTTGTCAGTGCCATAAAAGATATTGAACTAGATGATTCAGAACTGGCCTGTATAAAAGCATTGGTTTTCTTCGACCCAAGTAAGATATTTTGACGTAAAAACCATTTACTACATAATAAGTTATTCTCTGTTTACAAGGTTATATTGCCGTGTTGTTATGATAATAACAAAAAAAATTAGAGCTGTATACAGTGAACACAAATTTTTGATGATGGTAAATGAACTTAACTAAAAACTTATTCTAGTCAAAGCGCATAGATTGTTTGCGAATATGAAAATTGACGATTAGATTCCTTCATAATAAATCATTCAACCCTCTCCTGAAATGTTTATTCGACTGACGACTTTTCCTATTTATTATTTACTATGATTTACCATTAAGAACTCATTTGACACCGCGATAGTGTGATTTTTGTTGTAGGAAAAATTGTAAACCCACTTGTCTTTTGATCAAGAAAGAGGGAATAATTGCATCTATTTTAGTTGAATTTTACTTATAATACTATGCGAAAAAAATCTAATGATACTGTGTACGTGAGTCTGTAAGTAACTCATTTATATTAAACCTTTATAGACGAAACGTAAAAGTAATAAAAACGGTTATGTGCCCTAGCACAAAATTTGGCAAACCCCAAAATGTCATAAAAAATTGTTTTTCCACAATGAACAGACATACGTTTATCAGTCTGCGATAGATTTAATTTCATTAATAATAATAATAATAATAATAATAATAATAATAATAATAATAATAATAATTGTTTTTTTAACGATAGTTTACATCATTATAATGATGCATTCGTATCGTTGGAAGAAATTATTACAATTTAGTGAACAGCTTTTTGGCCATATTGACATGTGGCCAACTGATTGTCATAGGTAACAAGTGATTTGCACGGGATTCTTGTATCCTGACCGAATGTCACATAAGAAGGTATAGGCCTCCTCAAGCGCATGCGTGACAAACGTACGCCATTTAGAATACCGGGGAAAAAAATCTTTCACTTTGCTTTTTCGATAGAGAGAATGTCTCTGTTTTTGCCTTTCTCTATAGAAAGGTATTAGAATTGCTGGAAAAACCGACTTTCGAACGGAGCCTCGGAGACCCATAGTGTTATATACCATTCGACTCAGTTCGTCGAGATCGGAAAATGTCTGTGTGTGTGTGTGTGTGTGTGTGTGTGTGTGTGTGTATGTGTGTGTGTGTGTGTGTATGTATGTGCACTTTTCGAAGATATTTGAACGCGCTCAATTTTCTCAGAGATGGCTGAACCGATTTGAACAAACTTAAGCTCGTTTGAAAGCTACTGTCGGGCCATTGATCAAGTTCAAAGATCAAATGGCTGTGACTTTTGGTTCCGGAGATATGATTGTATAAGTGACGTAACCGACAAAAAGCGTTGTATTTGAACGCGCTCAATTTTCTCAGAGATGGCTGAACCGATTTTAACAAACTTGGGCTCGTTTGAAAGCTACTGTCGGGCCATTGATCAAGTTCAAAGATCAAATGGCTGTGACTTTTGGTTCCGGAGATATGATTGTATAAGTGACGTAACCGACAAAAAGCGTTGTATTTGAACGCGCTCAAATTTCTCAGAGATGGCTGAACCGATTTTAACAAACTCGGGCTCGTTTGAAAGCTACTGTTGGACCATTGATCAAGTTCGAAGATCAAATGGCTGTGAGTTTTTGTTCCGAAGATATGATTGTATAAGTGACGTAACCGACAAAACACGTTGATTTTTACCGCTCTTATATATATAAGGGTGCCAAAATTTTGGGATCAACTGTATTTTCGTAAAGTTCTAGTGCTCAAAAGTTTAAGCACCTCGAAAAAAGCCTTCATGCAAAATTTGACCTAAATCGGACATGCTTAAGGGGTGCTGCCCGGTGGTAAAGGTTTGACAATTTTCGATCTTGAAAAAGCACCATAGGGGGGAGTACATGAAATTTCCAAAATCGAAAATTTTTTTTGATGCCGAAACTTTTAAAACTGCATGAAACATCGAAATTTAGTGTCATCTCCAAAAATTTTTTTTTTGAAAAAATCAACTTTCTGGAACTGGAAAACTTTCCATTATTTTTCTAAGTCCCAAAAAGTCGACTTTTTCAAAAAATTTTTTTTCGAGATGACACTAAATCTCGACGTTTCATGCAATTCTAAGCCTTTTGGCATCAAAAATTTTTTTTCGATTTCGAAAATTTCATGTACTCCCCCCTATGGTGATTTTTCAAGATATATGAAAATTCCACTAAGTGGACTAAGAAGGGTTTTTGCCTTTCTCTATAGAAAGGTATTAGAATTGCTGGAAAAACCGACTTTCGAACGGAGCCTCGGAGACCCATAGTGTTATATACCATTCGACTCAGTTCGTCGAGATCGTTTTAGATTAGCATCACTGATTACAAATAGGCAACGCAATTGTCAAGCACTAATTTGGAAAAATGATGCTGACTGTGTGACATAAACACTGAAGCATGCTTTTGTGAACTACTCGAATCAATCTGCATCAATTGTTGTCAAAATTAGTGTCCAAAATTATTTAATAAAAGTATAAAACATATTTTCATGAGACTGTTATGAAAGAAGAGAAAGGCATTATCACACCACTAGGTGGATTAAGAAAGGTTTTTTACATAGTTTTGCGAATATAAGGATCGATGACGCTTGAGGGAAGATCATGCACACGCACTTCTATAGCACAATCTTCCATATATATTGGAATGTTGTACTTGATATTTTCATGCTTCACATAGTGCACATTATTATTGTCTTTAGCGAATTGAATTGCATCCAACTCTGTATAGAACTGGATGTAAACAACATTATTGGTCTTATTGCATTGAAGTAAATGCACACGTTTAATGCCAAGATGCATTTGCTCCTTAAGCAAACCATCAAGTTCTCGTATCGAAGGTCGAATTTCGCACTGCTTGAAATCAACAACACATTCGTAACCGAATGTTCGAAGTGAGCACACGCGTTTTTTTTTAACAATCGACATCGGTAAGACGAAGGTGCCTATCACAGCAGAGGCTGTAGTATAGGCATTAAATAAAAGTGATAAAAAGTAGCATCCCCGCAAGTGAGTTCTGTCTGTGCACCGGTTTTGTATCGGTATCGACAGTAGACGCTATTGTGCTATCCTCGGGCAGCAGTTATTTCTATTGTTTGCTACCCGCATCGCAGCAGTCAAATCCTGAGTCAAGGTCACGCTGAAGCACAACGAAGGAGTGAAGGAGCAACTCACCTAACAGCTTACCGTGACATACTGTTAAGTATTTTCTCAAACTTTTTCTTTCAACTTTTACTATTCATATATTTTCTTTTCATTTTATTTCTTTCTTTCTCATTTCAAGTGCGGGAGACTTCTTTACTCCCGCACTTTAAATATGAATATTGATGACAGTGGGGGTGTCTCGGAGGAGAGCGAAGCTGAACGAATGAACGAAGAACATTTAGAGGCTGAGTTTGCTTCCGAGATGCCATCTACCCCTCCTATACCATCTCCCCCTCCGATACCATCTCCCCCTCCGATACCATCTCCCTCTCCGATGCCATCTCCCTCTCCGATGCCTCCATCTCCCTCTAAGATATTGCCTGCTCGTCAAAAAGTTTACCAAGACGATGGCTCGGGGGGTCCGTGGGTGGTATACTTCCGGCCCAAATTAAAGTCTCTCAGAGTTTTAAATATTGCTCGGGACCTGGAAAAACATTACTCGGCAATAAAAACAATAGATAAGGTTTCGCCAAACAAGTTACGCGTTGTTGTGTCCGACCTGAAGCAAGCAAACGGGATTGCTACCAACGAGTTGTTCACGAAGGAGTACCGCGTGTACGTCCCGTCTCATGTGGTGGAGATCGACGGTGTGGTCCGTGACGAAAGTCTGACAATCGAAGATCTGATGAAGGACGGGGTAGGCCGTTTCAAAAACCCCGACCTTCAACCAGTGAAAATTTTGGAGTGCAAGCAATTGCACTCCAAATCGATAGATGGTAAATTTTACCAATCGGACTCATTTCGCGTGACTTTTGCCGGATCTGCACTTCCAAATTATTTGGTAGTGAGTGGAGTTCGTCTACCTGTTCGGCTGTATGTACCGCGGGTAATGCATTGTACAAGCTGCAAACAGCTAGGTCATACGGCAACCTATTGTTGCAACAAACTGCGATGCGGCAAATGCGGAGAGGCCCATGAGGACGATCTCTGCAGAAGAGCAGTGGAAAAGTGTTGCTACTGCGGGGAGAATCCTCATGATCTTTCGGTGTGCCCTACGTACATACAGCGTGCGGAGAAATTGAAGCGATCCGTGAAAGAACGTTCCAAACGATCTTATGCGGAAATCTTAAAAAGAACCACTCCATCGACCCCTGAGAACTCGTTTGCAATCTTGCCAGTTGAAGAGGATACCTCTGACGACCCAGGCGAAGGACCTTCCTACACACAGGTTGAAGGAAGCAGGAAAAGACAAAATCTGGCTTCTCCCAAGCTTCCTCGTAAAGGCCTCAGACTGTCCTCTTCGTCACAAAAGAACCAAACGGAAACAAAAAGTGCTGACTCAAAACCGAAGCAAACACCTCCTGGGTTCAAAAAACTTAGGGATGATAAGGAGTACCCAGCACTTCCTGGGGCATCAAAAAACCCGAATGACCCCAAAGCACAACCAGAAAATCCAACAAACGCTGGATTATTGAAATTCTCTGATATCGTGGACTGGATATTAACAGCCTTCAATATTACTGATCCTCTGAAAAGCTTCCTAACTGCTCTACTGCCAACAGTAAGGACATTTTTAAAACAGTTGACTGAACAATGGCCCCTCCTCGCAGCGATCGTATCTTTTGATGGATAATTTACCACTGAGAATCGAAGATATGATCATTGTGCTTCAGTGGAATTGCAGAAGTATCATCCCAAAACTTGATTCTTTCAAACACTTAATACATACTCATAATTGCGATGTATTCTCCTTGAGTGAAACTTGGCTTACTTCTAACGTCAACCTCGACTTCCATAATTTTAACATAATCCGCCTGGACCGAGAAGACTCTTATGGAGGGGTACTTTTAGGGATTAAAAAGTGCTATTCATTTCATCGTATTAACCTCCCCTCGACACCGGGAATTGAAGTTGTTGCTTGCCAAATTAATATTAAAGGCAAAGATCTATGTATAGCTTCTATCTACATTCCTCCCAGAGTCTCGATAGGGCACCGTCGGCTTGCAGACATCATAGAACTTCTTCCTTCACCGCGGCTGGTTTTAGGGGACTTTAACTCGCATGGTACAGGATGGGGCTGCTTATATGATGATAATCGTTCTTCGTTAATCCAAGATCTGTGTGACAACTTCAATTTGACAATTCTAAACACGGGAGAAATGACACGGAACCCTAGACCGCCAGCACAACCAAGTGCGCTGGATTTATCCCTTTGCTCGACTTCGCTACAGTTAGATTGCAAGTGGAAGGTAATCTGTGATCCTCACGGTAGCGATCACTTGCCGATCATAGTTTCTATCACCAACCGTGGAAGACCATCGGAAACAATCAATGTTTCGTACGATTTCACACGAAACATTGATTGGAAACGTTACGCGAGCTCGATATCTGAGAAACTAGAAACATCACAGGAGCTTCCTCCGGAGAAAGAGTATACATTTTTGGCTGGCTTGATTCTTGACACCGCAATTCAAGCTCAGACGAAACGAGTACCTTGCGCGCAAACTAGTATGCGTTCTCCCAACCCATGGTGGGACAAAGAGTGCTCAGAGCTGAAAACGAAAAAAGCTTCAGCCTTCATCTCGTTTAGAAGGAACGGAACTCCAGATAATTATCGGAAATACGCGGCGTTAGAATTTCAAATGAAAAGTCTGATTAAAGCTAAGAAACGCGGTTACTGGCGAAGATTTGTTGACGGATTAACGAGAGAAACAGCAATGAGCACTCTTTGGAATACGGCCCGTCGCATGCGCAATCGAAATCACGCGAACGAAAGCGAGGAATATTCTAACCGCTGGATATTTGATTTCGCTAAGAAAGTATGTCCTGATTCTGTTCCTGAACAGAAGATATCCCGCGTCGCGACATTGAATACAAACGAAACACCGTTTTCGATGGTAGAGTTCTCACTTGCGCTCTTGTCGTGTAACAATAGAGCCCCGGGGTTAGACAGAATTAAATTCAACTTGTTGAAAAATCTGCCCGACTCTGCCAAAAGGCGCTTGTTGAATTTATTCAACAAGTTCCTCGAGGGTAATATTGTCCCACACGAATGGAGAGAAGTGAGAGTTATTACTATTCAAAAACCTGGAAAACCAGCCTCCGATCACAATTCGTATCGGCCGATTGCTATGCTTTCCTGTATTCGGAAATTGTTGGAGAAAATGATTCTCTTCCGTCTAGACAATTGGGTCGAAACAAATGGATTGCTTTCAGGTACACAATTTGGGTTCCGCAGGGGCAAAGGAACGAACGATTGTCTAGCGTTGCTCTCAACAGAAATTCAAATGGCATTTGCTCGTAAAGAACAAATGGCATCAGTTTTCCTCGACATCAAGGGGGCATTCGATTCAGTTTCCATTAACGTTCTATCTGAGAAGTTGCATCAGCATGGTCTTTCACCAGTTTTGAACAACTTTTTATATAATCTATTGTCCGAGAAACACATGCATTTTGAGCATAGTGATTTGACGACAAAGCGATTCAGTTACATGGGTCTTCCTCAGGGCTCATGCTTAAGCCCCCTTTTATACAACTTTTACGTAAATAACATTGATGAATGTATCAATACATCTTGCACGCTAAGACAACTTGCCGACGACAGTGTTGTGTCTATTATAGGACCCAAAGCTGCCGATCTCCAAGGACCATTGCAAGATACCCTCGACAACTTGTCGACATGGGCTTTTCAAATGGGTATCGAGTTCTCTACGGAGAAAACTGAGCTGGTTGTATTTTCAAGGAAGCGAGAACCTGCGCAATTACAGCTTCAACTAGGGGGTGAAACCATAGCTCAGGTTTTCACATTTAAATATCTCGGGGTCTGGTTCGATTCCAAAGGTACCTGGGGATGTCACATTAGGTATTTGAAACGAAAATGCCTACAGAGAATCAATTTCCTTCGTACAATAACCGGAACTTGGTGGGGCTCTCACCCAGGAGACCTGATCAGGTTGTACAAAACGACGATATTGTCAGTAATGGAATATGGATGTTTCTGTTTCCGCTCCGCTACGAATATTCATTTCATTAAACTGGAAAGAATTCAGTATCGTTGTTTACGTATTGCCTTGGGTTGCATGCAATCAACCCATACGATGAGTCTTGAAGTGCTGGCGGGCGTCTTACCGTTGAAAAACAGGTTCTGGGATCTCTCATATCGACTGCTAATCCGATGCGACATTTTGAATCCGATGGTGATAGAAAACTTTGAAAAGCTCGTCGAGCTTAATTCACAAACCCGTTTTATGTCCTTGTATTTTGACTACATGGCTCAGAATATAAATCCTTCTTCGTTTGTTCCCAATCGTGTTCATTTTGTGGATACTTCTAATTCTACTGTGTTTTTCGACACATCCATGAAAGAAGAAATTCGTGGAATCCCGGATCCTGTACGCCCTCAAGAGATCCCAAAAATTTTTAATAACAAATTTAAAGAAGTCGACTGTAATAAAATGTTTTACACTGACGGATCATATCTAGACGGGTCCACTGGCTTCGGTATATTCAATGTAAATTTCACCGCTTCCTATAAACTCAGTGATCCAGCTTCAGTTTACGTCGCAGAACTAGCTGCAATTCAGTATACCCTTGAGATCATTGACACTCTGCCCACAGATCACTACTTCATTGTATCGGACAGTCTCAGTTCCATTGAGGCTCTCCGTTCAGTGAAGCCTGGAAAGCACTCACCGTATTTCCTGGGGAAAATACGGGAACAATTGAGTGCTTTATCTGCAAAATCATACCAGATTACCTTGGTTTGGGTCCCCTCACATTGTTCCATACGGGGCAATGAGAGGGCGGACTCGTTAGCCAAGGTGGGCGCACTAGAAGGTGATATCTATGAAAGACCAATCTGCTTCAATGAATTTTTCAGTTGCTGTCGTCAGAAAACTCTAGCTAGCTGGCAGAATACATGGAATAGTGGAACTCTGGGACGATGGTTACACTCAATAATCCCACAGGTATCGACGAAAGCTTGGTTCCGGGGGTTAGACGTGAGCCGAGACTTTATTCGTGTAATGTCAAGGCTCATGTCTAATCATTATATGTTCAGCGCGCATCTCCGTCGTGTGGGGCTCGCTGAGAGTGGTGTCTGCGTTTGCGGTGAGGGTTATCATGACATCGAACATGTTGTTTGGACATGTGTCGAGTATTGTGATGCCAGGTCCCAACTCATAGGTTCCCTTCGGACCCGAGGTATACCACCCTTCGTACCAGTCCGCGACGTCTTGGCAACTCGAAATCTTCCTTATATGACTCTCATCTATAACTTCTTGAAAACTATCAATGCTCAAATTTAGTGCTCTCCCTATCTCTTTCTCGTCTACAGCTCTACCGCACTCTTCTTTACGTTGCTGGAAGTATGGCCTGTGTAAACGATGCTTCGGAGCATGCACCTGCCTTGAACTGACTGAGTTGCTGGAAGCTACCCAAAAACGTCACATCAACGTCAGAACACACCAACGAAGCATGCCAATCCAGAATAATCTCTTCATTGCTACAAGCTGAAAAACATGAAGATTCATCGAACGCAAAATGTGTCTAAAAGATGTATGCCACAAACCAATGATGTATTCAAATTTCAATTCAATACTGTGTAGGTCCCACCCTCCCTATGTCCCCTTACTAACTGGGGAGTATGCCGCCCCGTAATACGGCATCCCTTCCTCTCTCCCTAACAACAAGACAATCGGCCACGTTAAGCTAAAGCAAATGAGCCTAATAAAAATTTTATTTGAAAAAAAAAAAAAAAAAAAATCAACAACAATTTTTCGTGTCGGTGGTAGCTTTTGTTCGTTTGGTTCACTCATTTTCGAGGTCTATTGTTCACCACACAATACTGTACTTGGTTTCTTCTGCCCCGAACGTAAGCGGTTTTGTTTTATCGACTGACTTGGATGAGATGTGAAAGCGAACTGAATTCTAATTTGCTTGCCCTCTTTAACGAACCGTACTATTAGCTGAAGTATCTAAATAATTTCATCGATTAATTTGAACTTGATAAATCAGCAAAGTTCAATGTCGTCGATCGGCCACATTGTCTTCGATGTCGTATGTGTTCTCGGCAGGAACGGTTGCTCTGTCGGGTTTATCCTGTGTCAGCATTTTCCTTGCTGCGTTGGTCGGTCGGCTGTCGCTATGTTAAACTACGGGGTCTTTGCTGTTCCGGGTCCGGTATTTCGTAACACCTCCCTTCTAAGAGCGTCGATTTTCTTCGGTTCGATTTTCCTCATACTGATCTCCGAAATTTCAGAATTCGCAATTCTTTTGGTGTATTTATCTTCACTGCGTTTCCGGTTCTTCGTGATAACGGTTACCAAGATGAGAAGGCTAACAATTACTATAGCGACGATTGTACTTCCGACGATGGTGGTTTTTCTGTGTTGGTAAGATTTTAGAAGAATGCAGAACGATTCGCAGTATATACGAGCAGAAGTGAATTCGGTACTCCAAAATGATGCCCAATAATCTGCTAAAACCTATTTCAGGTCAATACAGAAAGGATTCATTCACTCCAGGAAGAACGATGAACCCTTTTGACTATAGCTCCTTACCACGATAGAATATCCTTAAATTTTCGCTCCGCATACACAGACTCAACCATGTATGGAGAACCAAAAACCCGAATACGTAGTTGCGTCAATGCGGGACAGTTACATATCAGATGATATGAAGTACCGTAATCGCATTCACAAAAATCACACGAATAATACTCAGCACGCTAGCTCAAACTAAATTAAATTCTCCTATCATCGATGACAATCTTCAACTGCTCATTCGGTTGAAGAATGTTCGTCGACGTCAATATCAACGTTCTCGTGATCCTGCTATAAAAACATAGTTATAGATTTACAAAAAGAAATTAAACATAGATTTACTCTTTTGCGAAATGAAAATTTCGCCAAAGAAGTTGAACAAATTAAACCATATTCTAAACCTTTCTGGAAACTTTCTAAGGTTCTTAAGAAACCTCAAAAAAAATTCCTGCTCTCATGGAAGGAAATCAAATCCTTTATACGAATGGCGAAAAAGCTCAAAAACTTGCTCTGCAGATCGAGAGTGTCCACAATTTTAATTTGAACGTTGTGAGTCCTATTGAAAATGAAGTCTCACTGAAATATGATCATATTTCAACCCAAGTGTTATCACAAGCTGGCATTATTGAGACGAATTTTGATGAAATTAAATCATTTATTAGGAAACCTAAAAACATGAAGGCTCCTGGTAATGATGGAATTTTTAATATTCTTATTAAAAATCTTCCCGATGTTGCCTTGAGACCCCTGGTTAAAATTTTCAACAAGTGTTTTTCATTAGCTTACTTCCCAAAAAGATAAAAAAACGCTAAAGTAATTCCTATCCTCAAACCTGATAAAAACCCAGCAGAAACATCAAGTTATCGGCCAATTAGCTTACTTTCTTCTATCAGTAAACTTTTTGAAAAAATTATCTTGTTGAGAATGATGTCTCATATAAATGAGAAATCAATTTTTCTACCAGAGCAGTTTGGGTTTCGTCATGAACATTCAACTACTCATCAACTTGTCAGAGTAACGAACAAGATAAAAGCAAATAAATCTTCTGAGTTATCCACTGGAGTTGCTCTTCTAGACATAGAAAAAGCATTCGACAGTGTTTGGCACAAAGGTTTAATAACAAAAATGTCTGATTTCCAGTTTACTATTTATTTGATCAAAATGATTCAAAATTATTTAACTGATCGTACTCCTCAGGTTAGTTATCAGAATTGTAAATCTGAATTGCTACCCGTACGAGCAGTTGTTCCGCAGGGTTCGAGCATAGCTCCAATCTTGTATAATATTTTCACTTCTGATCTTCCAAATCTACCCGTTGGTCCTCTTATAAACAGAAATTCTAAGCTCTGTCTTAAAAACAAGTTGTTAATTTATAAACAAATTTTTAGACCAGCCATGCTTCATGCAGTACCAATTTTTTCGAGTTGTTCCACCAGTAAGAAAACACTTCAAATTATACAGAATAAAATTCTGAAAATGATTTTGAAGCGTCCTCCCTGGTTTAGTACAAATGAGTTACACAGACTCATAAATATAGAACCATTAGATGTCATGTCACATAATATTATAAGCAAATTCCGACAAAAATCGATGCAATCTTGAATTGAATCGATTCGCTCTCTGTATTAGATAGTAAGTTAGTATATAAGTTCCTTTTCCCCATTACACAATACAAGTAGGTTTAGAATTTTCCCTACACAAAAATCTCAGAATTGCGGAAGCAAATGATGTCCACATGGTAATAACCAAATCATATATATGTATATATATATATATATATATATATATATATATATATATATATATATATATATATATATATATATATATATATATATATATATATATATATATATATATATATATATATATATATATATATAATAGGGCTGAAAAGTCACCACTTGTGGCTGAACACCCAATTTAAATCTTAATAATTTGATTTTAACTCATATTCCAATAAATAGTTATTTAAAAAAATAAAAAAATCAGCACGCTGAATAGTACCCATATGATAATTGAGTTGGCAATGTCCAGTCAGAGCTATAACCAGAATACTGCAATGATGCTTGGAGAAATGCAATAGACACTTTGCATTTTCAGATTCAAATATAGTAAAAATGTTTTTGTCTGAGCGGAAGTTTACAAGTTGTGCCAGTAGCTGGCATGTTTGGATGCAGCCCAAGAACAAATCTTGTGCTTTATCCAACTAGTTGAAAGTGGTAAAGTTGGTTCAATACCAACGAAATCTTTCGTTGCACCAACTCTAGCCAACTCATCAGCCCATTAATTTTCAGTTATACCAGAATGGCCGGGTACCCATAAGAAGTGAACAGCATTTGAAATGGTAGGTCTTCAATTTGAGTTCGACATGCGATCACTAGATTCGATTGTGAATCATTCAAACTGAGTGCTCTTATGGAGCAGCAGTAATAGTTGTCGTGAATGTCCCTGTCATCGCCATTAGGACCATCCTTTGAAGATGATTTAGCTTTGACTTCGCAACTTCTCCGTGTTGCCACCATACAAGACATCCATATACTAAAATTGGTCTAACGATAGTTGTGTAGATCCAAGGAATGTATCTGGGTTTGAGTCCCAATGATTTTCCAAAAGCTCGTCTGCATTATCCGAAAGCTGTGCAAGATCTTTTAATCCTGAAGTCAATGTGAGCAGACCAATTCAGTTTTGAATCAAGAATAACCCCGACGTATTTAACTTGATCAATCACAATAACCTCTGAACGAAAGAACTGTAACGGACGAGCTCCTGTGATTATCCTACGATGAGTGAAAAACACCATTGATGTTTTGCCCCGATTTACAGATCATCCAACCTGACAACACAATGGCTCAACAGATCGCAGGGCTTGCTGCCCTGAACAAAGAAATCGATTGCTAAGCATTGCGTGTATCCAAACTGTGATACTTGAAGGTATGCCATGATCACGGGCTGCTTCCAGAATTGAATTGAAATACACGTTATCAAAGGCACCTACAATATCTAGGAAAACTCCCAAGCAAGATTCCTTATGTGAGAAAGTACACAACATCAAGTAAAAAGGGTTGTAGTGGACTTTCCACGCTGGTAAGCATGTTGCATTCCGTGTAGCGGATACACACCCAAACTTACATTCCTGATATATTGATCGACTATGCGTTCCACTGTTTTAAGAAGAAATGAGCTAAGACTGATGGGCCTGAAACTCTTCGCTTTCTCATAAGTATCGCGACCGCCTTTGGGAATAAATTTGACAATTATTTCCAGCCAAGCTCTTGGAATATATCCTGTCGCAAGACTAAAAGTAAGTGTTTTCTTCAAAACATGTTTGAAATGTTCATACCCTTCCTGCAGTAACATTGAGAAAACTCTATCCTGTCCAGGAGACTTGTACGGAGCAAAACTCTCAACTGGCCATTTGACCGATTCAATTGTCACAATTATTCGAACCTACACGAATGCCTCCGACTCTTCTCTGCTTCGGTGGTTCCAAGCTCTTCTGCACAGTTTCCTTAGTCTTGCAAATTCAGCATTCCACCAAGGAGTTCCTCTAGTAACTCGCACAATCCGAAGTGGACAAGCCTCTTCATATGCTGCAACTATTAATGAGTTTGTCTCGTCGACAACATTTTCCAAATAAATCGGGGTTCCAATTGTTGGTTGGTGCCCGTAAAATCTAGTCGCCAAGTCCTCTTCATAGAGGTCCTAGTTGGTAGATTTGGGATTACGATATTTTAACGATAATTTAACGTTTGAATGATCAAAGAAGATGTACTTATGATTAGAAAACGAAGGTTCGAGGTCATCGGAGACGAGCCAATTTACTAACTCATGCGCAATTCTATCAGAGTAGAGAGTTACGTCCAAAACCTGCTCTCTTCCAGATCTCGCAAAAGTTGGAAGATTTCCTGCATTGACTATGTACAGGTGTAGCCGCCTAGGACCGAGCGGCTGCGTGAGAATTGGAACGGGTTTTCTTTCATCGAAATAATATATTTCTTTCTCTTCTTAAAACTTTTTGTTTTTATTACTGTACAATTAGTAGAACGGTTCTGTTTTCATGCATTTACACTGTGATAATAATCATGTTTAACTGTTCGCATATTCTTAATGACCGGGCTTTAACCTTCTGTTTTTGCGGTATTTATTCATTGGCACTTTTGCAATCTTCAACTTGTAACCCTCTTTTTGTAATTGTAGGATTTTTCTTGTATGGATGATGCCTTTGCTATACACTAAGCTGCACGGTTCTTTTACGATACAGTAGCAAACGCGATTACACTGTTCTAGATCTAGCTTTTCTGCCCTTTTTCACTATAGTAGCAAACGTGATCGCACATTCAAATCCACTTCTTTTACTTATATTATTTTATTTTGACTACACGGCTCTGTGATAACTAGATTTAGACGTCTCTGTTATTTCACTAACTATTCTTCGGTATTACCTGGTCGGTATAGTATACTGCACTATTTGATTACCTTTTTCGTCATAGTATATTGCACTACTGCAGAAAAATATTTCATTAGAACGATTCTAAAACTCCGCCTTCCCGGCATCAGCGACTTACGTTTAACTTTCGCGGACTCTCTGAAACTGCAATTTCGATTTTTTTTGTCTCATTTGCGTTTTGGGCATCATTGGAATTACTGTCATCATCATCATACAATTATTTGCGCTTTTGTTTTGACATAATTAGATTCTCCCAAGCTTGATGATGAAGTCGTTTAAATGTCGATCGCATTTCATAGTAGAGTACATCATTATCGTATTTGTAAACGGAGTTTGGAATGAACTCTGAACTAAAGAATGGAAGTAATTGCTCCCAGATTTGCCTCTGGATAATATGTACTGGTGGTAATCTTCTTAATTTTTAAAATTTTACACACAAAGTTGGTCCCAGTATCTAATTCGGCGGGTGTCCCATGTTTACATATATAATTATTTACGAAACTTTGTGCGACCTGGCACTTAGTGGCACTCTTGATTTTCCATCAGTGCTACAATTAAATATCTAGTCAGATCGTCTTACATAACAAGTCCGTATCTGTTGCCCCATTCTGACTCAGGTAATACTACTATGTCCATATACAATTTCTCGAATGGTTCGGATGATTTCGTAGTAATTTTCATTGGGATTTTGTTTGATCGACCGATTTTATTTTTCTGAAACGAGTTACATTGTTTAACATAATTTTCGATATTGTTTCGCATATTAGTCCAATGGAATAGAGGATTCATTCTCTTCAACATTCGTTTGCTTACAGCATGTCCGCCATCGTTTGCTTACAACATGTCCGGAGCATCGTGGAATTATTTCAATATAGTCTTTTTCCGGTGCGTATAGCGTTAAAAATTTTATCAAATTTCTCTGCGATGAACCTCAGTACATTTGCCTCATGAATTTTCTGCATGTTTTAAAAAGAAATCATTTGAATGTTCTTTGCAGTTTTCATGTCTTCAGGGCAGTTAGTGAATGCGTCTACTGACCCATCTATTAGAATTCATGTGTCGGTTATTGAATTACTCGAGCCGTTTGGAGCCAATCCCCATATTTCACGTTCTGGAACTACAAATACTCTTCCATTCAGATAGTCCTTCAAACCGTGTGGTTGGTCTACCAGTTCGGCTTATTCTTTGTACGTTGATCTACTGTTTAGTACTATGAAAGTACCATCAAATTCGCTTTCACTTGCTTTATGTTTTGAAAATTTCAGCAGATCAAATTGGATGTCATTATTATTCATGCTTTTTTTACATTTTTCGCAATACGAGAGTGCTCCCAAATCTTCCTTTTCGTCCCATCCAAAGACTATGTTTTCTAATCCGTCCATGTGCTGTTGACATTTTTGTTGTTTAGTGACTACTGAAATAGGGTGTAAGGACTCGGCCAGCTCGGGCAGTCTGATAAAAAGTCTGCCACAACATTGTCCTTGCCTTGTTTTTAGCGAATGTCCATTTTCAACCCTTGTAGTTTTCAGCTTTAGCGTAGCGAAGTTTCTTTTAAATGCCATATTGAAATCAACGATCTATGATCAGTGTATACAATAAATTTCTGATTATAAAGAAAATGTTTAAAACGATTCACTGCCCATACGATGGCTAGCAGTTCTTTTTCAAAGACCTCAGCTTGCATATGAAATGGACCTATCGATCGATTTTCATTCGAAAGTACTGCTCCAATAGCGTACTCGCTTGGTTCTGTCGTGATCACGAGCATATCTTTATAGTTTGGTCTAACCAATAGTGTGTCAGAAGTTAAAAAAATTCGCAATTCCTCAAAAGCTTTTTGAGACTCTTCTGTCCATGTAAACTCACATTCTTTCGCAAAAGATCGTTCAATGGTTTATGTTTCTCTGCTATGTGAGGTATGAACTTTCCGTAGACACCTTTGACTGTTTTTGGTGCCGCCATCCCTTTTATTGTTTTTATATTGTCCTCCATAGGACAAATTCCTTCTTTGTCAATTACACGTCCTAAACACTTTATTTATTTTTTCAAAATTTGGCATTTACCTGGCTCGACTTTCAGATTATTTCGGCGCTGGCCCTAAAACTTTGCGTAAGTTTTCATTGTGTTCTTCTATGGTTACACCGAAAACAATTATATCATCCAGATAGACGTTTTCTGTAACCCCTTCTGTCTCATAAAGTACCGTATTTAATAATCTTTAGAACGTCGACGGGCTGTTACGCAAGCCCATAGGCATTCTTGTGAATTCAAAGTGGCCTTTTGGAGTTGAAAACGCTGCCTTGGCCGCATCTTTTGAGTTAATTGGTACTTGGTAAAACCCTGATTTCAAATCCAAGGTAGAAAAATATTTACTGTTTCCAAGATTATCCAGAATCTCGACAATTTGAGGAATTGGGTATATAAATGGCTTTGTAACTAAATTTTAAAACCTGAAGTCAACCACGATTCTTTATTTCTTGTTACCAAATTCATCGTCCTTCTTGGGAACACATAGGACTGGTGCGTTCCACGGACTTTCTCTGGCCTTATGATCCCTTGTTTATGGATTTCTTTAATTTCTTCATTAATATGCTTCTTCGTAGCTTCTGAAATCTTTATTGCCGTTTATTGATGGGCACATTTGAAGTGGTCTTAATTTCGTGCACTGCCGCATCGGTGATAGTTTATTTGTCCCCCTTCAGATAGAATACATTGCTATATGATGCCATAATTTTCGCTATATCCATAAAATTTGTTCTTTATATAATGTCACTGAAAAAGATAGCAAAACTGGAAGGAGTAAGTGAAAAAACCGTGCGAAATAAAATCAGGAAGTTCGGGACGAAAAAAAGGCCCTGCTAACCCTCAGTTGGATAAACGTATACTGAAGGCGTTCGAGCAAAAGAAGGAGGTTTCAGTTCGGGATGTGGCCAAAAAAGTGGGCGAAATCAAATGTTCTTCGTGCTAAAGAACGTTTGAAAATTCGAAGCAGAAACAACCAAAACGTAGTCCGAAACAAGAAGCATCGATCAGGCCGAGGGTTCGAAAGCTGTGCAATACGATTCTAGCTGGAAATTTGAACTGCATAAGCATGGACGACGAAACCTACGTGAATCTCGATTACAAATCCTTGCAGGGATCACAATATTATACGGTGCGAGAAGCAGTGCCTTCCGAGTGCTCATGCGTGCACAAATGCGACAGCGATAGCGCACCGAAAATGTGTGTGTCGCATATAAAAGGTGATTTTTTTGAGGTTAGGATTTTCATGCATTAGTATTTGCTCAGATTTTTTGAGGTTATGATTTTCATGCATTATTATTTGCTCAGTATGCTTTGACATTTCATCATGAATAGACTTACTAACGAGCAACGCTTGCAAATCATTGAATTTTATTACCAAAATCAGTGTTCGGTTCGAAATGTGTCAAATTCGACAAATTTTGTTCAGCGATGAGGCTCATTTCTGGTTGAATGGCTACGTAAATAAGCAAAATTGCCGCATTTGGAGTGAAGAGCAACCAGAAGCCGTTCAAGAACTGCCCATGCATCCCGAAAAATGCACTGTTTGGTGTGGTTTGTACGCTGGTGGAATCATTGGACCGTATTTTTTCAAAGATGCTGTTGGACGCAACGTTACAGTGAATGGCGATCGCTATCGTTCGATGCTAACAAACTTTTTGTTGCCAAAAATGGAAGAACTGAACTTGGTTGACATGTGGTTTCAACAAGATGGCGCTACATGCCACACAGCTCGCGATTCTATGGCCATTTTGAGGGAAAACTTCGGAGAACAATTCATCTCAAGAAATGGACCGGTAAGTTGGCCACCAAGATCATGCGATTTGACGCCTTTAGACTATTTTTTGTGGGGCTACGTCAAGTCTAAAGTCTACAGAAATAAGCCAGTAACTATTCCAGCTTTGGAAGACAACATTTCCGAAGAAATTCGGGCTATTCCGGCCGAAATGCTCGAAAAAGTTGCCCAAAATTGGACTTTCCGAATGGACCACCTAAGACGCAGCCGCGGTCAACATTTAAATGAAATTATCTTCAAAAAGTAAATGTCATGTACCAATCTAACGTTTAAAATAAAGAACCGATGAGATTTTGCAAATTTTATGCGTTTTATTGTTTAAAAAAGTTCTCAAGCTCTTAAAAAATCACCCTGTATATCCTATGAGCGTGAGCGCCGACTAAAAGAGCAAACCAAAAGCGTGTACGAGACGCGTAGCGAGCACATAGAAACGGGATGTGCTGCTTGAAATTTCAGAGCATCGCATTTTCTTCTGCGCGCGACTCGTGCGCTTCGGTCTCACGAGACAGCGCACGAGATTTTTTATGAGCGCAGCGTGTGTGCTATGTGAGCCTCAGTAAAAGTTTCTGTTATGATTTTTTTTTCGTGTCTAGAGCGGTTCGTGCGAATTGTGTCGCAGCACGGTACAAGTTGTTGGGCAGAGTTGACGATCGGTTTAAAAATAAAATAATTTTAATAAATTGATTATGATATGAATTTTGGAAAAAAAAACATTATTAATGCATCCTTCCTAAGAACAATATTTTCTATCGCAGCTCAAGACATTGACTCAAATTATGGTTGCAATGTATATGCTGAAATGGTGCTATGCGTTTACATTAAATTGTATGGAATGTCAAGTGATATGGCACATCATTTCCTCGGGTATCAAGTAAATCCGAATATTATATGATATCAGCGGTTATGTGAAAATACTAGAAATGCGAGGCGAAGATATTGGAAATCATTGAACATTAATCTGTTGATAATCAAAATGTTGTGGTTGGTAGGAAAGATTAATATTGGTACAATTGTTCAATATTGAATAATTCTTATTATTACGCTATGTTCACGCAGCCAGCCAGGGTCGATTCCCGCACATAGGGTCAGAATCTTTTTCTGGCCCAAAGGGGTGGATGACCTTAAGGTTAAAACCTCCATATTAAAAACAGAAAAAGGAATTATGTTTACTGCATGCATTGTACGTTTTTTAATTTCTTCGAGGTGTTGAAAACTGATTTAACGCAACTCATAGAGTAAAGCTTTGTCAGTACGTAAAATATTTTTATCTAATTCACAGAATCTAATGTCTTCAAATTTTAACTTTTATACGTTTCTCAGCAATAGCGAAATAGATTTTTATGAATCCTGATACTGAAAGAACCTTGCACGTGTTGCATAATGAAGTGAAGTCTGTATGTTCAGAAATGAAAAAAAGATGACGACATTTGTCACGATCACAAAGAAAACTCAATATATTATATTCCCTGTAATCAATTAATAGAAATACAAGTGACGAGAAATGACAATGTTATTGAGACCGTAGCATTTTTCCAAAGCTTTCATTTTTTCTCCCCTTCAAAGTTGGTAACAAAACCGAATAGCAACGAAAGTTCAGTTTGGGAAGTGTTTATTACAATTTGTAGGTATAACTATTCATAATTACAATTCATTTTCTTGTTCGACTGTTTAGGGTATTGGCTTTATTACAACTCTTATAGCGATTGTGAAAATCAATCTAAATATGCAACAGCAAATGTATGATCAATCTCAAAATTGGTAGGAACGACGGTTTGCAATTGATGATTTGATTGAAAGGGCCATTTCTAGTTACATATCACGAGTGATTGATAATGAGAATACTCTTCAAGTATCAGTTCAGGAAGTATGTGAATACTTTTTTGGAAGTATGTGAATATTATTTTGTCAATCTTGCAGATCCTCATTTATTATTCAGAAAGAAACTTTCAGTTCTTCGCCCTAACCGAAGGAGAGTTGATTCATAAGTTCATTACGAGACTTAGCTTTAGTTTAAATGAACAGCTTTCTAACCAAACAGTGTATAAGTTTTAAAAGTATATAGCAGAACAAAACCCAGTGATTGCAACATCTACATTTCCAAAATTGGATTGAGCCTGAAAAAAAAAGACATGATCAAGAGACTTTTTGAAGTTTGAATTGATCCTTTTGGTAGCTGTTAAATAAATTTGAGCAACAGTTTCTATTATACGGAAACCAAATATTTGTTGCAGACAACATTAAGTTAAGGATTTTTTCCCATACCACTACAACTTCCTAGTTCTTTGCAAAAACAGGAAGAAAATGATTCCCAGATTATCAGCTCAAATTATGTCGACAAAATAAATATAAATACAAGAACAATATAAAATCACTTATTTCGGCTGACTGGGGGGGGGACTTCATTCGGGTTTTGCAGAAAGTTTTTTTACGGTTCTTGCAAAAAAAGATGATTTTAAATGATTTTTGCATTGCGAAACTCGTGTCCGGCTTTTGCACTAGATATTTTTATTCGATTTGCGGTTTAGAGTATAAGACGCTGGTCTAACAAGGCAGGCATAATATGTTTGAGTCCTGACATGGGAAGATTATTTGTTTCAAGAATACTTAATCGGGTTTTTCAAACTAAGTGAATACATAGGTATACTGAAATTGGTAAACATCTAATGTTCATAATTTACTCTGCAGTCGCATAAAAAGTACAACATTTGGCTCTTCTCATAGGAAAATTGATTGATTCATTATTTAGCATTTCAGAATCACACTAACGAATACCGAATACAACAGTATCTTCGATTTGAATATATCTCTCGCTACGAACTGCGCTAAATGTGCACGGCTTTCTTCGCTAGCATTTATTTATTTGCAACTAAGTGTAAGGAAGAAAGAAAGAGAATGAAAATGACACGCAAACCGCTCGTAGATCGCATGAAACGAGCGCGGCGCGCTATCTCATGCGACAAGAGCGCTTGAGTCTCGCTCTTGGCAGAATGCGATGAGATTATACAACGAAGCGTGCATCAGTTTCTGGTGCGGTACGTAATTGTGCCAAAGAGTTCTCTTGAGAGCGGCATAAGCACGTCGCATGCGCGTGGTTGTCTTATGAGAATGAGAATAAATTTGTCTCAGCGCAAAATAAAGAGCGCGCGTGCATAAGGTCTGGCGAGAAGGGCAAGTGTTAAACCAGTCCGAAACATCGATTGAAGCGAAATATACATCAAGGAATGTTTACAAAAACGACTTCTACCCATTATTCGAAGCCACAAGGATCCTGTACTCTTCTGGCCAGATCTTGCTTCTTGCCACTACTCGAAATCAACGGTAGAATGGTATACTACCAAAAATGTCACTTTCGTCCCAAAAGACATGAATCCACTAAATGCCCACAACTTCGACCAATTGAGGAATTTTGGGCATTAACGAAGGCACATCTTAGGAAGCATGTCTCGGCAGCCGAAACCATTCAACAGTTCGAAAAAGATTGGAAAAAAGTGTCAAAACTTGTCGCCAAGAAATCTGTACGAAATTTAATGAGGAACGTACGCAAGAAGGTGCGCATGTAGTAAATGTTGAGAATAATATTCTATTGTTGTAGTCTAATATTATCAGTATATCGAATAAAATTTGAATATTTAACACTTATGAATTATTTACAGCGAAATCAAAGTGCGTCCATACTTTCTGGGACAGTCTATTTTTTTTATAACTATTTATTGGAATATGAGTTAAAATTAAATTATTAAGATTTAAATTGGGTGTTCAGCCACAAATGGTGACTTTTCAGCCCTATTATATATATGATTTGGTTGTTACCATGAAGACATCATTTGCTTCCGCAATTCTGTGATTTTTGTGTAAGGAAAATTCTAAACCTACTTGTATTGTGCAATGGGGAAATGAAACTTATATACTAACTTACTAACTAATACAGAGAGCGAATCGATTCAATTGAAGATTGCATCGATTTCATTCGGAATTTGCTTATAATATTATGTGACATGACATCTAATGATTCTATATTTGTGAGTCTGTGTAACTCATTTGTACTAAACCAGGGAGGACGCTTCAAAATCATTTTCAGAATTTTATTCTGAATCCTTTGAAGCGTTTTCTTCTTGGTGGAACAACAACTTGACCAAATTGCTACTGCATAAAGCATGGTTGGTCTGAAAATTTGTTTATAAATTAACAATTTGTTTTTTAGACAGAGCTTAGAATTTCTGTTATAAGAGGATATAAACATTTAATGTATTTATTACACTTTGCCTGGATTCTTTCAATGTGATCCTTGAAATTTAGTTTTTTGTCATACGTTAAACCTAAGTATTTAGCTTGATCAGACCATGTCAATTCCAATCCATTCAATTTGAGAATGTGATTATTGTTTGGTTTAAGAAAAGAAGCTCTTGGCTTATGAGGAAAGATAATTAATTGCGTTTTTGCTGCATTTTTTTTTAATTTTCCAATTTGACAGATAATCACTGAAAATATTTAAACTTCTTTGTAGGCGACTCCAGATCACTCTTAGATTCCTATCTGTGACTAACAGACTTGTGTCGTCACAGAATAGCGATGTCTGACAACCAACGGGTAGATTTGGAAGATCAGAAGTGAAAATATTATACAAGATTGGAGCTACGCTCGAACCCTGCGAAACACCGGCTCGTACGCGTAGCAATTCAGTTTTACAATTCTGATAGCTAACCAGAAGAGTACGATCAGTTAAATAATTTTGAATCATTTTGATCAAATAAATAGGAAACTGGAAATCAGACATTTTTGCTATTAAACCTTTGTGCCAAACACTGTCGAATGCTTTTCCTATGTCCAGAAGAGCAACTCCAGTGGATAACTCAGAAGATTTATTTGCTTTTATCATGTTCGTTACTCTGACAAGTTGATGAGTAGTTGAATTTTCATGACGAAATCAAAACTGCTCTGGTAAAAAAATTGAATTCTCATTTATATGAGACATCATTCTCAACAAGATATTTTTTTCAAAAAGTTTACTGATAGAAGAAGCTGATAGAAGAAGCTAATTGGTCGATAACTTAATGTTTCTGCGGGATTTTTATCAGGTTTGAAGATAGGAATTACTTTAGCGTTTTCCATCTTTTTGGGAAGTAAGCTAAAGAAAAACACTTGTTGAAAATTTTTACCAAGAGTCTCAAGGCAACATCGAGTAGATTTTTAATAAGAATATTAAAGATTTCGTCATTACCAGGAGCCTTCATGTTTTTAAGTTTCTAATAATTGATTTAATTTAATCAAAATTCGTCTCAATAATGTCATCTTGTGATAACACTTGGGTTGAAATATGATTATATTTCAGTGAGACTTCATTTCCAATAGGAATCACAACGTTCAAATTAAAATTGTGAACACTCTCGAACTGCTGAGCAAGTTTTGGAGCTTCTTCGCCATTTGTAAGAAGTATTTGATTTCCTTCCTTGAGAGCAGGAATTGGTTTCTGAGGTTTCTTAAGAACCTTAGAAAGTTTCCAAAAAGGTTTAGAATATGGTTTAATTTGTTCAACTTCTTTAGCGAAATTTTAATTTCGCTAAAGAGTAAATCTACGTTTAATTTCTTTTTGTAAATCCTTAACTATGTTTTTCATAGCAAGATCACGAGAACGTTGATATTGTCGTCGACGAACATTCTTCAACCGAATGAGCAGTTTGAAGATTGTCATCGATGATAGGAGAATTAAATTTAGTTTGAGCTTTGGGAACTGAAAGGTTTCTAGCTTCGATAATATAATGATTCAAATTATCAATTGCTGTGTCGATGTCCGCAGAATTTTCTAAAATAGTTTCATGATCCACATGATTTTCAATGTGAGATCTGTAATCCAACCAATTAGCTCTATGATAGTTGAATATAGAACTAATTGGATAAATTAAAGCTTCGTTGGAAAGTATGAATGTGACAGGAAGATGATCTGAGTCAAAGTCCGCATGTGTAATCGGTTCACTACAAATGTGACTTTGATCTGTTAGAACCAGATCAATTGTAGACGGGTTTTTCACGGAAGAGAAACAAGTCGGATTACTGGGATGAAGAACGGTGTAGTAACCAGCTGAGAGTAGATTATGAAGTATTTTACCATTACTGTTATTTTACCTACAATTCCACTGGACATGCTTAGCATTTAAGTCCCCTATTACGAAAAATTTCGGTGGATATCTTGTGAGTTTTTGCAAATCGCCTTTAAAGAAATTTAATTGTTCGCCAGTGCATTGGAAGGGCAAATATGCTACAGCGATGAAATAAATTCCATGAATGGTTTCAACTTCGATTCTCAAGCTTTCAATAACTTTAGTATTAAAAGAAGGTAAAATTCGATGTTTAATTTGCCGTTGGGCAAAAAAAGGCGGGTGGGTAATGTCAGACATAACTGGATGTCGTGAATACGAAAAAAACTGGCACGCTCCCATCACTTTCCCGAATATCAGTTAGTTGATTGATTGTATGAATTGTGCAAGCTTTCCCCTTTTTCACTAATAGAGTTTGAAGCGATGCATCTACATTAAAGTACAGATTAGTTGCATTAAACAGCTACTATTCTACAACTATATATTCCAAACTTGAAACAATTCCTTTTTAATTTGCCAATATAGGAGGCTAGGTACGACAAATTTGTAGTTTATTTTTATTGAAGCTATGAAGTTCGAAGATATCTGATTCTTCTCGAAATTTCAGTACGAAACAATTGCAATGACCTGGTCTGAAATGTATCGACGATCTTCGGTGTGCAAGTCATTTTAATAATAATAATGATAGTAATAAAAATGATGATAATAATAATGATAATAATAATAATAATAATAATAATACAGATTATCCTGTATATATGGCAACTTTTTTCCTGTTTTCGGTGCCATCTAGCTGACGGTGTCTCGTACGTTCAGAGTAGTTGCTTTAACTTAAATGACGCTATTTCTTTTTTTTATTTTTTTTGCATAAATATCTGTTTATTAATCTTATTTTTGTGTATTACATCAACATTTTATTGTACAAGTGTTTTGACCCTTTGGCCTTTCATCTTTGTTGTTCATACGATTCGTTATTAATAATAGGTGTTTTAGTTACTCTTGTTTTACATACAAATGTTTAATCATAATATTTATTTTAATTATTAATAAAATATCTACCTACTTATAACTATCCCTAACCTAATATGTACAAATTTTGAATTATTTGTATTTCAGAGATTGAGCACCTCTCTTCAAGTTTCGTGCAATATTGTTCGAATTTTTGTTCTAGTATATCCAGGGAGGCCATCTCATGTACTTCACTAGTCCTTGTCCAAGAGGGTAGATTTAGAATCATCTTTAAGATCTTACTTTGAATGCGCTGAAACCTAAGTTTGTGTGTTCGTGCACAGCCCTGCCAAACAGGGACTGCGTATTCAATTGCGGGGTAGATGATTTGTTTATAGGCAGCCATCTGATTCTTCAGGCACAGTTTAGATGTTCTACAAATCAGCGGATACAGAGACCTGATGAGTATGCTGCATTTTTGAACGATTTTGTCAACATGTGACCTGAATATCAGATGTCTGTCAAAGGTGAGTCCTAGATAGATAACTTCGTCGGACCATTGGATGACCTCATCACCGAATCGTATTCGGCATTCGTCTGATGGAACTAGTTTTGGAGATCTTGAATGTGGAAACAAGATGACCTGAGTTTTTGCTGCATTGATCACAATTTTCCAGCTTGTAAAATATTCAGTTAGAGCGTCCAGACCTGTCTGTAGTTTATTCTTCAGAGCATTAATGACACGACCTTTGTAAAGAATGGCAGTATCATCAGCAAATTGTGACAGAACACCACCACCCGGAAGAGGTGGGATGTCTGATGTGAAAATGTTGTATAGAATGGGACCTAGGATACTTCCTTGGGGTACACCAGCAGGAATAGTAAATCTTTCTGAAAGTGCATTATTCAGAGAAACCTGGAAAGCTCTATCTGCAAGATAATTTTTGATAATTTTAATAAGATACATGGGAAAATTATACCGATGCAGTTTAAACACCAGGCCATCGTGCCACACATTATCGAATGCCTTTTCAATATCCAATATTGCCATGGCAGTCGTTTTGGATACTGATTTGTTTTGCTGGATGACGTTGTTAACCCTTGTGAGTTGGTGGATGGTGGATCTTCCTTTCCGGAACCCAAACTGTTCTTCCAGAAATATATCCTGTTCATCGCCTTTGTATTGACTTTTCAAACAGCTTGGATAGGGCAGAGAGTAAGCTGATGGGCCGATAGCTCTTGGAAAGGGAAGGATCTTTCCCCGGTTTCAAAACTGGGATAACTTTACCTAACTTTCACTTTGAAGGGAAGTAACCAAGCTCCCAGCACCTGTTCAAAATTTCAGCTAAGAAGACAAATGAGCGAATACTCAAATGTTTCAGCTCAATGTTGAATGTGTTGTCGAAACCGGGGGCCTTCATATTTTTGGATTTTTTCAGCTCATTCGCAGTGACTCTACTTTCCTCAGGAACCAAGCTGTCTGATTGGTCAACCTCAGCTACTCTATCTGCAACGGCTCTTTCATGTGGACTAACAATGTTGAGTCCTAAATTGTGAGAACACACAAACTGCTGGCCTAGCGCATTTGCCTTCTGTACTGGTGTGATTAAAGGTATTCCTCCAGCTGCGTCCTGGGGTGGCAGCAGAGGAGGAATAGGCTTCGGTTTTTTCTTAAGCACCTTCGTTAAGGACCAGAAGGGCTTTGAATGCGGGAGAATTTCTCAAAACTTTTGCTGGAAGTTCCTGTTGCGAAGCTCAGATATCCTTTCCTGGATTATCCTAGTTAAGTTGTTATAAGAAGTCTTCCTATCTAGGATGCCAGTTCGTTGATACTGCCTCCGGTAGATATTTCGAAGTCGGATGAGTTTCTTGGTGACACTGCCGATTTGAAGAGAGGAACTCGGCATATGTTGTACTGGAACCGTCCTATCACGAGCGACTGTGATTGAATGCTGAAAGGAAGATAGGGCTGTATCGATTTCCATCGGGGAATCAAGTGGCAAATCGATATTAATAAGTTGGTCGGCGATTTGATGAAATTTTACCCAGTCGGTGCAATAATAGTCCCTCCGAGGTTGAATAGGCACTGTTTCTTGTGAAGATCCCAACGTCAATATTACTGTACTGGAAAGTGGTCAGAAGAGAGCCCGTTGAAGACAACCGGAGAGCTGTCTATGGCGATGTTGCTGATGAATATATCCAAAATGGAATGAACTCCCGATCTGGAAAGTCGCGTTGGTTAATCCGGAGCGAGGATGTTGTGCTGTCCAGCTTCGTAATCTTCTGCAAGTACGAATCCGTTTCGATTCTGTCTCTTGTTCCCCCACAGCTCATGACGTGCGTTCAGGTTCCCAGCAATGATGAATTTGTTCTGTCATATATATTTGCATATCCAGAACTCGCTTGAATGATGCACGCGTATCATCTCGAAGATTTGTTTGTTTGGGGCAGTACGCTACAATGATGATGATGGGTCCCATCGTCGTTGTAATCTCAGTTCCGATGGCTTCTATTAGTTGCAATTTAAAGGCTGACAGAAGCCTGTGCTGAATGGATCGTTTAACGTCAATGGCAACTGCCCCTCCTCTGGTAGTTGTCCTGTCGAGCCTGTGAATCCTGTACTTGGAAATAAAAATAGAAATTTAAAACCGATACACTGAAGAAGGATGTAAGTAACATTCCAAAATACGCGTATCTGTATTGTAACGTTTGTTATGCTTCATTAAAGTATAGTGACTTTGTGAAAGTGTAATAACGTGACAGTGAAATAGTGGAATTAAATGGTACAGAAAAAGTGAAACTGTTGAATACATTCCACTAACAGCTCCAGGTAAAAAATAGATAAATTTAAGTTTTAAGATGAGTTTCAGTTAAAATAGCAATATCGGCATTCTTCTCTTGAAGAAAGTCGGACAATTCAGCAGTTTTACTCCTGAGTGAGCAAGCATTCCAATTTACTATAACCAACTCATTATATTGCATATTCGATGATGAATTTGCCTAAGGCGTTGATTTGATCTAACCGCGTTCTGCGGTTTCGTAGTTTTGTTGTCATTGTTTCAAAAATGACGATCAGTTGTTCAGCAGAGAATAAATCACCAGAGTCATCCTTTGCTTGTGGTTGATTATTGCCCAATCCAGAAGGGATTTTGTTTTTGTGATCCAACGGCTGAATCTTTTGGATTGCTGCGAGGAAGTGGCGGCAAATTCGGAATATCCCTCTTCGGCGGGAGCCGTGGGAAATTAATTTCATCCTTCTGTGGAACATTCTTGCGCGTTGATTGTTTACGGGACGCCTGTTGTCGAATTTTTGTGAACTCAGAACGTTTGGGACACGATTTGCTAGTAGATGGATGGTCGCCATCACAGTTCACACATTTTACAGTGATGTCATATAGTAGGCAATCGTTGGTATTGTGTGGTTCGGCACATTTCCCTTACCGACTTTTGATGTGGCAATTCCTCGCTCCATGGCCGTAGTTCAAACAGTTCGAGCACTGTGTGACATCCCGATGTACTGGTTTATACTTTTGCCATTCGATGATTATATGAAATAACGATTTTATGGTTTTAAGTTGACTCATGGTGATGGAGCCCTTCTCCAGATGAAAAAGTACAGTTGATCTCGATACTTCTTGTCCGTGTTATGTCGCTTCATTTTAAACACCATCAAAGGTTAAGTCCAGCATCCGACAGTGCCTGCTTTAGTTCGGCTTCCATCATGTCGCGTAGTCCTCGAAGTACAACCTTCATAGGTTTGGTGGCGGTAATATCGTAATATTGGCTTCAGACGCTTAGCATCCTTTGGATCCTTCTCGGATCTATGGCGCGTTTTACCCATAGCTTGGGTAGGTGCGAATAAAAAATAAAACAAAATCGAAATTAGTCGTAGTAGGTTATTCGTCTATCCACATCGAGTGTTAGATGACGAATGAGACGCTATTTCTCACATCACATTTCATTTTATACCTGTTACTGGTAACGGTGTAGGGACGTCCCCTTTGTTAGAATTCCTTTCCTTTAGGCAGAACGGGAAACAGTGAAACGATATAAAAGAGAGAGTTAGTATAGCAGCAGCCAGTAATACTGAATTGGCTGTCGAGCTGTTAACAGCATCTTGTGGAATTTTTACGCAGAAACACGCACACAGGAGGAAGTGTTAAGGGCAAGGCAAAGTCCCGCTCGAACCGTGCTGGTCTGCAGTTCCCAGTTGACAAAATCCATCGTCTGCTCCGGAAACTACGCAGAGCGTGTCGGTGCCGGTGCATCGGTCTATCTGGCGGCAGTGATGGAGTACTTGGCTGCCGAAGTGTTGGAATTGGCCGGTAATGCTGCCCGTGACAACAAGAAAACGAAAATCATCCCTCGCCATCTGCAGCTGGCCATCCGTAACGATAAGGAGTTGAAAAACCCGTCCTTTTCAGGACGACCACATCACTGTGATAAAGAAATATTTAGGATTGCTTTAAGTTTAGCCAGTTCTGATACGCCTGGAAAGTAGAATGTGCAAATCATGTGGAAACATTTGTTCAACTCTGTTTCGCACGGCATATTTGTATACTAGTATAAAGATGTGTTCAAAATCATCACTTTCGCTTTCGCATTGCCGTTCGTAATTGAATGTGTTAGTGACGGTGCAAATTAATTTAGCTTCCATCTTGATGAATCTTTTGGTAGGAAATATTGAGATCTGATATGGTTCTCTTGTGTGTCTTGTTTCAGCAATGGGCCTTGCTGGACTTTTGGCTGCCTATCTACCGATTTTCGGTGTCATTGTGCTGACGGTGTCTCGTGCATTCAGATCGGGAAACAGTGAGACGACAGGTCCTCGATGTTGCTCTCGTGTAACTTGTTTCGGGAACAGTTGCTCAGCAAATGGTAGAAAAAATGAACCACTCAACTTTTATATGAATGCTCTTGTATAGATTCAGACATCTCGCATTCTGATTGGCTGGTTGAAGCTGACTGAAGCTGGTGTTTTTTCACGGGTTAAATCAAACAGGTTTTTCAATAGTGTACTAGAAGAAGATGATTTGGCCGATCTACCTAATAATATATTGTTTTCGTTAGAAGATGAACTGCAAGGCGGTCCTGTGTTTTGATTATTTACATTGGAAGAATTAAGTGGTAGATTTGTACCTGTTATACTGGCATAACTGACATTAGAAGAAGATGATGACGAGGTCGATCTAAGTGTCAATAACTTGTTTTCGTTAGAAGACGAATTGGCAGGCGTACCTGTTTTTTGTTTTAAATTCGAAGAAATAAGTGCCTTAGAAGAATTAGGCGTGGCATTTGTAACGGTTTTTTGATTTTCAGGTATGTTCTGTAAATTTAAGGTCGTTGATTTGACTTGTTGTCTAAGCGAACGAGCGTTTGAAATTTTTTCCCTGACAGGACATTTCAAATAATTGGATTCCATTGCAATTTGAACATGAAAATTTATCAGTAGTTTCATTCATTTTACAACCGTCTTTCGAATGCGATTTACCACAATTGATACATCGTATATCCACATGACAATTTTTGGTTCCATGGCCGAAGCCTTGGCAACGACGAAATTGCGTTAAGTTTGCAATACGATTATGCCGTTTATAATGTTCCCAATGAATTTCAATGTGGGAAATGAAACGTACTTTTTCTAAAGTTTTCAAATTGTTTACATCACTTCGATTGAAGTGTATTAGGTAAAGTTCATGGGAAATTCCAGAGCGTGGTTTAGAAGTACCATTCGCTCTTTTTTTCATAAGTATTACTTGGGAAGGGGCAAAACCAAGCAATTCTTTTAGTTTATTTTTAATTTCATCAGTACTTTGATCATTTGATAAGCCTTTCAAGACAACCTTGAAGGGTCTGTCTGATTTTATATCACATGAATAAAATTTATGAAGTTTCTCGGACAAATATCGAATAAGACGTTCGCTATCTTTCAATCAATCAACCAAGACTCGACATTCTCCTCTTCGTCCAATTTGAAATGAGACTTTTACTTCCGGGAGAAAAGTAGAAAGCTCAGTACGGAATGCTTTGAAGTTGGAAATCATCACCGTCACTGGTGGCATAGATTGATGTTTCTTCCCAGAACGACAAGTGTCTATTTTTGGAATTTTTGAAGAATTTTCTTCTATGTCGCTACAATCGGATTCAGGAAGAATCTCGTAAATATTGTTAGACGGCATAGAATCAACGGAAGGGAAATCCGTCCGTTGTCTTTTATTTTTACATTCAGATTCTATAAGATCGTGAATGTTATTAGAAAAATGTTGAATAACGGATTGTGATTTATTCCGTATTGAATTATTTTTTGCCTTAGGCTTGTTGCCTTTCCGGTTGGACGCAGGCATTTTTTAAATGAATGGAATTTTGAAGTTTGAATTATAGTTCTTCGAATAGCTAGCCTTAAAAAAGGCTGATTAATTTCTTAGCCACTCTAATATCACTCTTTGTGTCACTTAGTCACTCTAATATCACTCTTTGTATCACTTAGTCACTCTAATATCACTCTTTGTATAGCCGTGAGAAAGGTTGACTAATTTTTAGTCTTTAAAAAGACTGTTAGTGATACAGGTAGCCTTGAAAAAGACTGAAGCCTTGAATCAATGAAACTCTAGGTAGCCAGAAAAAATTTCCAGGAGCCAAAAGCTATACGCGTGCGGTGCGAACGACTGTTCAACACCGACTGTTATTCGATCGGTTCATTATTATTATCATATGTCGCTTCCTCCCCTGTACCTCATTCTTATTTTGGTTACTAGCGCTTTTAGTTACAATTATGGCCGCAAGCGTTTTGATGTGTTGCCTAGCAACGTATTTTGCTCTAGGCTCCGCCCATACGCGCTGGTTTTCACCTTTTTACCTTTTCATATATATAAAAAATAGGTATAGAATTCGCTCAAACTTTCGAAAAATTTTCCGAGGCCGAATGACATATACCAATCGATTCAGCTCGACGAACTGAGCAAATGTCTGTGTGTTTGTGTGTGTGTATTTGTGTGTGTCTGTATGTGTGTGTGTCTGTATGTGTGTTGTCAACTAAGAGGTCGAGATCTCAGAGATGGCTGGGTCGATTTTGATCATCTCCCCGTCACCTACAACGCTATTGAATCTCCCCGTCACCTACAACGCTATTGAATGGTTTTGAGATAGGATGTTTACTTTTTGAGTTATGCGAAGTTTTATGTCAAAATTTTCAGTTTTTTGACAGTATCTGTCACAATTGACCTTGAAAACAGAATATGTTCTCAGACTTAGATTCCGCACGGTAATAGCTATCCAACAAGCCATAGATTGTTAAAATCCATCCATTTTTAACGGAGATATCGAATTTTTTGTTGTAAACGACTTTTCTTCCTATTCCAGCAGTAGGAGTTTTGAGCGCTGTATGACAAAGAAATGCTTGGGAGCAACGAAAACACGATTTTTTATACTGTTACATACAATTGTTTCTAAGTACCAAAAAGACTGTGTACAGCATCCTTCTTCATGACATGTAGCCTCGGACCGATTTTAGCACGGCTCGTTTTTGGCAACACAATCGTTCGAATATGACATATATAAACCAGATTTTTTTAAAATTATATTGTTTTAAACTACTTACAGTAATAAATGCTGGAAGAACATAACATCCATATACCATTCGAATCAGTTCATCGAGATCAGCAAATGCGTGTGTAACAAATAATTTCACTCAATTTTCTCGGAAAATTTCTTTTCTACAAATTCAGATTCATAGGAAAAGTCGTATGCGTGAGCAAACAAAGTTCCTGAATTATGTTTGGTTGCGACCTCTGGTTCCGGATGATATGTGAAACGAATTCAAAATTGTGTAACTCATTCTTCTCGTAGATGGCTGAACCGATCAAAGATTCAAAGGAAATCTAAGAATCATTCAAATGAAAAGTTCCAAGATTCTATAAAACATCTTGCTCTTCAGTCAGATCCAACTTCCGGTTTCGGGGATACAGGGTGATTAGTATAAAAATATCTATTTCACATAAATTAATCTGGTTTATCGGGTTAGCAGATTTGGATAGTCGATAAAAAAATTAACTTTTTTCAGTTTTAGTGGTATTCAGTTGTCGATTCAGAAGGCACCTAAAAATTGATTTCGTGCTATGATTTCTCAAAGATGTCTTCACTGATTTTCAAATATTTTGAAACAAATGTAAACTATACAGCTTCTCAGGTGAATTTATCTGACTTCGGCCATACCGATTTTAGAATTCCGGTTCCAGTATAAAATCGTTTCTCAAAGCTCAATCGTTTTCTCAAAAAAAGCCTAATCAAATTTCAGAAACAAAAATTCAAATTAAAATAAACTTATATACAAAATTAATTGATTTTATACATACATACAAAAAATAATTAGTTTTATCCAATTATGACTTCCGGTTCTCGAATTACATGATGATGAATTTTTAAAATTCCAACCGATATAGAAGATGACAATCCCGAAAAGCTTCCAAGTTGGACTCAAAACTGTTGTAATTTATTCGTCATATGGCCGTACGAATCGGTTTGGGTTATGCTGGTTCCTGAATACCGGCTCTGGAAGTATCTTAAATTACCGTAAACTCTAAAGTGGAACTTACATATCATGGCATGTTTAATCGATTATCAAACTTCTAGATTCAAATTCGATCCGATTTGCAGTTTCGACATTACAGAGTAATGAGTGATTAAAATCTCAAATTGTCGCTTAAAACGACGGACATTAGAATAATGTCATGAAAACTGAAACACCCAAGAATATTCATGCAAAAAACACATGCGGAATGATAAAAAAAGGTATCATCTCACTGCTAGGTGGATTAAACACGTTTTAAATATATATATTTCGTGGTTTGAACTCCTATTGCCGAATTCGCTAAATTGCTTTACTATGTCGGTCCGAGAACGGCTATCGTTGTTTACTCTCAAAATGGTGTGTCACAATACCGATTTCCTCGATCATACACGCAAGGTTCGGTTAATCGCCTTGACCTTGATCTGTAGAGAAGACAAAAAAAACTACAAAAATCAGTTCTATGGGGTTGTTCGAGCAATTGATGTGGAACAAGGCAACACAAATTTCTAATGGTCTACAATCAAACAGTTCAATCAATCGTCACACTTTTGAATCCGCAATTGCACGAGAGTCTGCCTAGATTTATCTTGATTAGGAACCAACACCGAACATTGTTTGTTTTATAGCCGACGAAATTACACCAATATCCCAAATGTATGCAATTATATCTTTATAGATACTTGCAATACGGATTTTGATATTAAAGCTTCTCTTCGCCAAGCTTGTGTTCAAGTTTTGTATGCAAGCAATTATTTTTATACCGTTAAGTTTCTCTACCATTCTGCGATTTCGGTTAAAGCGATAACCTTTTTCTCATTATCAATCGAGTTCATCTTATATAAATTAGAAATTAATCTTAAGTACACAATATTTACCCTGGGGTAGTTGTCAATTTCTCAGGCGAAACGACATAACATGGATTTTCATCCGAGCTTGCATGACACAACATCAGAGCATACCAATTAAAGCTTCAAATCGTTTTATGGCGCTTTTTGTCTTGCTGTCTAGCAACAACCTACCTCTAGCATGCTACGCGCAGGACTGAAACATTAGCTATAATTTTGCTTCTATTTATAGATTCGTGTGCTTCCAATAGCTTCGCTTTTGCAACTATTGAACAATCACAGCGATGTTTTCTCTTTGATATATCGCTTACTCCTTCAAAACCGTCGTCTATGGCAGGGAAATCCGATATGCCGGAGATTTTTAGCAGACAAAATAAGACACTGCTCGCTACTAATCAAAATTTCAATCATTTATAATTGATAATACGTTGCTTGATACATTCGAATCGAATCTTGGATATATTTCCAATCAAATAATGAAATAATATTAATAATTGATACAAAATATACTGAGCTGTAAGTGTTTAAAACCTGACCACATTTCTACGTGTAATTATTCTTGAGTTTCTAATTTGCACTCCTATATAGAAGAAAAAGATGTGTTCCACATTAAAAATTCTTACTCCTTACTGCCAGTATGGCTATTTTAATAGTTTACCCGCGTTTTTCTCTGTTTTTAGTACATGAGCCTCTAGTACATGTGCTCCGAATTCACCAGTGTTTCCTTACTGCTTCTTTTCTCCCAGTGTCTCTGTTATTTCACTAACTATTCTTCGGTATTACCTGCTCAATATAGTATACTGCACTACTTGATTACCTTTTTCGTCATGGTATATTGCACTACTGCAGAAAAATATTTCATTAGAACGACTCTAAAGCTCCGCCATAACGGCATCTGAAACTGACTGAACTTAACCTCACGTAAACTGTCTACGGGTCGACGCCCGGGACTTACGGATATTTTCCGCGAACTCTTTGAAACTGACTGACTTTAACTGTCTACGGGACGACGCCCGAGACTTGCGTATATTTTCCGCGAACTCTCTGAAATTGACTGCTAACTCTTCCCAACTATGGGTTTTTTAAGCTCCTAACATTTACTTTCGGGTAAAGTTCGAAGATTTCAGTACAAGCTGAGCTTGCGATTTTAAGTAGAAAGTTCATCCGACTAACTCCCGAAGTTCTACCAAAAGCCGAGACTACTGTCACTATGCCAGTGGCAATAACCAGTGCCCATGAAAAGATATTTTTGTTGCTACTCGTCGCGGTTACGCTGACGTAAAGGTGAGGAGTTTTCCTTCACGACTGGGTTGCTATTCTTGCAATACTGCTAGTTCAATGAAATTCAATGAAAAGCTTTGGTGCGGGCGCTGCACAGGTTTGTGCTGCTCACAAATTTGATCATATCAGAGCCACTCGAATTTATATCTGTTCTGCCCCAAATGATATGGTGAGCATTTATGTGACTGCCAATTATAAGCGGTATATCACTTTTGCATCAGTATGATACAACCGTTTTGAAGTCATCGCTTGGCGAAGGTTGGTTATGCAGTAAATATGCCCAACAATAGACATTTTTCCTGTCTATGCCATCAATAGTCATACCAACTATGACAGCACAAATATCCCGAGTTATGAGCTCCGATATGAGAGAAACTTATGAGAGCACTATTTGCAACGATATGAGAGCACTATTTGCAAGTTTGCATGATCGAGGTATTTCACGTGGATTAATCATACCGTTCTTGTTGAAGGCAACGAAGACTGGGTTTAACAACTTTCCAACGTAGAAGTTTCCCTTTTTGAAATATGATTCTTAAACCAAAGCTACAGAAGCTTTACCTTCTTGCAAAGTCTAGATAAATTCATAGTATAGTGTTGTTTAGTACTTTTATGGTGCAGTTCTCTGTCTCCATTACGGTCGCTTCCGTTATGATGGTAGAGTCGCCGCAGGAGTTAGAGACTTTTAGATGAATGTTTGTATCAATGAATATGATGCCTCATCTGATTTCTTTTATATTAGTCGTTTGATCTGTTTGTCTTATAGCACATATTGGTTTCTGTTGTGTTAGAATTCTATAGATGCATTCGTCTTCCAGTGGTATTGATTTGTCGCAAATTTTACATTTTCGTCATTGTGGTAATATGTGGTTCTGTCTTTTGGCTGCAAATTGAATTTTTGTGCTGATTTTTGTTTGGTATATGCTGGTAGCCTGTAGTTCTAGTAGCTCGTAGGGGTTGTTGTTCAGTATTGGTATTTTTATAAGAATAACATTTTCGTCTCCGATAGTTGAATTTGCTGAATTGAATTGAAAAATCTCGTCTATGAATTTAAGGTTCATGTTCTGCTGTAATAGATGGAAGATGTATTCTTTCTCTTCTAACGATAGTATATTTTTGTTCAATAGATCTTGTTTAGAAAATTCTACTTGCTCTTCTATGTCTTCTAGTGTATGGATGAGAGAATTCATGCTGAATTATGGTTAATGTGTTCTGTAATGGTGTCTCCTCCAAGTGTGTTGTTTATCAATTATATTTGAGAACTGATTTTCCTAATGATATTTGTAACATTGTTTATTCTGTTTTGGAAACTAGTATTGATATTGATTTTTTTCATTTGGTTATTTACTATTTTGTTTTCTTGATCTTGTTGCATTTCTAGCCTTAGTTGTATGGTTTTCAAATTCACTTCATTGGGTTTTGCTGCTATGTATTTAACCATTGTTCCTAATGCGTTAATTAATCCGCGTTTCTGTCTGTGGGGTTAAAGCTTTTAAGTTTCTCGCTTGCAATTTTAATTTTCCTTGATGTTTCATGTAAGTGATCTCTGGTTTTGGTGCATCCGCAACGACGTTGTTTTTACCTGGTTTATACATTAACTCGTAGTCGTATCCTTCAAGTTCTAGTTTACCCCTAAAAATGCGTGTTGTTCGTGTTTGAAAGTGAGTAAGTTAGCGGTTAGTGATCTGTAATTAGTTTGAATTTCATCCCCCAGAGATAATGTTCGAAATGTTTGACGGCCCGATACATTGCTTGAAACTCTTTTTCAAGTTGTTGAATAATTTTGTTCTGGCCTGTTTAAAGTTCTTGGCGTATAAGCTACTGGACGGTCATTTAGGGGTTAACCTAAGTTTGTGCTTAAGGCACATAACCGTTTTTACTTTTTACTTTTCTTTACTGGACGGTCTTTCCCGATAGGTCCTTGAGAAAGTACAGCTCCTATCACAAAGTCACTAGCGTCCGTAGTTAAGTTGAATTCTTTAGAGAAGTCTGGATGAATCAAGCAGAGTTATGTTTCTGGTGTAACGATATAATCTTGGTCTTTCCCTAGAAAAGCAGTAAGTGGTATTATTGAAAAATGTTTGCGATCGATTTCTTGATCTATTATTTATTTCTTTATTTATTTATTTATCTATTTCTTTCCATCTGATTTGGATTGATCTCAATGAAGTTTTTGGTGGAGTGGGAAAAGCCCATTTGAAATTCATCAAATGCGCGTAAAACCCCATCATTATTAACATTTTACATATTTGTTTACATAATTACAACTGAAAAACATTAGCCTAACAAATAAAGGTACAAACAATGTCCAGTGCTAAAAAATAATTAAGTTCTACTTATAATCTATCTGAGTCTCTTAAGCCTATACTTGAAAACAAAACTAGATACACAAAAGTCAAAAAGGTCGTACACACTATTGAAAAGATTCCACATTGCCCTAATCGGTTCGTTCTGACCATATTCCGTTCTTCGTAATGAACCTTGAATTTTAATGTGGAACACATTTTTGTTTTCTATATAGGGGTGCCAGCAGGAAACTCAAGAAAAATACATGTAGAAATGTGGTCAGGTTTTGAACAATTACAGCTCAGTCAATTTTGTATCAATTATTAATATCATGTCACCATTTGATTAGAAATATTTCTACGTATTGATTTGAATGTTCATAACCATGTATTTTTAATAGTATATAATTGAAATGTTGATTAATAGCTAGCAGTGTCCTATTTTGCATGCAAAAAATCTCCGGCATACCGGATTTCCCTGCCATAGTCGACGGTTTTGAAGGAGTAAGCGATATATCAAAGGGAAAGCAGCGCTCTGATTGGTTAATCGATGCAAACGCGAAGCTGTTGGAAGCACGCGAAGCTATAAATATAAGCAAAATTACAGCTAACGTTTCAGTCCTACACGTAGCTTGCTAGAGGTAGGTTGTTGCTAGACAGCAAGACAAAAAGCGCCATAAAACGACTTGAAGCTTTAATTGCTATGCCCTGATCTTGTGTCATGCAAGATTGGATGAAATCCCATGTTATGTCGTTTCGCCTGAGGAATTGACAACTACCCCAGGGTAAATATTGAGTGCATAACATTAATTTCGTATTTATATAAGATGAACGCGATTGATAATGAGAAAAAGTTTATCGCTTCAACCGAAATCGCAGAATGGTAGTAATGGATGGTAGAGAAACGCTATAAAAATAACTACTGGCATACAAAACTTGAGCTCAAGCTTGGCGAAGAGAAGCTTAAATGTCGATATCTGTATCAAAAGCATGTACAAACATATAATTGCATACATTTGGGCTATTGGTGTAATTTCGTCGGCTAAAAACAAGTACAAATCATGACAAATATAGTCTATATTTTGGGTTCGCGTGTTCGGTGTTAATAAAGACTAAGCAGACTCTCGTGCATTTGCGGATTCAAAAGTGTGACGATTAATTGAAAATGTCGATCATTAGAAATTTTGGTTCCCTTGTTCCACATCAATGGCTCGAACAATCCCATGGGGCTAATCCTTGTAGTTTTTTCTAACGGGTTTCTGGACGAATTTGAATTTGTGTTCGGTTAAGTTCAAATTTTGTTCTCCTGGAAACATTTTTTCTTTCTTAATAATTTCTTACCTATTTTCAAGGTATTGGTGAATGTATTAAGTGTGGCTTGAATTTCGCGTAACGATTCGTAAAAAAAGAGACCATCAAAAAAAATTATGGAAGTTGAATACGTAAAATTTCAATATTTTTCTGTTTTGTGAAATATCTATTGATGCTGGTTTGTTAATCGTGTATTCACCTTTGGTATTTGTTACTGTATCGTGTATTCACCTTTGGTATTTGTTATCTTTACAATCTTCAATGTTGACGTGGGCCGGAGAGATATAGTTTTGGTTCGCCCCTGCATCGATTAAAAACTTTAACTCTTCCTTCGAGGTCATTATGGAAATATATGGTATAAAGCTATTCTCGTTCATCATTTGTTTTTTTTATTGGCCACTCCACACTACCCCGCACCAAAGAGCTCACGTTCGGAGCCTCCTGGTAACGGACACATACAATCCTCAGCTTGGAAAATATTAAAAACTTTACAAAAAATGGATCAGCTCCATGGGATTGTTCGAGCCATTGATGTGGAACAATGCAACCAAAATTTATAATGATCGACATTTTTAATTAATCGTCACACTTTTGAATCCGCAAATGCACGAGAGTCTGCTTAGATTGATCTTTATTAGGAACCAACACGTCGTGAATTATATTTGTTTTGTAGCCGACGAAATTACATCAATATCCCAAATGTATGCAATTATGTTCAAGGATCTTCCCGGGTTGGAAATTTTCTTGAATAACCCTGGATAGTAAATCGGTAATATTTGAATGTTTTCTTGTTCTCAGTTGTACTTTAGAAGGAGAATCTATACCTGCTGGATTAACCTGGTCGTTTTATATTTAGTTAACTGGTTAAAATATGTGAAGTAATATTTATTATCATTTAGATAAATCGTCCAGCTCACACCTTTGTAGGGATATGAGGCGGGACTATCATCATCATATGTTTGTACATGCATGCGATACGGATATTGATATTTAAGCTTCTCTTCGCCAAGCTTGTGTTCAAGTTTTGTATGCAAGCAGTTATTTTTATAGCGTTTCTCTACCATTACTACCATTTTGCGATTTCGTTGAAGCGATAAACTGTTTCTCATTATCAATCGAGTTCATCTTATATAAATTAGAAACTAATCATATGCACTCAATATTTACCCTGGGGTAGTTGTCATTTTCTCAGGCGGAACGACATAACATGGAATTTCATCCGATCTTGCATGACACAAGATCAAAGCATACCAATTAAAGCTTCAAATCGTTTTATGGCACTTTTTGTCTTGCTGTCTAGCAACAACCTACCTCTAGCATGCTACCCGTAGGACTGGAACATTAGCTTTTTTTTTGCATAAATATCTGTTTATTAATCTTATTTTTGTGTATTACATCAACATTTTACAGTACAAGTGTTTTGACCCTTTGGCCTTTCATCTTTGTTGTTCATACGATTCGTTATTAATATTAGGTGTTTTAGTGATTCTTGTTTTACATACTAATGTTTAATCATAATATTTATTTTAATTATTTATAAAATGTCTACCTACTTATAACTATCCCTAACCTAATACGTACAAATTTTGAATTATTTGTATTTCAGAGATTGAGCACCTCTCTTCAAATTTCGTGCAGTATTGTTCGAATTTTTGTTCTAGTATATCCAGGGAGGCCATCTCATGTACTTCACTAGTCCTTGTCCAAGGGGGTAGATTTAGAATCATCTTTAAGATCTTACTTTGAATGCGCTGAAGCCTAAGTTTGTGTGTTCGTGCACAGCCCCGCCAAACAGGGACTGCGTATTCAATTGCGGGATAGATGATTTGTTTATAGACAGCCATCTGATTCTTCAAGCATAGTGTAGATGTTCTACAAATCAGCGGATACAGAGACCTAATGAGTATGCTGCATTTTTGAACGATTTTGTCACCATGTGACCTGAATATCAGATGTCTGTCAAAGGTGAGTCCTAGATAGATAACTTCATCGGACCATTGAATGACCTCATCACCGAATCGTATTCTGCATTCGTCTGATGGAACAAGTTTTGGAGATCTTGAATGTGGAAACAAGATGACCTGAGTTTTTGCTGCATTGATCACAATTTTCCAGCTTGTAAAATATTCCGTTAAAGCGTCCAGACCTGTCTGTAGTTTATTCTTCAGAGCATTAATGACACAACCTTTGTAAAGAATGGCAGTATCATCAGCAAATTGTGACAGAACACCACCACCTGGAAGAGGTGGGATGTCTGATGTGAAAATGTTGTATAGAATGGGACCTAGGATACTTCCCTGGGGTACACCAGCAGGAATAGTAAATCTTTCTGAAAGAGCATTATTCAGCGAAACCTGGAATACTCTATCTGCAAGATAATTTTTGATAATTTTAATGAGATACATGGAAAAATTATACCGATGCAGTTTGAACACCAGTCCATCGTGCCACACATTATCGAATGCCTTTTCAATATCCAATATTGCCATGGCAGTCGTTTTGGACACTGATTTGTTTTGCTGGATGACGTTGTTAACCCTTGTGAGTTGGTGGATGGTGGATCTTCCTTTCCGGAACCCAAACTGTTCTTCCAGAAATATATCCTGTTCATCGCCTTTGTATTGACTTTTCAAACAGCTTGGATAGGGCAGAGAGTAAGCTGATGGGCCGATAGCTCTTGGAAAGGGAAGGATCTTTCCCCGGTTTCAAAACTGGGATAACTTTACCTAACTTTCACTTTGAAGGGAAGTAACCAAGCTCCCAGCACCTGTTCAAAATTTCAGCTAAGAAGACAAATGAGCGAATACTCAAATGTTTCAGCTCAATGTTGAATGTGTTGTCGAAACCGGGGGCCTTTATATTTTTGGATTTTTTCAGCTCATTCGCAGTGACTCTACTTTCCTCAGGAACCAAGCTGTCTGATTGGTCAACCTCAGCTACTCTATCTGCAACGGCTCTTTCATGTGGACTAACAATGTTGAGTCCTAAATTGTGAGAACACACAAACTGCTGGCCTAGCGCATTTGCCTTCTCTACTGGTGTGATTAAAGGTATTCCTTCAGCTGCGTCCTGGGGTGACATCAGAGGAGGAATAGGCTTCGGTTTTTTCTTAAGCACCTTCGTTAAGGACCAGAAGGGCTTTGAATGTGGGAGAATTTCTCGAAGCTTTTGCTGGAAGTTCCTGTTGCGAAGCTCAGATATCCGTTCCTGGATTATCCTAGTCAAGTTGTTATAAAAAGTCTTCCTATCTAGGATGCCAGTTCGTTGATACTGCCTCCGGTACATATTCCGAAGTCGGATGAGTTTCTTGGTGACACTGTCGATTTGAAGAGAGGAACTCGGCATATGTTGTACTGGAACCGTCCTATCACGAGCGACTGTGATTGAATGCTGGAAGGAAGATAGGGCTGCATCGATTTCCATCGGGGAATCAAGTGGCAAATCGATATTAATAAGTTGGTCGGCGATATGTTGAAATTGGACCCAATCGGTGCGATAATAGTTCCTCCGAGGTTGAATAGGCACTGTTTCTGGTGAAGATCCCAACGTCAATATTACTGGAAAGTGGTCAGAAGAGAGCTCGTAGAAGACAACCGGAGAGCTGTCTATGGCGATGTTGCTGATGAATATATCCAAAATGGAATGAACTCCCGATCTGGAAATTCGCGTTGGTTGATCCGGAGCGAAGATGTTGTATTGTCCAGCTTCGTAATCTTCGGCAAGTACGAATCCGTTTCGATTCTGTCTTCTGTTTCCCCACAGCTCATGCCGTGCGTTCAAGTCCCCAGCAATGATGAATTTGTTCTGTCGTCTAATGAGCATAGCCAGATCTCGCTTCAATGATTCACACGTACCATCTCGAAGATTTGTTTGTTTGGGGCAGTACGCTGCAATGATGATGATGGGTCCCATCGTCGTTGTAATCTCAATTCCGATGGCTTCTATGAGTTGCAATTTAAAGGCTGACAGAAGCCTGTGCTGAATGGATCGTTTAACGGCAATGGCAACTCCCCCTCCTCTGGTAGTTGCCCTGTCGAGCCTGTGAATCCTGTAATTGGAAATAAAAATATAAATTTCAGGTTTAAGATGAGTTTCAGTTAAAATAGCAATATCGGCATTCTTCTCTTGAAGAAAGTCGGACAATTCAGCAGTTTTGCTCCTGAGTGAGCAAGCATTCCAATTTACTATAACCAACTCATTATATTGCATATTCAATGATGAATTTGCCTAAGGCGTTGATTTGATCTAACCGCGTTCTGCAGTTTCGTAGTATTGTTGTCATTGTTTCAAAAATGACGATCAGTTGTTCAGCAGAGAATAAATCACCAGAGTCATCCTTTACTTGTGGTTGATTATTGCTCCATCCAGGAGGGATTTTCGAGGAAGATTCTTTTTGTGATCCAGCGGCTGAATCTTTTGGATTGCTGCGAGGAAGTGGTGGCAAATTCGGAATATCCCTCTTCGGTGGGAGCCGTGGGAAATTAATTTCATCCTTCTGTGGAACATTCTTGCGCGTTGATTGTTTACGGGACGCTTGTTGTCGAATTTTTGTGAACACAGCACGTTTGGGACACGATTTGCTAGTAGATGGATGGTCGCCATCACAGTTCACACATTTTACAGCGATGTCATCTAGTAGGCAATCGTTGGTATTGTGTGGTTCGGCACATTTGCCGCACCGACTTTTCATGTGGCAATTCCTCGCTCCATGGCCGTAGTTCAAACAGTTCGTGCACTGTGTGACATCCCGATGTACCGGTTTATACTTTTGCCATTCGATGATTATGTGAAATAACGATTTAATCGTTTTCAGTTGACTCATGGTGATGGAGCCCTTCTCCAGATGACTCAGGTACAGTTGATCTCTAAACTTTTTGTCCGTATTATGTCGCTTCATTTTAAACACCATCAAAGGCTTTAGTCCAGCCTCCGACAGTGCCTGCTTTCCATCATGTCGGGTAGTCCTCGAAGTACAACCTTCATAGGTTTGTTGGCGGCAATATCGTGTGTGAAGTATTCCGCTTTTGTCTGCTTCAGATAACATTCCACTCCTTTGTAGTGGTTCAAAGCCGGAACAGTTATTTAGTAGCCTTCAGTACATAAACGGATTGTTTCCTGTAGTCCTTTGCTGATCAGTGTGTTGAAATCCGAGCGTAGAGTTGGTGGGAAGCCCTTCAGGTAGAAAGGCGGCATTTTTTCCTTCTTCTGCAGTTCCTCTTCGACATCAACTGGCAGATGAGCATATTGGTTTTTACTCAGCAAACGGTCGTTTACCTGTACATCACTTGGCTTCAGACGCTTAGCATCCTTTGGATCCTTCTCGGATCTATGGCGGTTTTTACCCATAGCTTGGGTAGGTAGACAACTGCGAATAAAAAATAAAACAAAATCGAAATTAGTCGTAGAAGGTTATTCGTCTATCCACATCGAGCGTTAGATGACGAATTGGAGGAACGTTAGCTATAATTTTGTTTATATTTAAAGCTTCGCGTGCTTCCAACAGTTTCGCTTTGGCATCGATTGACCAATCAGAGCGATGCTTTCTCTTTGATATATCGCTTACTCCTTCAAAACCGTCGACTATGGCAGGGAAATCCGATATGCCGGAGATTTTTTGCAGACAAAATATGACACTGTTAGCTATTAATCAATATTTCAATGATATACAATTGAAAATACATGGCTATGAACATTCAAATCAATACGTAGAAATATTTCCAATCAAATGCTGACATAATATTAATAATTGACACAAAATTGACTGAGCTATAATTGTTCAAAACCTGACCAAATTTCTACGTGTATTTTTCCTTGAGTTTCTAATTTGCACCCCTATATAGAAAACAAAAATGTGTTCCACATTAAAACCTGTTTTAATCCACCTAGTGGTGTAATGACGATTTAAATGTTTGTTCTATCCGAAAATATGCAGTAATTTTTGGTGGGACCATGAAACCATTTGACCCTAAGATTGACGGGTTTGAGTCTAGTTTACAACATTTTTTACGTTTTTTGTTTCGCCGGTTTAAGTGACGGTGTACAATATTGAACACACTTTACCCCATAACTTCGGAACCGGAAGACAGATCCGGATGCAATTCAGGAATTCCGTATGGGACCAGAAGATCTTTCATTTGAATCTAAGAGTGTGGAAATCGATCAAACCGTCGCTGAGAAAAGTGAGTGAGATCCATTTTGTCGTGAATACGACTTACTTTACCATGGGGCGCCTTTTCAAAATTTACCCTCTGAGAGAGTGATAAGTTTTTGATCGTGAATATCTCCTGTTGTATCTAATGAATCAACATAATTCTTGCTACATGCCATCGGAAATATGATAAATTTTCAGTTGTGTGACATATTCTCAAATAGTTCAGAATTAAACTTTTCTGAAATGTTTGGTATAAACGAGTATCAAAGAGGATAATTCATAAGGCGCATTTGCCTATCTCGTATTTTGAAAGCTCATAGCTCAGTGATCTGTAGAAGGATTTATATAATGTAACTACCAATAGAATCGAAAATTTTCAACTTAAACGTGTATTGCAACAACATTAAAGTTTTTCGATAGTACACTATTGAAAAACCTGTTTGATTTAACTCATGACAGCATCAACCAATCAGAACGCGAGATGTCTGCATCTATACAAGAGCATCCATATAAAAGTTGAGTGGTTCATTTTTCCTACCATTTGCTGAGCAACTCTGTATAAAATGTTCAAAACGACGTGTATGTAACAATGAGAGATTCTTTTTGTTTACTTTCTTTTTTGATTATTACGGCACTCTTAGCAATCCTTCTCTCCAATCATTTATCGATAATAATAACTAAAGCTATCATCTTTTAATCTGCCCTGGAGAAATTACCGAAAAAATCAGGAATATTTCGCAATAATCGAAAGAGAAAGTAAACAAAGAGAATCTCTCATTGTTACATTCGTCGTTTTGAGCATTTTGTACAGAACTGTTCCCGAAACAAGACACACGAGAGCAACATCGAGGACCTGTCTTCTCACTGTTTCCCGATCTGAATGCACGAGACACCGTTAGCACAATGACACCGAAAATTGGTAGAAAGACAGCCAAAAAATCCAGCAAATCCAGGTTTGCCAAAACAAGACACACACGAGAACCGTCTCAGATCTCAATATTTCCTACTAAAAGATTCATCAAGATGGAAGTTAAATTAATTTGCACCGTCACTAACACATTCAATTACGAACGGCAATGCGTAAGCGAAAGTGGTGATTTTGAACACATCTTTATACTAGTATACAAATATGCCGTGCGAAATAGAGTTGCCACAGATCAATAACATATGTATTTTTGTCGTGATTACTTTAGTATGCGGCCGAAAACAAAAATGAACAAATTGTTAGAACAAATGTTTCCACTAGATTTGCGCATTCTACTTTTCAGGCGTATAAGAACTGGCTAAACTCAAAACCTTGGTATTGCATTCCTGTAGTGGAATTTGACCTTCTGTTTCAACAGACTTCGCAGCCGATTCAGAGTGTACAGAACCAGTGCATGGCTGGTGCTACGATTCTACTGACACTACGACACTGACACTGACACTGGCTAAACTTAAAGTAATCCTAAATATTTCTTTACCACAGTGATGTGGTCGTCCTGAAAAGGACGGGGTTTTCAATTCCTCGTCGTTACGAATGGCCAGCTGCAGATGGCGAGGGATGATTTTCGTTTTCTTGATGTCACGGGCAGCGTTACCGGCCAATTTCACTTCGGCAGCCAAGTACTCCATCACTGCCGCCAGATAGACCGGTGCACCGACACGCTCTGCGTAGTTTCCCCTTCCGGAGCAGACGATGGATTTTGCCAACTGAGAACTGCAGACCAGCACGGTTCGAGCGGGACTTTGCCTTGCCCTTAACTCTTCCTCCTGTGTGCGTGTTTCTGCGTAAAAATTCCACAAGATGCTGTTAACAACTAGACAGCCAATTCAGTATTACTGGGTGCCGCTCTACTGACTCTCTCTTTTATATCGTCTTACTGTTTCCTGTTCTGTGATATTTTAACAAAGGGGACATCCGTACACCGCTACCAGTAGCAGGTATAAAATGAAATGTGATGTGAGAAATAGCGTCATTTAACTTAAAGCAGCTACTCTGAACGTACGAGACACCGTCAGCACGATGGCACCGAAAGCCGGTAGAAAGGCAGATTTGTACCGTCACTAATACATTCAATTACGAACGGCAATGCGAAAGCGAAAGTGATGATGTTGAACACATCTTTATACTAGTTTGGGGTGTGAAAATATGCCATGCGAAACAAGATTGCCATATATATAGGTTAATATGTATTATTATTATTATTATTATTATTATTATTATTACCAGTCGCGTATACAGGGGGGTGTTTTAGGGGTTCAAACCCCCTCCGAAACTCAAAAAAGTATTATATTATATAAATGGAAACTATGGAAATGGAGATTATGGAAATTGATCAACATGTTCTGAAACACCCCCCGAAATTTTTTTCTGGGTACGCGCCTGATTATTACTATTATTATTATTATTATTAGAATGGCTCTTGCATACCGAAGATCGTCGATACATTTCAGACCAGGCCATTGCAATTGTCTCGTACTGAAATTTCCAAAAGAATCAGATATCTTCGAACTTCATAGCTTCAATAAAAATAAATTACAAATTTGTCGTACCTAGCCTCCTATATTAGCAAATTAAAAAGGAATTGTTTCAAGTTTGGAATATATAGTTGTAGAATAGTAGCTGTTTAATGTAACTAATCTGTACTTTAATGTAGGTGCATCGCTTCAAACTCTATTAGTGAAAAAGAGGAAAGCTTGCACAATTCATACAATCAATCAACTAACTCATATTCGGAAAAGTGATGGGAGCCTGTCAGTTTTTTCGTATTCACGACATCCAGTTATGTCTCTGACATTACCCACCCGCCTTTTATATATATGACCACTATTTCCGGTGCTTCCGGAATCGGATACCGGGAACCAGAATAGCCGGAATCGGTTTGTTTAGTTGCCTACTGATAATGACTTTCGATTCGTGTAGTTTTGAGACCAGTTTAGAAAAAAAATTCGTATTTTGTTCCGCCGGTTTAAGTGACGGTGTACAATATTGAACACACTTTACCCCATAACTCCGGAACCAGAAGCCGGATCCGGATGAAACTCAGGAGATCCGTATGGGACCAGATTTCATTTGAATCATAGTTTGTGAAAATTGATCAAACCGTCGCTGAGAAAAGTGAGTGATATCCATTTTGGTATATATGACCACTATTTCCGGTGCTTCCGAAACCGGATACCGGAAATCAGGATAGCCGGAATCGGTTTGTTTAGTTGCCTACTGATAATGACTATCGATTCGTGTAGTGTTGAGACCAGTTTAGAAATTTTTTACGTTTTTTGTTTCACCGGTTTAAGTGACGGTGTACAATATTGAACACACTTTACCCCATAACTCCGGAAACGGATGAAAATAAGGAACTCCGTATGGGACCAGAAAACCATTCACTTGAATCTAAGTTTGTGGAATTCGGTCAAACCATCGCTGAGAAAAATTAGTGAGATCCATTTTGGTATATATGACCACTATTTCCGGTGCTTCCGGAGCCGTATACCGGGAACCAGGATAGCCGGAATCGGTTTGTGTAGTTGCCTACTGATAATGTCTATCGATTCGTGTAGTTTTGAGACCAGTTTAGAAGTTTTTTACGCGTTTTGTTTCGCCGGTTTAAGTGACGGTGTACAATATTGAACACACTACCCTATAGCTCTGGAACCGGAAATTGGATCCGAATGAAGTTCAGGAATTCAGTACGAGACCAGAAGACCAGAGCTGCTAACAAGCAACTTTGCACGACGGAGATTGGAAAGTTTATGTCACTGGACTGCTGCCAACCAGGCTTTACAAATCATCATATATTGTGTGTCTGAGAGCCGATCTGTCATAACTTAAATTCTCTTGATATTATTCTCACCAGGACGCTCATTGATTGCCGATACGATTGATATTATATTCATTTCTCGTGTCACTGCTTGATCACGATGTGACTAAATATTAATCAAGCAGCATAAACATTGAATTAAATTCATGTACACCAATAAACTCCAATGTACGATGACTTTTTGACAGACACATTGACCGTACCGATTACGGTTGACGATGATTGTAGTCCGTCTGTCAAGATCATTTGACATGACTGACAATTTGCAACTCTGCAGAAGACCTTTCATTTAAATATAAGTTTGTGGAAATCGGTCATACCATTGCTGAGAAAAATGAGTAAGATCCATTTTGGTATAAATGACCACTATTTCCGGTGCTTCCGGAACCGGATACTGGGAACCAAGATAGCGAGAATACTGATAACAGCTATCGATTTGTGTAGTTTGAAGACTACTTTAGATATTTTTTTTACGTTTCTTGTTTCGTCGGTTCAAGTGACGGTGTACAATATTGAACACACTTTACCCCATAACTCCGGAACCGGAAGTCGGATCCGGATGAAATTCAGGAATTCCGTATGGGACCAGAAGACCTTTCATTTGAATCTAAGTTCGTGGAAATCGATCAAACCGTCACTGAGAAAAGTGAGTGAGATCCATTTTGGTGTATATGACCACTATTTCCGGTGCTTCCGGAACCGGATACCGAGAACCAGAATAGCCGGAATCAGTTTGTTCTGTTTCCTACTGATAATGTCTATCGATTCGTGTAGTTTTGAGACCAGTTTAGAAAATTATCTACGCGTTTTGTTTCGCCGGTTTAAGTGACGATGTACAATATTGAACACACTTTACCCTATAACTTCGGAACCGGAAGTCGGATCCGAATGAAACTCAATAATTCCGTATGAGACCAGAAGACCTTTCACTTGAATCTAAGTTTGTGGAAACAAATCAAACCAGCGCTGAGAAAAATGAGTGCGATCCATTTTGGTATATATGACCACTATTTCCTGTGCTTCCGGAACCGGATACCGGGAACCAGGATAGCCGGAATCGGTTTGTTTAGTTGTCTACTGATAATGACTTTCGACTCGTGTAATTTTGAGACCAGTTTAGAAAAAAAATTTCGTATTTTGTTTCGCCGGTTTAAGTGACGGTGTACAATATTGAACATACTTTACCCCATAACTCAGGAACCGGAAGTCGGATCCGGATGAAACTCAGGAGATCCGTATGAGACCAGAAGACCTGTCATTTGAATCATAGTTTGTGGAAATTGATCAAACCGTCGCTGAGAAAAGTGAGTGAGATCCATTTTGGTATATATGACCACTATTTCCGGAACCGGATACCGGGAACCAGGATAGCCAGAATCTGTTGGTTTAGTTTCCTACTGATAATGACTACTGGTTGGTGTAGTTTTAAGACCAATTAAGAATTTTTTTTACGTTTTTTTGTTTTGCCGGTTTAAGTGACGATGTACAATATTGACCGGAACCGGAAGTCGCAGTAACGAGCTAGCTTGTCTACTAATTCGTTAGCGAGTGATAACCGACGATGGTGAGTTGCTGTGAGCTCCTGGTTGGTACAGTGCTTTGTGAATATGAGAAAAATGCTGTGGCTGATGTTCGAGTACAGCAAAACCGTTGAATATAGATGGGGTAACCTGAATATGGTTTTATACATCTATTTTGCAGAACCTGGATCTATTTGAGTCTAAATTTGGACGTATGACCCTATGCAAATATAAGATATTGAATGTGAGAATGGATACAGGCAAAATAGAAACTCATCAAAGCTTTCGTTGTAACAAAGTCGCTAACCTTTCGCAGTGCACCTGACAATGAAGCAACTTTTTTTCAATTACCTTTATATGGAAATCCTGAGAGAGTGTTGAATCTAAATGTATGCCTAGATACTTAAAATCGTTGGCTTTTTCGATCACTGTCGTGCCCAGACATGGATTTGCATGATTTTGTAGTTTTTTTTGTTGGGAATGAAACACCATGTATTTTGTTTTTGATAGATTCAAAGAAAGTAAATTCGCATTGTAGTAATTCGATAAGATTTGAAGGTCGTATTGAATCAACGAGATAACTGTATGTACATCATTACACGGTATAAGTACTTCCTTTTGTTTATTGCCGTTTATGTAGGCCATCGACAACCTCATTTTTCAGTAAATTTTGTTCTATTTTTTCACTGACGAACATTGCCAATCCTCCGTGTGAACTAGCCCTGCATGAAAAAATGGCAGAATAACCAAAAATCTTGTAAATTGAAGTATTGCCATCTTTGAGCCAAGTTTCGCCAATGACGATTAAATCAATAGTTGAATCGCATTGGTTCAAAAAGTATATTATGTTATAAAATTTTTCCAGTTCGTTCATCCCCCGTATATTCCATTGAAGTGTTCTCAAACATTTTATATTGTTATCATTATAACGTGCATTGAAATCTTCTAAACTATCATGATAAATATTGACTGTACTTTCCATTTCAAAGAGAGAGAAACAAAAATATCCCGAGGCTATGATAATGTCTCAACGGTTTTATTCGAGCGAATTACCATTTTTTTTCCTCTTGAGCAATTCCAGGAATGAGCAGACGAAAAAGTGACAAAATCAGAATCGACCTTCTCCGATTTGGATGAAACTTTGCACTTGGCTTCAGTATGGTAGGCAAACCATAAGTTTTGAACCGACGGAGAGGTCAATCCGACTCACGACTGATTTTTAAAAAGGGCGTATGTATTTTTGAATTTCAAAAAAATTGCTTTTTTCAAATCGTTGTACCTCGGAAACCGTTGATAGTACAAAAATGGCGTTCAGGAAAAAGTTGTAGGGAATCGATTGGGCACTCTAAAAGAATATACACTGAAGGAAATTTTGATTTTTTTCTCAATAATCCGAAAAAGTTAAATTAAGAAAAAATAGGGTTTTATTTTTTTTTGAAAATTTTCTTTTAAGGCTGTTATTAGAACCTACTCAATCTCTTTGTAATTCGGAAACCGTTCATCGTACAAAAATGACGTCCAGGAAGAAGTTGTAGGGAATCAATAGGACACTTAAAAAAACATACATTGAAAAAAAAGTTTGATTTTTTTTTTCTCAATAATTTCAAAATGAACCGAAAAAATTAAAAATCAGGGTTTTGATTTTTTTTTTGATAATTTTTCTTTTAAAGCTCTTATTAAAACCTACAGATTGATGGTCATCCCATCCATGCCTTTTGAAAAATGATGAAGTTACAACTAAAAGAATTTTCAGATATATTCGAAATTTCAAGTTCTCGTTGAAAGATAATCATTTAAACAGTACAATATTATTCTACAGGTTAAAGGCAATAAAAATATCCTTTCTTCTACAAGTAGCTGTTCTTGAGATACTTGGATATTTAATTATAACACCTTTTTTATATTTCCATGATTTGTTTATTTGCGTGCTATATCTACAATTATTACATGTACATGAATAATTCTTAATTATATTTAAGGTTTTAAGGTTTTGAAAATTGTATGAGTACTACGTGCATCGTCATTCGAATACAGTCCTGTGACGATTATGGTTTCTGATATCGGAACGAAAAAATGGTATTCCTGTGTGCCTGGAATCATTTTGGTATCCTTATAAAAACTACTCCACTCGGTCACACCCCGTTCATATTCTTCTTTTGGCACGTAACAAAAAGACATGGTCGCCAATGCATCTCGACGTCTCTGCTCTGCCCATTCATATAATTGTTTTTCAGTTGTGATTGGGTGTTCATGTAGTTCAGCCAAGCTTTCACGTCGTGCCATTCGCTTTAAATTACCCCCGAGTGCATCACATGGTCCTTTACCATGAGAGGTTGCAAAAAAATGCTACTCAGCATCAATGTTAGACATTGATTTAAATTTACTGAGACTTGCAAGTTTTTTTTCTGTTTTTGTACTGCGGGGCAGCTCCGACAAACATAAATATTGCTTTTTAATTTGAATTTTGTCTTTCAAAAATGACATTAAGTGTGAAATAAACACTTGGACCGCGATGGTATCGTGTTTAAGCACTTCTGAAATTACAATGAAACTTAAATGTTCATGCTCTTCTGATTCTCTATAATAAATTTCAAACGGATGAATGGTTGCTTGATCATTGCTCTAATAGTGGCTTTGAACAGCATGCTGAAGCACAAATGAAAATTTTCTGAAAAATCACAAATAATAACAATTTCTCCTGTCTTAGATTTTGCCTTTTTAAGAAAATCAAATTGCTGATTTTTAATCAAATCATGAGTCACAAGTTTTTCTAATTTTTCGCAAAAATATGCGTAAAACTCTTCTACTGGTTTGACAAATTTCTCTAGATCACATCTGTCAGCAGAAACCCATTGTTCAAATCTTATCTCAGTTAAATCACGTTCCTCGAAATTGTTTAAAATGCTTCTCTCCAGATCTTGTGACGCTGGACAACTTTTGCATTCACAGAGGTAGCAGGATCTTTTTGATGAGTCACATAATAGCTTTTTTAAATAATATTTCCTATCATCATACTTGAAATATTTTACAACAGCATGATTCATTAATGAAACATTCTCATGGCTTGTGCAAACACATATGTTATGTGAACCAGAACTTCCAAGCAACTTGCAGTGTTTTGGTCTTAATGCTGCAAATGTACTAAATCCAATATTTCGATCTGGAAATTTCTCCTTATAACCCAAATAAATTTCTTTCAATGATGAATAAAGCAATCGTTTTTGTTTGCGTTTCTGCTTACCATTCATTTTGACGCAATCTCTTGATCCCGGCGTTATTCTGCTAACGTCATCGCTGTTGAAATATTGAAGCACCTCGTTTTTTACCGTTTCGTTCCTGCTGCGTCCCGTTTGTTTCTTGGATTTTTTTCGTCCGTTGATTCTCTTGCCTCCGACACATTGTATTTGTTCGTCTTGAATTGGCTATTTGGCTATTTTCTCCTTTGATCACGAGTTTGGAAAGTCTGACAACAAACGCACTTTTTCATTTCTAGTGCAATCAGGCTTAAAAAACTGCTCTATCATTTTAGTAATCACTTCATCCAACTCTGCTGCTTTCGTTTTGACTAATTCTGAGTCTTCTTCATCCTCCGGGAACCCGAATATTTACTTTAGAGGTATGCCTCTTGAAATATCCAAATATTTTTCTTGAGGATAATTAACATTCCGGGTTTTCTTCGTTGATATCGGAGACACGTTGATTCTTGCGATGCCCTTGTTGAAGAGTTCAATGTTGAGTGCTCTTGAACACTCCGCCGCGACTGATGCTGAGTTGATTGAAGCTGCTGAAGGTACTTCCTCGAAATCGTATTGCGATTTGGATGGTTGTGGTTCCGGTGTTTACTGCTTTTCTGTTTCCGACGTATGACTTTTCTTATAAGCCCGCCTACGACAGCGATCACAAATGCTTAACGTGGTATTCAATTTAACCTTGCACTTTTGAGCTTCTAATTTTCCAATTATGGTTTCTGTTAATTGGAAAAATTTTCCGGAACACACAAAACCAGGAAAAGGTTCACAACACTTTGGGAAAACCATATTGTAGCATTGTAACTGTTTCGAAAGAGATTTGTTATAAACTAATATCTGTTCTACGATGCATAGCTATTTATATGTGAACCAGGTAGAATTTAGGTAAGCAATTCGCCGGTACGTACGTTGGTTGTGAACAGTAGGTAGTCAACTGGCACACCTCTTTGATTCTACATGTGTTTATTCTTTTTGACGTAGTTACGTTAGTTCTACTGTTTAAATGATTATCTTTCGACGAGAACTTGAAATTTCGAATATATCTGTAAATTGTTTTAGCTGTAACTTCTTCATTTTTCAAAAGGCACGGATGGGATAGCCATCAATCTGTAGGTTTTAATAAGAGCTTTAAAATAAAAATTATCAACAAAAAATCGAAACCCTGTTTTTTTTTTAATTTAATTTTTTCGGTTCATTTTGAAATTATTGAGTAAAAAAAAATTTCCTGTGTATATTTTTTTAGAATGCCCTATTGATTCCCTACAACTTCTTCCTGGACACCATTTTTGTACAATGAACGGTTTCCGAATTATAACGAGAAAAGCTTGATCATTTGCATGAACCCGTAAACTGTTTTAATTGTAACTTCTTTATTTTTCAAAAGGCACGGATGGGATAGCCATCAATCTGTAGGTTTTAATTATTGAGAAAAAAATCAAAATTTTTTTCAGTGTTTATTTTTTTAGAGTGCCCGATCGATTTCCTACAACATCTTCCTGAACGCCATTTTTGTACAATCAACGGTTTCCGAGTTACAACGATTTGAAAAAGGAAATTTTTGTAAAATGCAAAAATACATACGTCCTTTTTAAAAATCAGTTGTGAGTCGGATTGACCTCTCCATCGGTTCAAAACTTATGGTTTGCCATACTGAAGCCATGCGCAAAGTTTCATCCAAATCGGAGAAGGTCGAGTCTGATGATCTGCTAAGCATATCTGGAATTGCTCTCTTAGGAGAAGACGAAATTAATTTTCCTTGGGCAAGCTGAACATTCATCTCTTCTTAGATTATATATTCGTCGTCCTCGGAATCGAGCGTAGCGTCTCTAGTGTTTTTGTTCTGGTTTGTCATTGGAGTCGAATTCTGAGTCTATTTGTTTTTGTTCGTGGTTGTTTATATGCATTTTGGAAACGTGAGTTCGCATGGATATGGCCTCGTCATTTTGTGAACGGTGTGATAAAAATTTTCTTAAATTTACCTGATGGTGTCTTATCGTGCTGACGTGGGTTTACATTCTCTGCATTTGGTTTTGTGTATATAT